>NW_027271172.1:2955000-3512500 GCF_040938485.1 Diadema antillarum
TGAAATGAGAGAAAACAAAGTCCTTTGAAGTATATAACATACTAATTAGCAGCAATAAATCTCTATTTGTATGTTACAGCACCAAACCACAGTAGTGTCGTCTCTGTTACATGACAGCTTGAATGTTGCTTCTGAAGACAGGCAGTAATGATAATCAGTAGAGTTCACATGCAGAATACACAAACCTTGTCTTATTATGTTTATTCTGGATGGATCCATTTGACGGTCCAAATCATTCTTGTGTTTGCAGGACAAGAGACTACGGCCAATCTCCTGTCATTCTGTCTTCTCCACCTTGGCCACAATCCAGATGTCCTCTCAAGGTCAGTTTTGACCCGCAGACAGTCAGCTGAGAACTAGGAAGGTGTTATAACACCGTAAGGCTGTAATACATGTACCTATGGATTTAATACTTTACTCGCGAAGTCATGATATGAATCCACTTTTGTGTACTAGCAGTCAACATACAATGTAGTGTCTATTGAACTTTGTTACATTGAACTTTGATAGATTACTGCCTTATGCTCGGGCTCATGATTGATGTTCAAGATCTTTTCTCTTCTTTTTTCTCTTCTCCTTTTTTTTTGGGGGGGGGGGGGAGAGAGGTGGGGGTGGGGAGGGGTATTCATAATTATCATGTTGATATATCTGTAAGCATTCTTCATTGTCTCTCCATCTCTCCATCTTTTGCTCTTCTTATTTTCTCTTCTTCTTTTTTGTGTGAGGTGGTAATGTGTGCGTTTTCGTCAATGGATCATCAATCCATAACATTTGTGTTCAACCTCATCTCCTGTATATGGGGAGGAGGGTGGTGTTTGTATTCTTTCTTTTTTTTTATGGACTTTCTGCTTTTAATTTTATTAATGCTGTGAATTGCATATTGTTTTCTGAAATTCAGTGGTCTATTTATGTCCAATGCTGCTATTTACATTTTCCTGGACACCTCAATAGAACAGCAGCATCTTGTAGGTACAGGTGAGCAGGGCGATTGAGCCATATTCCAGTTATCACTGTTTGATTATTGTTTGTGTATTGCTATTACATTAATTTTATACCCAAAATATGCACAAATGCAAATACATGTACAAATCCTATAGAGATGTTTACCAGCATTCTTCACTATTTCTCTTCTTTTTTCAGACTTAAGAAGGAGATTGACTCTGTTGTTGAGGGGAAGGAATTCATTGACTTCAGTGATGTTGGCAAGCTACAGTATTTGACTCTCGTAAGTATTTCTAAATGCACCTGTGTTGATTCTTGAGCATTGTCGCCAGACCACACCTAGCAACAGACTGTTAGATCAAATTTTGGCACTGTTCAAAATTTTGTAGATAAAAAAATAAGGTCCACATTTTTGTCAATTTGTTACCCTTGTCATACAGTGTCCATAATACTTGTCACTTAAATGTGTGTTTACTGGCTCTGTGCTTTTAGCTTTGTTTCACATGCTAGGAATCAACTACCAAATGCTGTGCAGTTCCAGGCTAATGTTTTCAGTAAGATTGGCAGACAACCAGAAACAGTGTTTGACAAGAAAAGTTAAATTTTAACACTCTAGTTTACACTACAGTCTCTCGCATCGCTTTGGATATTACCTCGCAAGTGGCGGGATCGACTTGTGAGTATTTAGGGCAGACCTCTTCACCGGGGTATGCATCCTACTCTTGGCGAGGAATGAAGGAAGAGGTATATTTTACGTGGGTAGGTTGTGACTCTGTCACACAGGGAACTCTATTTTATGTCCTATCCGAGGGATAGAGTGTTTTGCCTTCGCTAGAGGGGATGACTTGAATACACAACATTGCTCAGTAAGACTCACTTGGGTTTGAATCAGAACTATGCGAGTTCAAGACAGATACTGTAAAAGTGGAAATGTTCGTGATGTTGAAATTTTCTCGCAATTCGCGCAACCAGAAGCTAGTGCGAAAATAAAAGCGCGCGAATATATTTGCGTGCAATATGTTCCAGTAGTTGATGTCTTGATTCCACAGAATTAAAAACAAGTGAAACTCTTCTTACCCGGCCAAGCGCGAAAAATTAGTCGCGCGAAAATATCCACTTTTACAGTACACTATTGACTGAGCCACCTCACTGCCCATGTCAGTCCTCCCCAAAGTACGAAGAAGCACCCAATGAAAGATTTGCTGGTTGACTAGTGACCACACCCATTATAAACTCCAACCCTTACTAATAGGTCTTGAAGGAGTCCCTGAGGCTGAACGGTCCTATTGGAGGGTCCAACAGGAGAGTCCTAGAAGACACTGAGCTGTGCGGCTACACAGTCCCCAAAGGATCCACTGTAGTGGTAGGCCTATGTTGTGTACCCCTGAACATTTTGGGGTTTTTTTGTTTGTTTTGTTTTTGTTTTTGTTTTTTTGTGTGTGTGGTTTTTTTTTTTATTGTATTGTTTTGTTTTGTAATGTTTTGTTTTGTTTTGACGAGGAGAGTTGAAGAAAAATTAAAGATAGATTAAAAGAGAGAGAATGGTACTATCGGTATGGCATGCGTGATATTATAACTTAAATGCAAAGATATGCACATTATAGTAGCAGTTCAACAAATTGTAGTGGTTTATAGTGACCTCGTCTACAGCCACTCTGTCTATTTTCCAATTGGTCTACTGGCAAATCGTCTATTACCGATTCGTCTAATACCCATTTGGTCTACAACTGGGCAATTCCGCAGTTAGGTGGACATGACATGGATAAAAGAAATGTGCCTCTTTATCTTACTCTTTAATCTAGGTATCAACTAATGCCATGGATGTTCACCAATCATTAAGGTCTTTCAAATTCAGTAGATTTTATTTTTCGTATTTATTGATTTTGCGAGATCTAAAACCATCATTTAAAATGTACATGTGGGACTGGGGACACTGAAATTCACTTAAATTCAAATTACAGTTGGTTCCTTTGAAATTTTTTCCTCAAAGTTTTGCTAAAGAGTAAAAGATGAATACATTTAAATACTCCAGAAGTCATGTGACATTTTGTCAATTACAAAAGGGTGAAATGACCTGCGGAATTACTCCGGACAAATGTAACGTTACTAACTGTAACGTTACTAACCATGCATTTGGGGGTCTAGCTAAAAAAATGTTGGTCGAACTGCTAAAAAAAATTGTGTGAACATTTGTCATGATGCAATAATTGAAGTTAATGCAACACTTTGTTTGAAGTAACTTGAATTTTTGCACACTTTTTGTTACAAGACATTGATTTTTTTGTCATGTCCTTTTTTCGTAACGTTACTAACCAGCCCTTTAAGTTGCCATAGCAATTCTAATATTTCTTGGATTGTATTCATTCTTTTCTGTATCATAAACCTGGGAAGAATGAACATGTTTTTGACATAATTTTGACTTGAAATGAATAAATGGTAATTTAGTAGTAAAAACAAATATCTAAATTTGTTCAAATGTAACGTTACTAACCGCGGAATTGCCCAACTTGTTTTGTCCAGTACACATATTGTCTAATAGTCACTTTGCCCACTACCCGTACTGTCTAATACCCGACTCGTCCAAGGAGCATTTCGTCTACTGAGCAATTGATCTAATAGCCAAGTCGTCTATACTCACAATGTCTACTTGTCATGTCGTCTAATATCCATTTCGCCTACTGCCACTTTGTCTACTCCCACCTCGTCTACAAGTCATCTCGTCTACATTCACTTTGTCTAGTTATCATATCGTCCAACCCTTAGTTCGTCTATACCCAACATGGTCTATACCCATCTGGTCTACACCCAACTCGTCTACACCCAACTCGTCTACTCCCAACTGGTCTACACCCAACTGGTCTATACCCAATTGGTCTACTCCCATCTGGTCTACTCCCAACTCGTCTACTCCCAACTTGTCTACTCCCATCTGGTCTACTCCCAACTCGTCTACTCCCAACTTGTCTACACCCAATATTGGTCTACTCCCAACTGGTATACTCTCAACAATTTACCCAAACTGATCATTCCCATCTGGTCATGCTAATAATGAATATACCACTTTGCCTAGTGTGCAGTCCGTCTCACTGTCACGAACTATTCGTAACCCTGCCGTGGTACAAAAATCAATAATAGTCTATTCTTTAAAGTTGTTAATTATTCCGCACGTGCTGAATATAAAGACATATTAATGGTGAGACACGACTATCCAGTCAACATCCTGTCCGTAAAATAACTAAATAATAATAAACTATTTACGACGATGTAGGGCAATTTGTCAATCAGTTGCAATGAAAACATCTCGACGGAAGAACTTCATAAATTTGAATAATAAACTAGCTCAGTTACAATCCTCCATCACAAACGAATTGTCAGTCATACGAAACAGAATTACATTTCGACCACCCACCCCGTCCACCCCCGTCCATGCATGCAGCGATCTTGACGGGATCCCGAATGAGGAATTATCGAGTAATATTTCATCGCGTTTGGTACACAAGTAAAGGTACAACGATCCAAGTGATGTGTGCGTGTAGTTGGATTGACACCGGAGGCACGCGTATAATTACACATCCAGCACCACAACACAGCAAGTTTTTCACACTGTGACATTATTCTTTTTATACAAAGTCATATATTAGTACAAAAAATTTAAACCGAATGGGGCACCAAGAGTGTTCAACCTATTTCAATGGGAAAGGAAACTAGATGAAGTAGACTTTAGTAAGGAGTTTGGAGTAGACAAAAAAAACAACTATATAACAAGTAGACCAGTTGGGAGTAGACCAGTTGGGTGTAGACCAGTTGGGAGTAGACCAGTTGGGAGTAGACCAGTTGGGAGTAGACGAGTTGGGTGTAGACCAGTTGGGAGTAGACCAGTTGGGAGTAGACGAGTTGGGAGTAGACCAGTTGGGAGTAGACTAACTGGTTATTAGACTAATTGAGTATTAGACAAGGTGGATGTAGACCAATTGGCTATTAGACAAAATGGGCTGTGGACTATTTCATTCATAGACCTAATGATTAATAGACGAAATGGTCAAAAGACATAATGGGTATTAGACGAAATGTGACAAATTAGAGATTAGATTAAATGGTTAGTAGACGAAATGGCAATTAGACTAATTGGCATTTAGACAAAATGATTGGTAGACGAGTTGGTAAAAGACGAAGCGAGTTTAGACGAGATGGCATTAGACTTGGTGAACAGTGGACAGTGTGGTTGTAGACGAGGTGCCAGTTTACCATTGTACCATTGTAAAGAGTCTTGTTTTAAAATTTAGCTGAAAAATTTCTCTGCATTACGTCAGTTAAAGCCATCTCTTTTCCCATTTTCTATTAACTGGCTTTGATTGGTGAAATCCAAAGTATAAATGAGCTTATTCAATGGAGACAACTTATTTCAATTCACAAGTGAAATGTCAAATTTATTGAGCATAACTATTGTCTGGATGAACCACGATGGGTTGGCATTATTCCGCTGCCTCTCTGTTTGTGTACATTAAATCAAGGTCACTCATTCTCCTGATTTGATTGCATTATTGAACAGAAACTGATCCTTGGTACCTTTTGCCAATGTCATCACCAGCCCCCCCCCCACCCCCCCCCCCCCCCGATATATTACATCATATTCCTTTCTTGTATTGCAAGTATATGGATCCCACAATGTTATTTTTAACCCTCCCTTGGCTAAAACTAGCCAAGCCTTTTCATTGGCTTTCCTTTATTTCCCAAAGTTGAACCTTGCAATAATTTCAGCAAGCCCACAATGGTGTAACAATGCTCAGTCCAACAGGAAGGCCGTACGGATTATATTAGAGAAATCATGCCAACTTTATTCATTTGACAGTTGACCTCAGACGTCATTGCCAAGTGGCAAAGGAAGTAGAGTAAGGGTTAACCAAATTGTCATTTTTCTTTTGCATATGTGTTACTGTGTGTATCAGCTGCCGATGTTCACCATGGGGCGTCATGAGGACCACTTCAAAAACCCTCTGACCTTTGACCCAGAACGCTTTACCAGAGATGACGACAAGTAAGAATGAGCAATTAATATTCTTAGCTTTCCTTCTTTCTCAAGTCAGAGGTCTAAATTTCCTAAAGTAAAAGGTATTGTTCCTCCTTGCCTCTTTCCACTATTATTTTGAAAGGTTTTAAGTCAGCCTGTTCAGATAAGCCAAATGAAGTACATGTACTCTCTGTCTCAGAATTACTTAATTAACATATTTTTATACTACCATCAGCCAGTGTGAGAGTTTTGCAGTTAGAGAGATGAAACTGGAGTTGTTTCCAGAAAAAATAATTTTCCTTGTGTAATTATGCTATGAGCACAGGAAATAGACAAGTGTTGAGTTGTGAGATGTAGGCCCTACCTGGTACTGAATATATTTCCTTGTTCAGAAGAGTATAGAAACTCATATTGTATGTATGACTCATTGATTTTGGATTCAATTTGTGGTTTTATTTTAGACCTCTCTTTGCATACTTCCCTTTCTCTATTGGACCAAGATCATGTATCGGCCAGGCCTTTGCCATGGTGAGTTTGCCCTCTCTGTATAGTTGATATCATTTAACACTGTTTGCTCTGAAATTATTTTCTTGACGATGTTTTCCCATGGGAAAAATCCCAGAATGTTCTATCCATGGAAGGACATTAGATAATAATAGACTACCATGGCACGATCACTGACTGGTATTTGCCTTTTAAAAACCCATATTTGCATGCTCTTCTTTGTCTTCTGTTCTTGTTCCTTCACCCGTCCTTGTTACTCTAACCCCTCTATTCCATTCCTCCTATCTCCTATTCCTCTGTAACCTCCCTTCCATTCCCTTTTCTCCTTACCCAACCTCATTCCTTTCCCTGTTCCTCCTTAACACTTCTCTTCCTCCTTAACCCCCCCCCCCATCCTTGTTCCTTCTTTTGTATACCAACCTCTTTCCCCGATTCTCTTTCTCCCCTTCCCCATCTCTGTTCCTCCTTACCACATCTTCCTCCATAACCTCACCCCTGTTCCTATCCCTCCTTTCTATACACCTCCTTCCCTTTCCTTGTCACTCTTTACCCTCCCCCATCTGTGTCCCTTCTTACCCACTATCTTCATCCTTTTGATCCCCCTCAATCCTATCCCTCCTTGCCCCTATCCTCTTCCTCAACCCCTCCTCCATTCAAATTCCTCCGTACCAATCTCCTTCCCTTTCCTTGCCCCCTTTAACCCTTACCCATCTCTGTCTCTTTTTACCCCTATCTTCCTCTTTAACACCACCCTATCCTTCTTTGCCCCATCTTCTCCCTTAACCCCCCACCCCCATCCCTATTCCTCCTTACCAACCCCATTCCCTTTCCCTGTCCCTCTCTACCCTTCCCATCTTGTTCCCCCTTAACCCCATCCCATTCATGCCCCTATTTTACTATCAAACTCCCCCTCCCCAACCTCCAAACCATTCTGAATTTGGAGGAAAGAATCTGAATTTTGATCATTCCCAGCTCTTCTTTCAGTAGGAGTTTCCTATTTTTTGTGATAATTCTACTACACAGTTCCCAGTCAGAAAGGTTGAGAGGTCTCCATTTATTCCTTATCCTCCTCAGATCGAGATGAAGGTGATCATCGCAAAGCTCCTCAGCAGGTATGACTTTTGCCTCGTTCCTGGCCAGGACCTTGACTTCCAGGAAGAGCTCACCATGAAGCCAAAAGACGGATGCAAGACCTTCATCTCTCTGCGCTGAGGGCGCCCTGCTCTTTAGAGGGAAATTCTATTCAACCAATCATCATCCCCTGATACTGCTTTACTTGACAGCCTTTAACTCTTGTGCAGTGACAATTACAATGACACAGTCACATGTTTCAGTCATATTCCAAATGCCTACCGAGATGTGTACAGCATGTACCTCTGTTTATCAATCTTGAACTGTGAATAACATTCAGTGTTCTGCCTTATCGCTTTTAGTCAATTGTTTTCCCCAAGTCAGTCAAACCATTCATTTATGTACAATCTGTGAGAGATTGCATTCTTATGTGAAATGTACCGTTATCTCTTGACAATCAGAGTGCTATAGTTTGGACTTATTTTTACCAAAGTGTTTAGTTTTTCTCAAAAGTCATATTCCTCATTGCATCTCATATACTACACCTTAGATAGTAAAGATTTATTATAATTTATACCAAAGACACTAGGCATACTCGGAAGGTGAAGGTTTAATTTGTAAATGCATCTTCCCCCTCCTAAAAATAGAGGAAATGATGTGACCTAAATATGTACTTATGAAGGACATATCTCTTAGATACTGAAATCATGTTCTACTACCTTTATGAACAATATTTCTAGCTTGAAATACGGAAGAATGCTCAACTTATAAATATTTATGCCGACTGTGCCTTGCCTCAAAGTTTTGTCCAATTCATTTCAGTCAATTTGAGCAGGGCAAGATGTGGTTGCAAGGCCAGCAGTACATGAATATACCATGAGTAATGTGTGTATGTGTGTTTGTCTCTGTGTGTGTGTGTGTGTGTGTGTGTGTGTGTGTGTGTGTGTGTGTGTGTGTGTGTGTGTGTGTGTGTGTGTGTGTGTGTGTGTGTGTGTGTGTGTGTGTGTGTGTGTGTGTGTGTGTGATTGAATGGATGCAGGTGCTATCTATTCAATGTTAATTAGACCCGCATAATACAGATACATTAAGAATCAGGACTACAAGCAATTTTAATAGAAATGTGGTGAAGGGATTGTGCTGTGCCCACAGAGAGCATCATGCAATTAGATGAAATATCTGCAATGATTTGAATTTATTCTTCTTTCATGTGGAGTAGTTGATCAGAAGGAACAAATCTGGAGATTGTAATCTGGCAAAGATATTAGCAAGAGCTTTTGTCCAGCTTCTGGAACTTCTAATGAAATATGCTATTAAATCAAGATCATGCCACAGAAAAGAAGTTCATTCTGTATTTTTCCAGCAAGGAATGCAAACATCCAAACATATTCTAGAGATTTTGACTGATATTATGGTCAACACTACAGCTCAGCTTTATTTGGCTAAATTGCTGTTTCACATATCAAGCATCTTTTTACCAGAAACAATATGGATCCAAACTGATAAATTCTTGTGTCAATTCATGAATCCAAGTACAAGTAATGTATGTGTATGTCCATGATTTTTTTTTTTAATCGTAGCTATGACAGTAATAGTGGAAATTTTTGCAATGTGGAAGTTTTCACACATTTTGCACCACCAGGAAACCAGTGCAAAATGGAAGACACGTGGATATTCTTGCAAGTTATATATTCCACTAATGGGTGTCTTGAATCCAAGGAATTATGAACACATGAAATTCATCTTACCCAGCCAAGCACAAAAAATTACTTTTGCAAAAATATCCACTTTTACGCCCGCTTTTGCAGTACTCAAACACTGAATGATCAGTGCTTATTTATGTCAATTAAAGGCAGTTCATCAATCAGTTGCAATAAGCCATCTACCCTTTGTTTCTGCCACTGTGCTGACTGCAACCGGCAAGATTCAGGGGGCTACTGTACCAGCAATTACAGTGTATGATGTGGTGGCCCCTACTAGTGTCCAGAATGCTGTAACTCCAGAAGGGTCCAAATTTTACTTGCATTTCTACTGTTTGAATTGTAGAAAGAACATTTTGTCCCCTCCTATTTGCGCAACCACACTCACTGTTGATCACTGACTTCCCCAAACCAGTCATTACAGTCTAACTTAACTTGTTGAGGACGGCTGATTTTGCTGCAACACGCACATCCCATAGACACCTGGCCGAATATACTCGAGACAAGTCTTCAACAGGTTAATGTAGGAGCTGCAACGAGGATTCATTCATTCAGTCATTCAGTCATTCAGTCATTCAGTCATTCAGTCATTTTTCCATTTCCAACAGAAATACTTGTATATGGTTTCTCTTTTTTCAGAAATTTAGTGCATAAGTTACACTACAGTGTACAATTAACAAAATTTACATGTTCATAAAATATTTTGGAGTATACAGAAATACTTGAAGTGCTGGCACGAGTATTAGACTGGTGTGAGTAAAACACAAGCCACATAATTCATCTCATTTATTTTGTGGTTTTTAACCTTTTAGCTCAGAGTGATTGTTTTTCCTCATAGAATTTATGCACCACACACCCAGCTACTTTTATAATGGTTAAGTCATTTATGTCTTTGCACAAATGACTTTGTCCAATATAAAGTTTACAGTTCCCCTTTTCATCTTTGAAAGTATGTTTGTATTTACAGGCATATGTAATGGCAATTATCACATTGACTGGATGAAAAAGATATTGAAACTGCTCAATATCCCTCCTCAAGGAAAAAAAAAAGAAGAAAAAGACTACTGCCACATTTACATTTCTTTTTTGTTTTAATATGATTTATGTATTAACTGTATGATTGGTTCGGGAATCCCATAGCTCTGTACACATAGTCCAAGATCCCTAGCATAAAGTTGTAAAGTTCTTCACATTTCCTGCAACAATTTTGTTCTAGAGTCCTTTTGTGTAATCTTTTACAGCTGCAACCAGTTAGTCAATGCTACGACAATAAACAAATATATGTCAGTGCTTTGGTATTGATGGCGATATCTAATTTCCCATACAAGTACTTGTACTATGCAAAATACTGAAGTGTAATATCTAATAAATGCCTTGTGTTGACTAATCATTTGACATCAAGTGCCTGATTTTGCAATACATAATTTATATAAAGAAATAGAAATATAAAGAAATATATATATATATATATATATATATATATATATATATATATATATATAGATATATACATGTATATACATTTATACATGACAAGCTAAGAGTGTCTTATATTGTATACATTCACATTAACTCTGCATATGTTCAAATTCTTAGATATATCATCTAAAGGTTTCTCTCACATTTTATCAAATTTGTCAAATCTATAATCACTTTGAAATGCCTGCAGCAAGAAAATAAAGGTATAACCTCATTCTTTAAATACAATGATAACAAAATATGTTCCTGAGCATTCATATTGTTTTGTCTGTGTGTGCATTCGTGTGCTGCAGGGTAATGTTTCACATACAGCTATACATGTATGTTGTAGGATATGCTTGAATGGGTTGCAGTTCATTGTTCCAAATGTTTATTAATCTAAAAATAAATTAAGGTTCATCATTCTGAGGGTTAATTTTTCCAAAGGTTTGTCATTCCGAAAATGTACAAGGTTTGTTATTTCAAAGGTTCGTTAATCCAAATGTGAAAAAAAAGTGTTATTCCAAACTTTCATTATTCCAAACAAGAAAGAAGCTTTGTAATTCTGAAGGTTCATTACAGTACCCACCTTCTGTTCTTTTTTGGATTAACAAACCTTTCATTTTTAAATCAATGAACCACTGGAATAGCAAACTTTTTGTTTTCATTTCGGATTGATGGACCTTCAAAATAATGAATCTTTCTTTTTTGGATTAAAGGACCAACCATTGAGGTAGGACCTATACAAAATTCATAATATTACATTGCTGAATAAGAAATTATTCCTTTTTTTTTTCATTTTTGGAGTAACAAACACTAGCAGTAACAAGCATTGCCCACCTGAATGGACCTCACCATAAGGGTATTTATAATGTATCTTAAAACGAAAAAGAAAGAAAGGCAGTGGCAGTAAAGTATCTCATCGTAGACAGTTAGAAAACTTTTATTTTCCATCATGTTCCAGGAACAGCACATGGTCCACTACCTCAAGCTTTATTACTATAAAAGGTTGGGAAATGTAGGTGGCAATAACATAGTCGGACTGTCGGACTGTCCACCAAATGGCACCCACACAACACTTGTTTTGGAGTCACTTCATTGGCTCCCTGTTAATGATCACATTAATTTTTTTTTTTTTTTTACAATCTTGTTGGTCACTTTTAATTGTGTTCATAGTTCTGCCGCAGGTTACAATGCCTCTATGATGCCTTCTACCAGTGAATTGTGGTTGAATAAATGTATCTTTTGTTTTTTCTCTCCTCTCCAAACACCACAATTATCATCCCAGTCTCGGAGAATCAACCCCACATCCTGTCCTCCAGACTGGGCCTCCAGGTTCACATTTCATAAAACGTTGATATGATAGCATAGCAACTCTTGCTGGAATGGCAATTGTCATGGTAATGACAAGAGTCCAGCTTTCTGATTGGCTGTTGCCATGGGAAAGTGCCACATCAGCAATAGTTGCTATCCTAACAGCCTTTATGAAATGGGACCCAGATAATCTACACATCTTTATCGTTTATGAAACACACAGGCTGAGCATGCATCTTTGAAAAAGAGAAATGAAACAACATTTTGCGCAAATACCTAGACATAAACTCACACAGTATTTTATTTATACATATATATATATATACATATATATATATATATATATATGTATATATATATATGTATATATATATATATGTGTGTATATATATATATATATATATATATATGTATATATAGATATATATATATATATATATATATATATATGTAACAGCAATAATTAGTTTCTGCTCGGAGTCCTAAGAAAGTATAGATATATACATATATATGTATATATATATATATAACATTAATAATTAGTTTCTGCTCGGAGTCCTAAGAAAGTATAGATTCACAACAGTAGGTCAATATAAAAACTCCGTTAGAGACGTAAATTTGACGAATTCGTCAAATTTACGTCTCTAACGGAGTTCTTATATTGACCTGCTGTTGTGAATATATATATATATATATATATATATATATATATATATATATATATATACATATATATATTATATCTGATTCTCAAAGGAGGGGGGGGGGGACTATTCTTCCAGAATTTTGCTGAAGATGAAAGATACACCAATGGTTTTATTTTCCCACAAGACCAACAAAGTCATAATCTCCATAGGGTGATTCAAAGAAATAATTGAAACACCTTGCTGATATTTTTTTCATGCAGAACATTCAGGGAATAATTATTATGACTTGATATTGTCATTTACAACAACACTACTGGGCCCTATGTAATTACAACATGTGTTTGCCATGGAACACCATGCAGTCCTTTTTTATGAATAGGCCTATACATAGTTTTTTTTTTTATTGAAATGCCTTCCCTCCGCACTTGCTCTGACTTTCCTTACTTATTCACTTATTATGTTCAGAAAACTTTTTCTCCATCAGTTTCGTTTCTTTAACCCTAACCCCTTGACACTTCGCGCGATATCTCCGCAACGCGAAAACCCATCCACACGGCGATTCGTGACAATTTACCTTGAAGCCTTGCGCAACTTTTAAGACCCAATTTGCGACGTCCGGTTACGCGGTTCCGAAGTTACGCAACATTATGTAAGTGCATGTCAGACCAAAAATTGCTCAAAAACGTGATTTTGTGTATAAAACCAATGCAAAGTTTCTATCTCAAAATCATAATTGTATCATTATTTTTACTTTTAGTGATTAAAAGTAATTAATTTTATGTTTCTTATGATTGAAATGGTGTCGCCAAAGATTCCCATTGAAAAAACAATAAAAAAGCACAAAGTGAAAAAACAAGGAAATACATAAGAAATTATAAAAACAATAAAATACATGAGAAATGAAAATTGATACCAATTTTTTTCAACCTGAATTTAATCAGAATTCACAAAAGAGTCTTCAAACAAAAAAAAAATTGAAGTTTGGGGGCTTTATTTAATGATTTACAGCCAAATTGTAATTTCATGCATAAATTAACATAATTAATTCATATAGATTGAAATAGAGCGATTTACTGAAATTTATCCACACAGCCCAATAGATTGCATCATGAGTGACTCGCGTGCAAATTTTCGTAACGAACGCGAGATCCGCGGCCGAGATCATAAGGGGGGGGGGGGGGGGCCATCATGCCCCCCACCCCCAGGACTTTAAGCTCACAAAATAGCCCAGGTAAGTTAGGGTTAAGACAGTGAGGAAGCCAGGCCCTTATGGACGAAGGGGTGAAAGGTGAATGAGATGAAATAAGTGGCAAAGGGTATTATGGAGAGTTGAATAAAAAAAAACAACAGTCTATCCATTTTTATCTATTTGAGGTATTTGAGATTGAGTCTGTATGTGGTGGAAAACAAGCTAATACAACAATTAGAATATATACGATAATTCATATACAAAAAATAAAAATAGGACTTATCATTCTGTTTTTGCATTCAAAAACTCATGTTCTCAACAAAGTCCTGCCTAATGGTTAGTCACTTTGTCATCATGATAAAAATAAAGCGTATTAGGGCAATTAATAATTATTAATACTGGTTAGTGATAAAGTTAGAGGTAAAGATTAGGGCTAGGGTTAGGTGTAGGATAGGGTTAGAGTTTGGGTTAGGGCTAGATAGGGTTAGATGTAGGGTTAGAGTTTGGGTTAGGGTTAGGATTAGTTTCAGGATTAGGATTAGGGTTAGGGTCAGAGGCGGGTCTGGGGTAATTTCCCAGGGGGTGATTGCCCTAGACCCAATAAAGTCAGGAAAAGTTGAAAGTAAGAAAAATATTAATGGTAGGGCAGCTTCATCATGTCGAGTCATTCATCGCAGCCCGAGGCTGAAATAGGCCTACCAATGATTTCACAAAATATGTACAATGTATATACAGAAAAAAATGTGATATTAATCTAGACATTTTTTTTTTCTGAATCATTAATATTTGGGAATATTTATCATATCTGGATTTCTCAGGTAAAGAGTTCAAAGGTTGGAACTTTTTCCTGTTAATGACAAATCCTATAATTGATCCTGTCGGTGGGATACTTTGCATTATTTCCGTTTGCAACAGGCGCAATCCAATACAGTTGTAATTCTTTTTTACAATATTTCATCATAGATTCATTTTGTTCAACTGTATGCTTGCCTTTACCGTCGTGTGTATTGAAATGTGTGACAGATTATGTGTCATTCGAAGCAGTGGCGTAACTACGGGGGGGGGGGCGGCATGGGGGGCACGTGCCCCCCCCCCCCCCCCCCAATCCGCTGGTTTAAAAAAAAAAAAGAAAAAAAAAACCTACCAAAATGGTAATTCAAGGGTTAGTAAACTGCTTTTGAAATCGAAATGAAAAGGATGATCAAGAAAAAAGATATTTTTCTAAGATTTCTTTTAACCATATAATTAAAGAGGTATATATAGTGAAACATTGTTCAAAAAGCCCGGAGACGACAAAAGATTGTGATTCAGCGTGATTCCTGGTTGGCATTTTGAATACAAGCAGGATGTGCGCAGTGTACTCAAAACATCGGAATGGCAAAAAGAGTCGCTGCAATGTTGCGCAATGTGATGTTTGATAGGTTGTACACATTTGCTATCAAAGCTTGATCATTGATTTTGCAGTGTTGCTTTACATACTAGTCTATATTAAAATGCCTTGCATTGCCAATAATAAGACTTGACCTTGGCTATTTCCTAACTTTTCCATGTATATGAAACACACACACTCACAAACACAAACAAATTAGGGGATGCTCTATATAAAGTGCAGATTTTGGACATCCTTCTCCCGCTTGGTCACTTCGACGCCCCCCTCGCTGGTCATACCTCCCCCAATCATGAACATAAACAGACACCCTTGACTAACAGTGGCGGATCCAGGGGGCGCACCGGGCGCCCCCTCCCCCCTGAATTTCCAAAGCGAAAAAATATAGCTACAAACGGCAGTTTTGGGACTGTAAAATGTCAAAATTTTCAAGCTCGCTCGCATTTAATCGTTAGGCCATTCTCCTGATATTACTGCCAGTAATTGCCAGCAGTTGCGCCCGGTGCGCCCCCTCTCCTTAATTTCCAAAGCGAAAAAAATATAGCTACAAACGGCAGTTTTGGAACTGTAATGTCAAAATTTTCAAGCTCGCTCGCTTCGCTCGCTTGCATTTAATCGTTATGCCATTCTCCTGATGTTGCTGTCAGTAATTGCCAGCAGTTGCGCCCGGTGCGCCCCCTCTCACTTAATTTCCAAAGCGAAAAAATATAGCTACAAACGGCAGTTTGGGGACTATAAAATGTCAAAATTTTCAAGCTCGCTCGCTTCGCTCGCTCGCATTTAACCGTAATATGCCATTCTCCTGATGTTATTGCCAGTAATTGCCAACAGTTGCGCCCGATGCGCCCCCACCCCCCTGAATTTCAAAAGCGAAAAAATATAGCTACAAACGGCAGTTTGGGGACTGTAAAATGTCAAAAATTTTCAAGCTCGCTCGCTTCGCTCGCTCGCATTTGATCGTTATGCAATTCTCCTGATGTTGCTGTCAGTAATGGCCAGCAGTTGCGCCCGGTGCGCCCCTCCCCTTAATTTCCAAAGCGAAAAAATAAAGCTACAAACGGCAGTTTTTGGACTATGAAATGTCAAAATTTTCAAGCTCGCTCGCTTCGCTCGCTCGCATTTAACCATTATATGCCATTCTCCTGATGTTAATGCCAGTAATTGCCAGCAGTTGCGCCCGGTGCCCCCCCCCCCCCCTGAATTTCCAAAGCGAAAAAATATAGCTATACAAACGGCAGTTTTGAGACTGTAAAATGTCAAAATTTTCAAGCTCGCTCGCATTTAATCGTTATGCAATTCTCCTGATGTTGCTGTCTAATTGCCAGCAGTTGCGCCCGGTGCGCCCCTCCCCTTAATTTCCAAAACGAAAAAATATAGCTACAAACGGCAGTTTGGGGACTGTAAAATGTCAAAATTTTCAAGCTCGCTCGCTTCCTCTCGCTCGCATTTAATCGTTATGCCATTCTCCTGATGTTACTGCCAGCAACTGCCAGCAGTTGCGCCCGGTGCAACCCCCTTAATTTCCAAAGCAAGTATTGATAGCTACAAACGGCAGTTTGGGGACTGTAAAATGTCAAAATTTTCAAGCTCGCTCGCTCCGCTCGCTCGCATTTAATTGTATACCGTTATGCAATTCTGATGTTGCTGCCATGAGGTGCCCCCCCCCCCCCCCAACGTCTTGACCCACGGTACGCCCCTGATTCGAAGATTTAGAGTCTGGAGAAATCATGAAGTAGATGTCTGATGTCTGTTGACCTTTGAATGCTTGTGTGGTGACAGCTCGATCAGTGATGCACTATAAAATATTATTAAGAGTACATGTACATGTAGTAATGTTTTGCAAAGCATAAAACAAGTATGATACCTGTCTCTGTGTTTCATAAGTAGAGTAATCTTTTCTTGTGATATCTTTGACTAATAAACTGTTTTAAAAACCCTGTATACATGCACTATGAATAACTGATTCATCTATAAAATCAAATAGTACCGGTAAGTTTATTACCGTGGATTGTACCCGACTTGGGCAGTTTAACACCTATACGTTCGCACGCGATCGCTCGGCCAGACAGCAGCTCTGCAGCACGCGACTCGTGTAATGTACCGGTATTATATGGAAGGCCATCGATGCCATTAACGCGTACTACTTGACGTATGCTCCAGAAAGCATACGTCAACTATCTTTTTAACATACGTCAACTAATTGACCAATCAGAGCCCTCAGTTAAGTATACGTATGCTCAGTTAAGCATACGTATGGAATTTTGCTAGTTAAGCACGTGTATTGAACTTGCATACATCATCCTTTAGCATACATATGCTCAGTACTATCTGAAAATCGTTCTTGTAGCTTGACCAATCACATGGCGTCTTTCATCGTCTCGGAACTCGCACCAGTGAAGTCTAGTGAAGTCTAGATAGACTAGACAAGTCGTATCAGAGACATATCATCCCAAGCAGAGAACCTGATACACAACTCGCCCTTGCATTGGAGGTAACTCACCCTCTCTGTTTCCTGGAGGCTGTTTCACAAAGAATTTAAAGGGTGTGTACAGTTCTGGTCGAGGTGAGGATTTAGCTTTTAACGTTTTGCGAGATATTCAGAAACCACTCTATGAAATGCCAAAGAGCATGCAATTCTAAGGGGTATCAAAAGTTTATTTGATGAAAATCGGTTTTGAAATGGCTGAGATATCCAAAAACAAGGTAAAACAAAGAGATCCTAATAAAGTTGTGGCATGTCGCCTTTTATTATTATCAGCACTTTTTTGATATCTCAGCCATTTGAAAACCAATTTTCATTAAATAAACGTTGAATCCTTTTTAAAATTACATGCTCTTTCATATTTCATAAGAGGTTTCTCATTATCTCACTTAGGAATGTTCAAAACATGAATCCCCACCTCAACCAGCACTGTACAGTCCCTTTAAGTCGATCTTAAATTATAAGATCAACTTGAGAAATTATGGTATGCCATTGATTTCCCGATCTAGTTTAATGTGATTTTTCTTATAAAATTCACATCAAATTGAGATAACAATTTTACAGAAAAATTTATCTATGAAAAAGTCTCTAAATCTTAATTTTCGTGTGAAAGTTAGAATATCATTGAAGAAACACAGCATACCATAATTTTATAGTTGATATTAGAATTTAAGATCGACTTCAAATCTTCGAGAAACGCCCCCAGATACGGCAAACTATACAATCAGCAGGGCCGCCGGATGTTACAGAACAAGAAAATGTGCGCATCATAGAAAAACGGGTCTACCAAACACACCCACATATTACGCACCTGTCTTGCAGTTGCTTCATTGGCTCCCTGTTAAAGGGGATATCCAGTCCAAATATAGTCTGATAAGAAAGAGTAAATCTTACGAGTACGACAGTAAAAAAATTAATTGAAATCGGACCAAAAAACAAAACAAAACAAATAAGGGTGTCATGACATTTTGTAGTTCGCTAAAATTGCAGGAAATAGTTCTTGAACGGTCAATATGAATATGCAAACAGCAAAGCGATGATGACATCCCCTCACAACTTGCTATATAGAGTTGAATTGTACATGAAATTGTGAAATTTCCAGTTTTTTCATGTAAATGCAATAATGCCCCCAGTCTCAAATCCTGATACATGTATATCTAACTGATCACTATTCTGAAGTTATTCAACTAGGAATATCATCATGTCGCAGACTTCAATAATATAGAAACATATAATTTTTGTCATTTTTTTTTGGCGGGGGCGGGGTACACAATCAATGGAAAATCGAGTCTGCAAAATTAGGGAAGCTACAAAATGTCATAACTTCCTTATATCATCTTTACCGTTGTTACTGGTAAGATTTTTACTCTGTTTAGAGTAACTTATACAAGGGACTGGATTTGCCCCTTAACGATTGGCATTGTTTCTAGATAATGTTGCTCGCTTTTCATTACTGTCCATGGTTCTGCTCCCAGGTTACAAATACCTTTCTAATTTCAAAAGTTACACCCCTCAAGATTGTTGCGATCATCTAGGACTTCTGGTTCTCAGTTGTTTTTCCGTAAAGTCATGAAATCATATGCGAGATATCATTTATATACGCCTGCCCCAAACTCTAGAAATAGCCTTCCTGACGACATCAAAGTATTTATTTTTAAAAAAGTATTTAAAACTGTACTACATTTTGTTCTTAATTTCTCTCTGTATTTGTTGCGCTTTGAGCACTCACAGAGTGGATTTGGCGCAATAAAGAAGATTCAAATTATTATCATTTTGGAAACGATTTTGTCAAGTAGGGCCTATGGGAAGGGACTCATTTTTTATTGTTATTGAACAATTTGATATCATCTGTTTTTTCTTCTGTAGGAACAATTAATACACCATTCAAAAGTTTGTATAGAACTTTTAAAGGTTCTCTTGTCTGCCTCTATACATGGAAGACAACAATTGCTTTAGTCAAAAGACAGGATAAACCCATAGAATCGAAAGATAAATCAGCAACCGTCAAATAGAGGGGGAGGGGGGTCAATGCAATACACTTCGGGTTCACTCAAGTGACACACCTATAAACATGTAATTCAATAAAAGAAAAAAACCAACAACAACAACTTGAAGAAACTTGAAGAAACTAGCATGATTTTTTTTGTGTGTGTGTAATAGATAAATTGGGTTTTGTTATTAGTATTAAAAAGAAGGCCCTTTACAGAGTATATAGTATCAGGGTCACACCGGTGTATCACAGCTTGCAACCCACTGGCAATTAAGCTACATAAAGGTACAGATTGACCTGCATTATGTGATAACTGTAATATGTATAGATATTGTTCTGGTAATATTAGGACGAAGGAAAAGAAAAGAGAGGAAAAAAATAGCACGAGATTTTTTTTTAAAGATGGGTTTTTATGGTATTAAATTAGTATTTAAAAAAAAGGCCCTTTACAGAGTATAATTACAGTATTCAACAGTAGAGTACCAGGGTCATACTGGTGTATATCACAGCTTGTAAGGTAACACTCTCGCAAGCTACATAAAGACACAGATATATGCATAGATATTGTTCTGGCAATGTTTAGGACGAAGGAAAGAGAAAAGACTAACAAAGCAACAAACAAACTTAACAAAAATGTAACACTATTCGCTTTCTAACAATATTTGATATCAATAGCCTATATACAAGAGATATCAAAACTCCAGTGAAAGATTAGAAAACAAAAACAAGAACAAAACAAAAGCGAGAAGACAACAGCGAGACAAGTTACCTTGGGTGCAATCACGAGTTGTCTCTATAGTGACCGTGAGGGACGAGCTATTTTGGTGCACGAAGTTTGACCAGGACATCACCGACTGACCGTGCACGCCATTGACTTACGAGATTTCGAGATTGTAATGTTACAGGATATCTGATTTAACGATTCCGCATGCATCAACTAATAACTGCGCATGTCATATGCAACTTTGTAGTAGCATATGTATGCTCTGAGGTGATGTATGCTAATAGCTTACACGTGCTTGTACACATTGTTAACCAAGAGCTCTGATTGGTCAATAAGCATACGTAGGCTATGCAAAAATAGCACACGTATACGTATACGTTTTTGCGAATTGACGCCGACGCTTAACGTTAACGTGCTATTACCCAAGCGCATGGAGACATTTTCGCGTGTTGTTGAATTCGCGATCCAACTGTGATTCGCGAAATTCGCGAAAATTAAACCCTCGCGAAAATAATAGCTTATACAGTATTAGCTGCTGTATGCTTTTTGGAGCATACGTCAAGTAGTATACAAATAGTGAATGGTCACGAGGTGCAATGGTACGAGATTTCGCACGAGGTGAAAGATAGAGGCGCTCTATTCAACGAGGCGAAGCCGAGTTGAATAGTGCACCTCAACTTTCACCGAGTGCGAAATCTCGTTCCATTGCACGAGTAAAGACCATACACTATTTGATTTATACAACGTCCAAGTAGATCCTTTTTGTCTAAGTAGGCCTAGAAGTCTATTATGTATGAAAAATATAGCCATACTTACATGTGGATCCACTGCGATTCTCTTTCTGGCTCGATGCAATCAGTGTAGATACAATACACGTACACTAGCATTATGTAGGCCTACGTACGCGCATGCATGTACCGCACACGTACACTGCGCTTAGCTGCAATGCGATCCTCAATATGCAACACACAGTACGCGCAGTACCGTACAATTTCTCGAACTGTGGAATAGAACGAAAAAAATCGAACCAAGTTGCACGCAAAAAATAGAATCAAAATTGCACGGCGCGTTGAATGGAGTACTTATTGAATATCACACGTCACCAACAATCCTCCAATCAAATTACAAGGATCTACTTGGACGTTGTATAATACGAGTTTAATGGCTGCAATGGCCTTCCATAGTATTATTACTCATCGCGTGCGCTGTCTGTGGCTTGTTTCGATTCTGCGAGAAGCGTGATACTCGTAGGTGAGGTAGGTGTTTACGTGAAAGCACATTACGTGGCGGTTCATTTAGATTTGCACTTCCGCTCGTGGAACGTACGTCCAGTGGCCAGGCGGTTGTGATCGCGATTTCTCTCTGGTGACTTCAGTAAATCGGCGATATTTTGGATACTGCTGTAGCTCTGCAAATAGACTGTGGGAATCCTTTAGATAACGAGGTGAGAAATAGCAATGGTATTATTTTTCTGTTAGAGAGGTGGCTATTTATGAAATATTCCGTATTTTAAAGTCTGCACTTGCGGTAAGGACCTGTACGCCTGGCTACGCCTACTTACCCTCCACCACAGCCCATGGTGCCACTCGCCAGGCCAGCCGTCTTGGCCTCGTATTTTACTAGCCCACCGTACGATCGATATGCAATGCCAATGGCTTGCCAAATAAGCAATGCACGATGATATGAGCAATGAGGGATCTGATGTTAGTTGTAGGCCTGTGTGTGTTCGTTATTAGAATTATGGAATGCAGTGATGGGAATTATGTTAAAGACTGATTTCCTCTGTATCGGTACAATTTACGTGGTGGGCGTTTCCAGTGAAACTCACTCTGGTTCTTCACAGAAATGACACCTGCCCACCCACGGCACGGGCACATGCACAGGGGCGCGGGACCTGCCCATGCCGCTTGTGATGTGTGGCTTGTGGCCCGTGGGTTGTGGCTCGTGTGCAGTCATGCATAAAAAGATGTCTACTGTTAACTAACGTTAGTAGTAGAGTCTATCGACTATAGATGACTGGTACTGATAATAATGTATGGTTCTCTATAAATTATGACTACCAGGGGGGGGGGGGGTATTATGGGAATCAAGATTTATGATATTTGAAGTTGAGCAAATTCAAAACAAAGGAAACAGTCTGACAGTGACACGACAGTCGAAAGGCACAACAAGGATTGAACAATTGACACAAGGACACTTTTAACTTTATGGACCTGACTCGGTGCCTATAAAATTGAGATCTCGGAGTGCTGTTTTGGGGTTTGCAAGGACATGTAATTTTCATATTGAAGATGATATTGATTACTGCATAATTGACAATGTATCTATTTTGTTGCTTTTTATTCAGTACATGCTTAAATACTTTGTAATTGCAGAAATTTTGTAATAAGTTTGTGTTTTATACTCACCCAAATCAGATCTTGACTAGCAGCAATTACCATTAAGTCGCCTCTACCTAAAGTCGCCAGACATTCACAAGGCATGTATAAACGCACACCATGATCGGAGATGAGCTGGGGCAACGGATTTTCATTGCTCTCAAAAGACATTCCTAATTCACCTTTTACCTCCATAAAAACACAAATAATTGGAATCCAAATGTATTTCCCCTTATGTAATATGTGACAAAACCATTTTTAATGCAAGAATGTTTTTGATTTTGAATGGATTATAGGTGGCAGATTAACAAAGTTTTTCAAACGCAATGATGCACAGTGCATCCTACATTGAAGTGTGTGTATAACACGTGTGTACGTGGCGCGCTGTGGGCGGCGAACTAATTCAGTGCCTATTGTTAGTTCGCCAACCCGGGAGTGCGTAGGAAATACACGCAAGAGGCGACTATACGGTAATTGATGTTAGATCTATGGAGTCCAGGTTGAATCAGAAAGTGGAAAGTGCTTTTTAATTTTCCAAATCGATTACCAGGTAGGGCCTACTGTAGTTTCTGCAGATATGACAACTAAATCAAATTGAAAAAGCCACTTTTGATATGCACCCACTCACCCCTCCCCCCCCCCCCCCCAAAAAAAAAAAAAAAAAAGAAGAGCTCAGAACAAATCAGCAGGATGAAAAATAGCAGTAAGAATAAGACTCAGAGCATCATGAGATTTCAGATTTTTTTTTTTTTTCCCCACAAGAATACATCATCTAGATCTAGTACCGGCATTTAGCAGGCATTACACATTATGCAGCAGATGTTACCCACACACGATTTGCAAAAATCTCAAATTTTTCGGGGCAAAATGAGAGAATGTGTTGCCATTGACACAGTTGTGAAAATCACTGAAAGAACAAAAGAATAATGAGAACACACTTTACCCAAACACACGCACAAACGTTATGCAGAAACACAACAGTGAGGTACAGCTGTACTAGTAGTGCAGACTGAATGACAGACATACACTAGGGTATATGGTATGCATTGGTATGAGTGCATGGAAGATGATGTTCACTACCTGGTACATTTCTCTGTGTCAATTTGGAATAATAGTCTGCTCTTTGGAGTCATGAAAAATCCCTGCCAGGCCTACAATTATGTTGACCCTTAAGAAGAACTCCACTTGTTACGACCAAAATCACTCTGAGAATGATCGCACAAAAGAAACAAGCAACTAATGTTCAGGCGGTAGTTCAGTGATATTGTGGGTACAGACTCGTAATCGGTTTTCACGTCAGTACAATAATGATCAATAGAAACAATTATAAATCAGTAATGGAATCACTTAGGCCCTACATGCATTACAGCCAAATCTTAAATCACAAGGTCCATGTAATCCCCTGGAAATGTCCAAATACGATGTTCGATGCACAGATGAATGATCCCGATGCACCGAGTGGCTGAGATAGCCAAAAACCTGGTGAACCAAAGAGATCCTAATAAAGGGCGTGGCCTGTCGCCTTTTATTATTATCACTTATTATTATCACTTATCTCAGCCATTTGAAACCAATTTTCATCAATAAACATTGAATCCTTCTTAAAATTACATGCTCTTTCATATTTCATATCAAAGAGGTTTCTCATTATCTCACTTAGGAATGTTCAAAACATGAATCCCCACCTCAACCAGTACTGTACAGTCCCTTTAAAATCCACTTTAACTCTTAATGTGCCACATTCGCACGTCCGGCTCAGTCGACGGCGTGCCAACTTCGCATATTCTGCTCAACAAACAAGCCGCCAAAACCGATCAATAAATCGCTAATCCCGCGGTACAATCAAAGCGTTTCTCGCGCTTTTGTTCCTCTCACATACGGCTTGCATTCTATGTGGTGATTGACTATCAAGCGGTGTTCCCAACTAGATTTGCGTGTACATTCTAAGTTTCTGTCACTATTTTATGTGCAAAAGTCATGCATTTACAGTAATGTAGCAACTGGTAACTGGTTTAACTAGTTTAAAAGAAAAAATTGAAAATAGAATTGTTATACGTTGTACAAATTATATGGAAGCAAAGTTTGGTATTCCTCTTTAACTTTGCTCACTATTATGTCCAGCTTAACAGAAATTTGTAGGAGTTATAAAAATTGGAATTCTTTCTCAAAGCATGACTACCTTCGTGTCTCAGAATAACGTGGCACACAGGGGGTTTCCACCATGGCACATAACGAGTTAATAGCCACGATGGCTCAGGGGATAATGAGCACTTCTGTGGAAGGTTCTGGATAGGCACACACACATCGTAAAAATCATAAAAGATCTGCAAAGAAGAAAGCAAGGAATGCTTGCCAAACATTCTTCCAAAGAGTACAGAGTCCAGAGTCCAGCTGTGGCAGATCTATCTTAGTGGTACTGTGTGCAGTGTCACCTCATTGTAGTCTGTTATCCTTTTCCGTCCTTCTTGATAATCCCATCAAGTCCCAAATGCCACTTTTATGCAGTTTGTTGAGCACTGTATCTGATTTCAGACTACATTTTGCTGTTCATTGCTGGTTCCGCTGGTCTCCATACTTGTAAAGGTGCAGAAACAAAACCTCTTTTCGTCATTTGTTCTGACAGTTTGCAGAATTATATTAAGTAACAAGGCATCTCTTAATTGCTAGATTTTCAACTGATGCTTGAATTGTTGACGCATATTAAAACTCAGAAGAATACAATGCATTTTTTTTTCTCTCTCAAGTTTGCAAGTTTTTGTGGGTGTTTTTTTTTACTTTCTGTGTAGATTTTATTAGTATAACCAGTTCAAGTAATCTATCACCAATATACAAACTGTAAGATATGCAATGAAAAATGAAATTCCCAAATTACAAAATTAAAATTTTAGCAGCAAGATTCTCCCTGGACTAGGTGAGTTATCCGGATGATTGGATATTGGATAATTCCACATCCATGAATAAAATTCTGATCATTACCAGTGATGAATTCTGCACCTACAATGGTAGTACTAGTATACGCATCTTTCAAATTAGGGCAAAGCCTGACAAGAAAATTGCTGGAATTACCGTAATTGGGAATTTTACCCAAACTTAGAAGTGGATTTAAGTGAATGCAGAAAGATTGATGAAATACTCAGTGAAAGCTGAGGAAAATGAATAAAATTTGTGCTAAAGTTTTGTACCTAATTTCTTATAATTTAAGTTTTGTGGAGTCTGTGTGCTGGCCTCTGGAGATAAAATGTTCACAACAGCTTGTGACGTTACTGTACATAGTAGAACAACATTAGAAATAATATGGAATTTCCCAAATCTCCATTTTTTATTAAATGAAGAGTCCACATCCCCTGGCCTGCTACTAAAATATTCACAACGAATGTCAAGTCTCCATGCCTTCTGGAGGAGCTACATTGTAGGGCAAGCACTCTTCAGTGTCCAAGCAAAGTATTATTTATTTATTATTATTATTTCTTTCTTTTTTTGGTGAAATTTTTATTCTTATTTTGCCTTCATGTCTTCTATTATAGCTGTAACATCAAAAACTGTAAGAGGTTTCTTCTGGAAAAGATGGCACATCTATGGAATTATATCCAAAACTTCCACGTTCATAACTTTTGAATCTAGATCTTTCATTTTGTTGTGTAGTGTGTATTTCTTAAATTTTCTGCATTATTGTTGAATTCAAATCATCTGTTGGGAAACTACCCCACTAAGTTTTTGACATGGTACACATAGTATTGAAGAAGGTAAAGACAGAAAGAAGGAGGGTGATGCACTATGTGCACAGTGTCATTGATACTCATTTGTGCAGATTATTTTGATGATGCCCAAATGAATGTGCAAGAGAGCCCAGGAACTTTACACATGGAAGATGATGCAATATTTCATGCCATGTGACAATGGGCCGAATGCATAAAACAAGCAATTGCTTGTAAGCAATTGCCTCAAGCAAAAGCACAAGCTCGTCTAGCAAAAGGTCTAGCTCAAGCAATTGCTTGGATCCATATTCATAACCTTTTGCTTCTGCCCATACCTTTTACTCGTCCCGCGCAAGCAATTGCTTGCGTTTTCAACAAGAGGGACGTCACGCCTGTGCGAACACAAGAACAAAGGTGAGTGTGACAGCATGTATTTGAAAGGGCGTGTGTGTGCGAAACATTTCCTGACATAGCAATAGAGCTAGGAAATGGCACTCATAAATGCGCACACAGACGTACACGCACATCGATACACACACACACACACACACGTACTGGCTAATAGCCCGGATCTGCCAGATCTCACGTGGAGACGGGTCTCCTTGCTCTCCACCGAAGTCAGACATCCTACCTGTTTTTCATCACATTTTGCATGCTGACCACTGGACATTCCCGTTGTTGAAATCAAAAAGTTTCTTACACTGCTAAAGAGTAATTTCTTGTAGATTTATACAACTTCTGAACAAGTGTGGTCTTTCTTGTATGACTGTGAAAATGGGCCAGATGCATAAACGCTAGCAATTGCTTGTGCTAGCCTTTTACTCGAATCCGTATGCATAAAAACAAGCAATTGCTTGCAAGCAGAAGCTTTTGCTAGCAAGCACAAGCAATTGCTTGCTGCCCGCAAGCAATTGCTTTAACAAGAGGCCAAGCATTTGCTTAAAAATGTATGCATAAAACATACCTTTTGCTAGTTCTTGCTAGCAATTGCTTACGATTTTCCAAGCTCTGTAAGATGAGCTTGAGCTTTTGCTTAACTGGGACGTTCCCTTTTAAGTATTATTTTCATATTCATGAAAGAAAGACCGCACTTGTGAAGGAGTGGTACAAATCTACAAGAAATTACTCATAAGTAGAATAAGAAACTTTTTCATTTCAACAACGGGAATGTCCAGTGGTTAGCATGCAAAATGTGATCAAAAGCAGGTAGGACGTCTGACTTCGGTGGAGAGCAAAGAGACCTCTCACCACGTGCAAATGATGTGCGATCTGGAAGATCCGGGCTACTGTAAGCAGTGATGGGAATCAGCCAGTAATACATGTGTGTGTATAGTTGTGTGTATGCGTCCGTGTGTGCATTTATGAGTGTCATTTCATAGGTCTTCTGCTATGTCAGGAAATGTTTCCGCACACACATGCCCCTTCAAATACATGCAGCCACACTCCTTTGTTCCTGTGCTCGCACAGGCGTGACATCCCTTTTGTTGAAAACGCAAGCAATTGCTTGTGCGGGACAAGCAAAAGGTACCCGTATAAAGCACAAGCAAAAGGTTATGCATATAATGGATTTAAGCTATTGCTAGAGCTAGACCTTTTGCTAGACGAGCTTGTGCTTTTGCTTAAAGCAATTGCTTACAAGCAATTACTTGTTTTATGCATTCGGTCCAATGATACTTAAAGGGAACGTCCCAGTTAAGCAAAAGCTCAAGCTCATTTTACAGAGCTTGGAAAATCTCAAGCAATTGCTAGCAAGAACAAGCAAAAGGTATGTTTTATGCATACGTTTTTAAGCAAACGCTTTGTCTCTATTCCAAAGCAATTGCTTGCGGGCAGCAAGCAATTGCTTGTGCTTGCTAGCAAAAGCTTCTGCTCGCAAGCAATTGCTTGTTTTAATGCACACGGATTCGAGTAAAAGGCTAGCACAAGCAATTGGTAGCGTAAATGCATCCGGCCCAATGTAGGTGGTTGGTTTAGCTGGCAGGAAGAGTGATAATTGTTTGTTAATTTTTTGCCTTCTCGTATGCTGTCTTTTGTTGGTTTTATATTATACATTATGTAAAGTATAAAGGTGTCAAATGATTTTTTTATGCAAGTATCGTTTACACATATTTTTCCCTTTGCAATTCTCTTTTGGCAACACTGTATTGTTGGCAACACTGTATTGTTGGTGATATGTTCCAATTTTGGTTTCATTTTTCATGTAAACAGGAAACCATCAGGCTTGGAAAAAAATGAGGGTAGCAAGACAGTTTTTGATTTGCGTAGGCTTTGGAAATAGGAAGTTTCCCCGAAAGTGCATGAATTCAGTGATCATGCAGAAAGATTACTGAGACACTCTACAAGGTGAAAGTTTAAAGAAAATCAGAAGAATCCCTTGGCTTCAGAAGTAATCAATCATGTACCTATATCTCAGTAACGGGTCAAAGAGAAAAGTGTTGAAAAAAAGAAGAAGATTAAATTGTGAAATTCCAAATGTTTACTTTTTATTCTATTCGTGTGCATTGGTTGTCCCAAGTTCCAATACTCAACTCCTAAACAAAACCTCAAAAGTGTGTCTTACGAATCAGAAGGGATCGGTGTAAGAAATTCCTACAGTTGGAGGAATCACACAAAATACTTGGGCAAAACTTAACCCTTTAAAGATGAGTCCCAAGTATACTCGGGCAAGCGTCTAGGGAAATGCATGCTGTAGCAAAATCAGCCCGTCCTCAACAGGTTAAACAAGGCTTTCAGAATGTCAATGAGACAAATGTGTTCTGTCTACAGCTCGTGGTGATACATGTTAGTGCATTCATCTGCTCATGTTGTATTCTGCCTAGCTGCTAGGCTAAAACTGTGGTTTCCCCTGTGGGTAACCAAAATGTGACATCTGTGATTTTTCATGGCACTGTGCTCATTTGTTGCCATGGCTACCAAGTGGTGACTAATTTAAAGTGCAATGCCATTTGCTGTGTGCGCATTGATTTTTAACCAAACCAGTCACATAGAATGGTAAGTTTTGTACTTTTCTTTTAGATACATGTAGAAATCAGGACTTACAGTTTCATACTGTAACACTCACAAAACAGTGATATTTGTGGTAAACATACTACATTAAAAGATGAGATGATGATGCATGTGTATATTGCCATCAATCCATACGTCTCCCATTGGTCTGCTTGCAAATCCTTTGTTATTTACAGAAATCACTTTGTAAAATTTCCATTTGAAGCATGGCTACAAGCAGTGTCACTGTTCTGTGGAAACATTTAGCATAGAATTCCATAACTTTCATATTTGATTAAATCTTTTTTTTTTCTTTCTTGAACTCTACTTTGATAGTTTAATCAAGTCAATTTGTACAAGGCATTGCCTTCAATACTAATTCACTGTTTAGATACAGAATGTGTATGTGGACAGTTTCAAAATGCATGTCCTTTCTTCACAAGTGCACCCATTTTGATGCCTTATGAATTACCATGGCAACCACAAGAAATTAAAGGAAGATTGTTGCATGATTCTGTGACATTTGCGGTACTTGACAGTTATAATCATGAGCATCATGTCAGCAGACCCAGGTCCTGATAATCAACAGGAAACCAGATAGAATGACGATATTTCCGCAGCTATGATCACTGTGTAGTCTTCAGTCGACCAGACCTGGTATATAATGAATGAAAATTTGGGAAATATCAAGATGTCTTTCACCGGACATACACTTTTGTATGTAGATAAATAAGGTGAACCTTCAATCTTGTATTTCATTTCATCCAGAGATTCAAAGTACACTGTACTGTGGGTGAGAAAGGTTGTAAAAATGATAAATGGTTTGATGATATATTGAAAGTGTATACTCAAAGTGTATACATTGTAATCAGGTGGGGCTGAATAGATATCTTGTGTTAATATCCACTCCATAGGGAGCTAGCCATTGTTTCTGTGAAACTACATGTATTGTATATGGTGAATTAGATTCACAGAGGCCCATGCATTTCTCATATTGTTGACTTTTACCAGAAATTGCTAGGTAGCTACACAAAACCTCAGAACTTTGGAGGAAATTCTCCAAAATGAAATCCTTACTCTGAAATGTAATTGTGTATTAAAAAAACTATTGGTCTTGAACCAGTCCATGCTTTTTTAAAGTGTGTGCTCGCCATCATGTGTGAAAAATCTTTTGTCCAGGTGTTGGTGCGTGACACCGAGCCAAATTTGGTACATGTATGCAAGCATGCGTGCAAGCATGAGGGTTTACATAACTCAATAACTGGTTATTTTGCGATAATGACCAGTCCCTGTTTGGGGTGTTGGAGATTTCCACTTTCCACTGTGTGCAAGAAGCTGGGCATTTGTACAAGCTGTACTTCCATGCACTCAACAATATTAACCCGATAGCTACATTTTGTACAAACTGGGCCCCACCTCCCTGCTACGAAGATTGGCAATGTTCTACCATTTCAGCATATACAGAGCATTTTTTCCCTCTTTCTTTGTAACTTGAACTTGAGAGAAACTTAAAAATGCTGTCCCAGCAGTGCATTATATTTGTGATGAAACTTTCCAAGTCAATGCTTCCTTCGGGACATTAATGAATGTTCTGTGAGAAAATGAAGACTTTGATGGTGAATGCTTGTGTGAAAATTAAATGCATTCGTTTTTAACGTGAGCTACATGTACATTATACAACAGTTTGTACAAATTGTAGGTACATTGTATGTGAAAGTGCTATCTTTCCCCTGTTGCCATTGTTTTGTAAATTCATTATCCTGATGGAAAACAAGAAGTCATGAAGACCGTGCCAGACATGTTAAGCGATGAATAGGTTCATTGTCAGGGGAAGGAACATAAAAATATCAGTCTCCATGTCCCACCTAATGAGTTTTCCTAATTGTCTAGAACCGCACTCACTTGGTTCAGCCCTGATAAATGTTGCACCGGGGAGGTGGGAAGAGACTTCCCACCTGCCTGGTTGCACAGTTCTGTCTCACAAACTCGCGGCATCTTGAGTGGAGACTAGCTATCATGGGGAAATCCGGAGTTTGTTTTTTCCTTGCACAACGAAGCCTTCATAAACGTCATGCTTGAGGTCGCCAACTGGCCAAATTGGATCAATAGCTGATGCGTAGAAATGACAACATCGCTTGTGGTGCATTACATTACCTACTACTTGGGGAGGGTCATCCTGCAGAATTTGCCATATCATTATTATTCGAAAAACCACCGATGAAATGACGCAACTTCTAGCTCCTTAGTTGGAGACTTGTGAAGTATCAGATGAAACATCGCCGTATTTATTTGTTATTCATATGTGGATGTTACAAATTCTGACTGTTTATTTTGTGAATGACGACCACAATGATGTAATGAGAAATCAGCTCTGTTATTTCCCTTTTCAGGACTTAAAAGTTTGTGATTTCCCACCTTGGACAACACAGAGCATTTGGATTAGGGGAGACAATATCTTTGCAAGTTGTTCTTTTTTTGCAAAAATGAAAATGCACCCAAAATATGCCATGTACATTTTGTACATATGCAATATCACTGTGCCATTAATACTGTAAAAGGTGTGAGAATTGAAACTTCAAAACATCCTAGTGTATGTCCGGTTAGCATCCAGTTGAGCTGCTACCATGCATTAATTTTATTTTCATGGGTAATCTGCCCTTCAAAAAAAATAAATAAAAGTTCGTTTGACCAGAGCTAGAGCTTGCTTGCAGCATCACAAAATTGCCAATTTATTTGACTGATTACAGCTTCAAAAAACAATTACTTTCTCAGGTTTGATCAGTATTTGCTCAAACTTTCACTGTCCTGTTCCTCTATTTTTTTCTGCATCTAATCACACTTCGGTAAATTAATTTTTAGGGTAGACTTCCCCTTTTAATTTACTCAATTACAGTCAATGTAAACAGTGAAGTGTGCTATGTACACTTTGATAAAGATTAATCAACCGGTCAGTTGAAGAAAAATATAGAACACCAAGCTCTAGGATTTCCACATGTTTCTCTGTTGATATGGTATGTACTCTGTACCTACAGTTGCCTTTATTGCAGGCCTTTTTATTAGTCACATGTAAGCATGGGTACTATTTTACTAGATGGCTCTAGAAGTAGTAACTTTGAAAAGTAACACTTTGTATTTATAGTGTGTTTCACAGTAAGGATGGTATACAGGAGAACTCTTCATGGTGCGTATTGCAAACAGCCCACGCAACTGATCTGCATACGAATGCAAATTACCCATTTGATCCAATGTTAGGAATTCAAATGTTGTGCTGAAAGAAGACAGGTTATGAATACTCGAACAATTGCTGAATTTGCTGCAAGCTTGATAACCCGCTGTGGACGGGCTGATTTTGCTATAACATGCATTTCCCATAGACACCTTCACAAGTACAGAGACTCCAACTCTCCCGCTTTCGACGGAAGATCTCCTGCCGAAAGCCCATTTTTGCAAAATCTCCTGTTCTCCCGCTTGAGATTTAATTTCTCCCGCTTGAAATGATTTCTGACTTTGTGTCATCGTATGTTGAAAAATAAGCCTTTATAGATAGCATGAAATAACATCTAGAACCCTAGAGCTGGACCCCGGCAATAAGGAACTTAGCGCTTTGAGCACATCAAGTTGGGAGTCTCCTGTTTGCTAGGGGTTTCAGGCGGGAGAATCTCCAGATCAGAAGGTGCTTGGGGTTGGAGTCTCTGCAAGTAAACTCGGGACTCATCTTTACCGGGTTTTTAATGACTGATTTGTAACACTTGGCTCCTCATACAACTGTATTTTCTTACACCACAATCCTAATCGTATTGCAAGTGCTTTGTGAATCTCAGCACATACAGTGTATTTAATAGTACCCTTCCTGAACATCAGGAATGGAGATAGGACAGGTAAAGGGCTTCTTCTATATGGGTTTGCCAGAAAATCTTCATCAATGAAAGACTAACTGCCAAGTCAAAATTTAGTAAAGATCATGAGCTCTATTTTAAAATGTGACCTCTGAGCTTAGTCTTCCTATTTGAGAAAACAGTTGAATGAGTATTATGTGACTGTGCATCACAAAAAATTATTGCATGCCCTGATTTCATGTAAATACTCAAAATAGGTGAGAGAGGTCACAACCTAGACAGTTGTAAGCTTTTCTTATTTTATTTTTCATGGTAAATCTCATATTTTTTATGTTTCTGAAAGAGCAATTCTTCTTTTCCATTTTTCTATATTTTGGGATCATAAAACAGATCTGAAATTGTGTTCTTTTAGCAGTTTTTTTAGGACACTTTTAAAAAAAGAATAGTGCATTCAGTTTGTCTCAGAGCCCCCCCCCCCCCTTCATTTCTTAAACCCACACTCTTCAACTTTTGAAAGGATGATGCTACTGTTTTGAAAGTTGGTGTTAGTCATGGCATGGAGCTACCATGGTCATGGATACAATGTACTGATAGAGCATGCTCACTTTCAGCTTAATCTGATTATCCCTTCATTGTTGCCACGGAGTTTGACATCCTGTTTTTTTCGTCCCATTTATTGCACAGACCAAGGCTTGGTAAGATTAGTGCTTGATCTTCAGACCCTCTTTTCTCAGTACACACTTTTCCAGAGTGTGTGCTTGCTTTCCAATATTTAAATTTGAAATTAGATTTAGATTGAATTGAGTTCTACATCATTTTAAAGCTTAAAGTCTGCTCTTAACCAAAATTCATGTCTTACGACTTTTTGTTAGTTATGAGATGCAGAGTCACATGTATACGCTGTGAACTTTTACAATACCGGTAAATGGAAGTGTGGCATGGTTCGTTGTACATGTATCAGTTTCCTGTGGAAACAATCAAAAGGCCCTTCAAATGTTTCCTAGGGTTTTTTTTTAAAGCTCTGTTTGACAGGGAGACATAACATATTAAGTTTTGAAGAATTCCTCAAATAATGTGAATTTTCATTTATCATACATTCCAATGGCAGTTTAAGTAAATTGTGTTTCTACAAAGGTCATAAGGGTTTTTTTTTTAAGTGTTAGTGCTTGATTAAGTCAAGTGTATCCATATTCTTTCTAGAAATATTATTATTATTTTAAGATTTGAGGATAATTTCGTATGTCTATATTTCTTGGTAATACATTGTATTGCATACAGCCTTGAGGTTGGACACCAAACGTTTTATAGTTGCAGCAGTACACTGTCTGTCTGGAATTTCAATTTTGACATTTCACTCTGCATGTTGTTGATAATAAACATTCAGGAGTTAATTTTTGATGCAGAATTAGATGATGCAGCTAATGCAATTTATTTAAATAAAGGTATAATTGCTAATCAAAGATTCAGCAGTAAATGCTCATTATTGAGGTCTCCAGAAACTAGTCGTGAATTTCAATACCCAGAAACTAGGAACTTTGTGAATTTCAATACCCAGCAACATTGACGAATTACCGTTGTTGGTATTACTGTAAAACATGATATATTTGCGGCACGAAATTTTTGCGAATTGGAACCGACGGCCTTTTTCGTGGCAAGAAATTTTCAGGAATTGCCTCTTGCGTTCAATGCATATAGTGTAGATAAGAAATTTTGAGTGCATCTTAATTTCGCGAATCTTGGCGCTCGCGAAATTCGCGAAATTAAAATGCACGCGAACATTTCTCGTTTTACAGTACTCTTCTTTTGTGTGTGTTGTTAATGTACATATAATATAGAGCGTTCTTCAATTAAATCCTTTATCTCGTGTGTAAGGCCTATACATAAAATTCAGTGATCAACCCAATGAGGTAGCATTCATAACTAATAAATGATGATATTTTAATTTACGAGAGCACCTTCCACTATACTAACTACTACTACTACTACTACTACTACTACTATGTACATTGTACTACTACAGTAATATGTACAAAGTTTAACAAAACTGCATGTAGTATTAATGATGATGGCAACATTTTCTAGTTCTAACTTGATCAGATAGGAGAGAAGTATATACACATTTCTATAAAGATAAGTGATTTTTAAAAATTGCCTGTATTATTGAACTTAGTTTTTGTCCAAACCATAATTGTATGTTGTATGTGTTTGTAAGTACTTTACCCTCTTCAAATTAATCATTGCCCCTCCCCCCATACATTTTTGTCAACAAATGATTTTTCTGTATCCCATTTGCAACCACAGTATTAAAATGATAAGAAAAAAGCAGCAACAACAACCATCCCATGTGAGCCTTCAATGCATTCCTGATTGTACAGTAGGTACATTAAAAATGTGCATCTTAACAGGTTTCAAATTCCATGAAGTGCATGGTGAATGGAATTATGAGGAACAGGCATTACCCCAAGAGGCACCCTCCTCCTTGGCATCATGCCATTATTAACTTTATTCATGGTGGTCGGGTGGAGGAGAATACAGGGTTAACTGTATGGGGAATTAAAATGGATGGTCTTTTATGAGTGCATTACAATTTCAGGGCATGCCTTCCAAATGCATCAGGGAGGGGGCTGTCCCAGATAACGGGTTTGCTTCTGTGTCGGGACGCCTGCTTCGTTGGCGCCTCTCCCTCTCGAATGTTTCGTCGTGCATTTTGCCACCGTCCTACGGTCAACAGGGCCTTGTTGAAAGAACAAATTATCATCGTCAGTGCTGGCTGCTTAAGGAAGTAAACAGAGTAGGAGAAGATCCTAGGGTGCCTACTCCAGTAGAGTTTGCTGTGTGTTCATCGAGTATTGCGTCTTAAGCTAGACAAGGAAAAGGAGATTTTGATTGTTGTAAAAATTTTGATCTTAATGTCACACCAGTGCTGTTTCATTGCACTCAGAATATCACATTTTTGCAGGTCACAATCCTGATCGCCTAAATTTTGAATTTTTTACTGTGAGAACAGAAGTATCATGATTTTTGTGTGATTTGGGTTTTGATCGAAATTGCACAGTTTTCTGTGATTTTTTGCAAAAAGACACAAAGTTGTGCAGTGAGAACGGTGACTGCACAAAATTTCAAGCTAACCCACGTTGCACTGCACGTGTCGCTCCTTGATATTTTTACCGTGCTATGGCACTCTGCAATACATTGTATTTTGAATTTGCCTTGAGATGTAGACTACTTTATAAGCATAATATTCATAATTGTGCAGGTCAGCTCTTTGCAAATAATTGCAACCCAAAAAGTTTACTTTTGTTTGGACAGTGAGAAAGCTGAATCAAAAAGATGCAACCCTAGTGGCGACCCAAATTTTGAAATTTTTGCAAAGAGAACTTCATTATTGTGTACAAAGATGGAGTCCCACAAATTTTGTTTTGACTCCACCTTACACATACAGTGTAAGATTTGATTATACAATTGTAAGCAGCTGGATAGATGTTTAATCTTGTCATCAAGGATAGTCTTTACATCACACTGTTTATTGTAGATCACTTTAAATTGTCTTCGGCTCTATTTTGCAATATCATATTGAAAGATTTTACCTCTATGTAAGTACAGTGTACTTGACAACAACCAACTATACAACGTATCACGTTTGGAGTAGATTTTGTATCAGAATCAATTATACACCACTGTTGTCATCAAGATGCAAATGTGTACTATCTAGAGATTTGGCTTCTTACCAGACCTCCCGCTGAAGTCCTAATTAAAATTCGGAGTGTCGACACAACATGCCATATTCTGAATGGCTGGGAGGGTTACAATGTAATTAGTCCACAGTTTTTCAAGTGCATCTGTACCAGTGTGATGAACTACAATCACCAGCATTGGCAGATGAGTGACTGCCTGATTTTATAAAATCACACTTCTGCACTTTGTTCACATTGAAATGGTTCCCCCTCCCCCCCCCCCCCAAAAAAAAAAAACAAACAAACAAAAACCAACAACAACCAAACAAACAAGCAAAATGATAAAAATGACATGGTATCTACTGTAGTACAACAGTACATTGTATTTTGCAGCACGTTCCACATTGTGTGATAATGTGTTATTATCTACTGTACATTGTACTGCTCTCTCTGTTCTCTTGAAAGGTGTTCCAGAAGGATTTTCATTGTTTGATTATTTGTAGTTTTGTCAACAATGTGTGTTTGATGTTAGTAGCTTGCCAATTGCAAAATGAAGTGGGTTTTTGTGTGCGTGTGTGTGTGTGTGTGTGTGTGTGTGTGTGTGTGTGTGTGTGTGTGTGTTTATTTTCATTGACTCTGTCCTGGGCATGGGATAATGTAAACAGCTGTATTGAGTTTAGAGGTTGAAAGCCAAATTGATTACTATAAAGTGCATTCAGTTTTGCAGGTACTTATAGGCCCCTGTACAGATCAGAAAGCTAGTGAACAATGTACCCTACCAAGAAGGTGGTATGTATGTGTACCAGGTAGTGAAGACTTTTAATAGGAGTTTGCTGGCACAGCACTGTAGAAGCTGAAAGCAGACATGTGCATTACAAATGTGATTCAGAGAATTAAAAAAAAAAAGAATTATTGTTGGTGTGATTATCCATTTGTTCGTTGTCTTTTACAGGGCACAGGTTCTGTGTCAGTCTTAAAAGTTGGGGATTTTTTTTTTTTTTTCATTGCATGTCAATTTAAAATAATGTTGCAATGAATATAATGTAGAGTTTAAAGGCCTTTCATATTCACTGTCTCTTCTCCTTCTCATTTCGCCATGCAGATAGGAATTATCTTTCTTTAATGACATCTTGATGTGCGTCCCATTTCCATAGCGATGGAAGAAGTTGACATCAGAGAGAAGAGACAGCGTTTCCAGAGGCAAACACCGAGCACGGCACCCATCCAGGTATTGAAATTTTATCTTCTTTGGGCCAGTGATGAAGATGATGGTGATCAGGATGAACTTGTGGAGGTGATGATGATGAAAGTGGTGATAGTGGTGATGATGATAATGATGAAGATAATGATTTGATGATGATTAGGGTGATGAAGATGATGAATGTAACAATGAAGAAGATTATAGTGATGATGATGAAGATGATGATGATGATGTTGATGATGATGATAACAATGATGATGATTATGATAATGGGGATGTTTTAGGAACTTGATGACAGCGATGATAATTATGATGAAGATATGGTATTAAAAAAATAAAATTTATGCAATTATAACGAAGTTGCTTGGATGATGTTGATGAATCATGATATTGTAGGTAGCAAAACTGATAAAGATAATGTGAATGAGAATGGGGAAGATGTTGATTGAGATGATGATGGTGATGATGGTTTAGGTGGTATTTAAAGATGGTGGTATCAGTTGAAATGAATTTAAGGATGAGATAAGGAAGAGCTGTGATATTAATGGAAACAAAGATTGTGAGGAAATTGATTATAGTTTGGATGGTACACTTTAGTTGATAATGATATTTGATAGATGATGGTGGTGATAAAAATGGTGATGATGCTGCATGTTTTAAAATTCATCATCAATTACAACCTTTAAATCTATGCTTAAAAGTATGTCTATAGTAGGAAGACATCGATACTAAAATGGAAATCACTACAAAGTGATTAAAAAAAAAGAAGACAGGTGTGTCAAGAGTGTGAAAATCCTCAGATTGCAGCAGAGCAAATACATCGATATATTTTTCTTTTTTTTATTGTTTCTTGTTGTTTCTGTACCTAGGTTTTTCTGTTAGTAGTATATATCCATGCATAGTTGTACTAACTCACTGCATAAAATGAGAATTGAACATTCTGTAGTAAAATTAGGCATGCAAATATTTGCTGGCTTTTGTAGTGCATGGATGAAAATACTTGGAAAGTGCTTGCTAAAGTGCACTTGGGATATGAATTTACAAGTTGGTTCAGCAAACCACAATATTTTTCATCTTAGCAAAATATGCTAATTCTACTTAAATTTGATAAATGATCGCTTTCAATAGCTGCACATGGAACTATTGTATGCAGGACTAATGATCTCATCGTTGACATCTAATAAATAGCAGGGATCGTAATCCATTGCAGTGTGCTTGTCAGTCAGAAATAGACTGGTAACATTTCTCCAGTATTAGGATTTTGCAATTCATGTTGCAGGCAGTGGGCTTGACCTCTGAGAGAAGTGACAATGAAGGGTGTGGGGTGTGTAATTGGTTTAGTGGAAAATGAGCCTCCACATTGTCAGTTGGCATTTTTTTAAAGCATTAATAGACCGTAGCAAGGAATGATATACACTGTAATGTATTAATAGTAAAGAGAAGATCAATTGTAAATGCCCACCGAATCTGACTTTATGCATGACTGTGTGATATCTGTACAATGCTGGTACATGTACAATGTACATGTACCTCAGATTGACGTACATTTGTAGTACTTGAACTATGGCACCATTTCACAATGTCAAACTACATACAAAATGTATTAAACATATCATGGTTCATGTGTAGTTTGACTGTTCGTACAGTGTACGTGTACAAGTGTACAAAAAGTAGCTCTGGGATTAAATCATGCAAAATGGCACTCCAACCTTTAATGTGGTTTGGTCTTGGGAGCAGAATGGTAACATTGTCATATGTTGGCAAACATGATGGCAATAAAGAGTAAAGTTTTACATTTTCACAGTAAAGCAATGATCATGATTATTGGGGTGATTTGTGTTTTTTAATGTATACATATAAATGATGAATTGATCTGACAGGTGACTATGAATATGATACAAGTAATTAATGACAATTACAAGGATGATGAGGAATGTGATGATGAGAATGGTGGATACAGCAATATATCCAATTTAATAGCTAAAGATATTTTCACTCATTAACATCCTGTATAAGAGCTCTTACTTTCAATTTACTCTTTAAAAGCAAGTCCTTTTGTTGTTTTTGTGTTCAATGTATGAGCTTGTACTCTTGATGTGCACAATACATTCTTTTTGGGCACATGATTGTGTAATAAGGGTAAGGCCTTGCCATACAGTTGTCAGTTGGTATCAAATGATTAACACCGGGGTGGTATTCTTGTATCTCCAAGGCCCCATTTCACACCGCATGCTGTAGACTGTAAACTGTAGATTACCGGTATATATAATGTGGTCTGTCATTAAAGGCGTACCAGCAAGGACCTCCTTGTGTACATTGTACACATACATTGTACACTGTAAAAGTACATCGCACAAGTTCCTGTCTGTAGGAAGATAAAGGCTGGTGCATGAATCTAACTGATGGGAGGCAAGTGTTGATTTCAACCAGAGGTGTCAGTGTAGGCTGCGAACGTCATTACCTGATGGCTGCAAGTGCAATGACCTTGGAAATTAAAGGCCCTACTGCACTTGTCTTTTACTTCTTTCTCCCCTCAGGTCATCCACCTTAAAGGAACAATGTAGATCTGTTGTGGTGTGTTTTTTTTTCATGATTATTTACAAGAAAATAATTCTACAAATTGTTCATACTCTGTGAGTAAATTACACAGTACATCATTAGGAAATAATGCTCACATCTTAGTTTTTTTTTTTTGTTTTTTTTTTTCATTTTGCCAGAACCCTACCTACATGTAATATGAAGGGGGGGGGGGGAAATATATTATCATAGTTTTGCAATCACTGCCTCAAATTCCAGTGGAAGCTCACATTTAGCAATGCCATTTTGAATCATTTCTAGAAACAGGACAGAGCATTCAGCAAGATTTAAAATGCTGCCACTGCTTCTAATAGTGTTATTGATAGTCTACAAAACACAGTAAAATCTTATGAATTAATGACTGATTGAATATTGATTGTGACTTTAAAATAACTTTTGTCCATCTAGACTTCTTTTGTGCACTCAAGGAGATATAGATTTCTTTTTAAATTCATTCTGGTGATTGTCTAAAGCTATTTTGTGGTTTAATGCACACGTATTTTTGTAGAATGTGCACTTGATATTTGTAGATTATGTCCATAGATGTTATGCACCCCTCGACACCATGTATTTGTCTCTGTGTGGGCAGATACAATGTGAAGATACAGAACCTTGTTATGTTGTAAATTATAGGGTGTAGGGCCTACATGTAGGTGGAGGTTGGTGATTGGGGGTGGACACGCTACATAGGGACTTGTATAGGGTGTTGGCAGAACCCAGAGTGATTATACTACACAGACATAGATAGCATACTTCAAATTGTGTTTAACAAAAGAGATTGAAGTGTGTTAACACAAGTTCCATGCGGCCTGTTTATGGCCCAGAGTAGTGAACCTCGGAAATGCAAACAATGAGGTTTACTTGTCGAGTGTAGAAAAGGGAAAAGATAGACTGTAGTATTGATTAGATTTGTTGTTGTACAGTTAGCCTCTGGAATGTTTTGTCTTTTATTTGAAACAAGCATTGCATAAATGTAGGCAAGTGTTCAGATTGTAATATTGGCAATTCATTTATAATGATAGTTGGGGATGGTTGTGCACCTTGTACAGTGTACCTATTTCCCTGTCACCAAAGCCTTTGAACTACGAAGGATAATTTTCCTACCGCTGTATGTACATTGTATGGTTGTATTCAGCAAATGCAGAAAGATTACTGGTAGGAAAAACATTATGTGAATGTTTGATGATAATTGGACAATCTGTTCAGGAGTTAATAGGACAATCTGTTGTTTTTATTCCATGTGCCACCCTCTTTACTTCTTATGTGTACAGTACGACACCTTGTGATGTTGCCGTTTTCAAAATTATTTGAAGGAAACTAGATCCTCTCATTCAAGAAGGATATAGATAAGAATTAGATATAAAAAGAATTTAAAAGTGGTGTGAAATTCTTGTTCCCCAGTAGTGAAAGTGTGCATAATGTACATTGTACAATGTACATGTACCAGGTACATACTGTACAATGTACTGTATACCTGTAGTTCGATGTCTGTGATTGTTGATTGTTGAACAAAATAAATGTACAGTAGACACTGTATTTCATTTATCATTATTGAAGTGATGGTGTTGAATGTTGGTTATAAAAGTACAATAGATGTTTGTCGTGAAAATGATTGAATGATTGAATGTTTTTTATACTAATTATTCAAAGGCTTTGCTTATCATCATTGTTTGTGGATTTTGTTGTCCCAAGCAGTGTGGATTTCATGCATAACTCTGCCAGTCACCATTATGCATTCAAATCAGTCCTCCCTCTCAGATATTGCACAGTGTTCATGACCCCAGCAAAGCAAACCTGCTGCTAACCCATTGCCTCCGTCGATCTCTGTATTGTCTCTCTTTGACCAAAGGAATCATAGGTTGAAGTGGGAGATTACCATAGAGAACTTTCGTAGGTGGAAAGGGTAAGTTTTGAAGTCATCCTTCTTTGTGCATGGATCGCCCAATGTGAAGCACCCCACTCATCATACCTCGTTCCACCGTCCAGTCGCATCTGAACTTTGCATGTCTGTTTGTGTTCACACCTCCTACAAAATGTATATCACCAGAAAGGGTTGGGGGAAAAAAAGATGTATACTTCTTGCCATAAACATCCCCATCATCACATGACAATTCGGTTCACCTGTGTAGAATGCTCTGCTGCATTTTGTTAGCCCTCACATTAATGGCTTGAAGACTGACTCTCAGCTATGCACTGTAAAACTACTTTATTGTACAATTGTATACTGTAGGTATTATAATAGAGGCACAGCACCTCATATTGCGCTACACGTACATATTGTACCTAACATAGAAAAATTTGAATACGATGCAAAAATGCAATCATCTCACTATAAAAACAAAATAAAAACAAACTTGTAACCAGTAGTCAATTTTTCATGTCTCATTTCATGGTTGGAATAGTCACAGACCACGGTTCATGTTGTGCATTCTCATTATGGGGAGAGGCTGTTGCTGTTACATTGTTTTTTTTCCATGGATGATGACTCCCTGACCAAGCGAAGTTTTCTCAGTAAACCATCAGTGACACCATTTTCAAAATGATGCAAGGTCTATTATTAGATTCAGTGCATCATATGACAGATTATGATACTGAAGCATCTAAAATAACTACCAGCAAATATTTCCAGCTGTGCACTGAGGGCGACCTTTTACCATTGATGGAATCCCTCCTTGCAAAGCATCATGGGTAGGGAATTTTCAGCTTGATAAAGATTACCTGTAGTTATATCCAAAGCTGCTCGGACAGGGCGGCCTGTTACCAGTGATTGCCTCTTCTTGCAAAGCATTGTGGGAAGAGAGCTTTCTTCCTCTCTCATCCACCATTAGAAGACTACTATTAAACAAAAGATGCTTTCGAAGCAAGATAATTGCAAAATGGAACATGAGAAAATCACTATTTTCTTGCTTTCCTGCCAAGTTTTATCACTCCTCGGCTTAAAAATGAAACCTGTATTTATGCCAAGGCCATTACACTGCCATTAAAATACCAAAATCCGTCTGTAATTCTAGATTTTTTTTTATAATTGAGTATGTGTGTCATAGTATTCATCGAAAAACTTTCTGCTCCATGTGTTCAAACCAGTTTTTTAAAAGTGATGACTGTGTGTTTTGTATTGTATTTGTATTTGTATTTGTGTGTTTTGTATTTGTGTGTTTTGTATTTGTGTGTTTTGTATTGTAAAGTATGTCTGTGACATACTTTGTTAAATTAGTGTGGTGTTTGTAAAAGCCACTTGATGCAAACCTGCAGAGGTTTGTATCAGTAATGCCCTACAGTCAGCAATGCTTGATAATTTTACTTTATTAAGTTATTTTTGTTCTGTGTATGTGTGAATGCATTCTCCTCCCATTATATAGCATGTGATGTGTGAATATTTAGCTTTTGAATTATAGATTACATTGTACATTATATTTCTACTCGTCCATGCTGCTATTGAAGCAGTTATCAAAAGCATTATTACGTCATCGCTTGTATCCCTATTCCCTTTCCTTCATATCACAAGTATTAATTAACAGTCAACAGGGTACAGGAATTACTGTAGTTCAGAGACTGGATGTATCCCACATTTATTCTGCATGTACTTTTTGAGTGTACAAATTGTATACTTCACAGGTCAACCATTATATAGAAACTTTTATTTGCATGTGGACCATTGATATTTTAAATCTGACACAAATCAGTCTCCTGAGATAATTACAGACCTTTCTTTTATTATTGATGCAGTATAAAGATCCCAATTACAAACACAGTGAGTGAAATAAATGTGATTCTGATTATGTCACTTTTCTTCTTTGCTTGCTTGTAACATTCAAATGATTGTCAGAATGTGCAATGCTCTTGTTTAATTACTGACCACTTGGAAGATATAGGTATCCAGGAAAAACAAATTAAAGCACTTTCTAATTCCGTGAAAAAAAAAAAGTTTCAGCTGCTGAGCTCTAGTATGTTTTTTAACAGCAATTTCTTTTACAAAGAAAACATTTTCTGATGGACAGAATACAAAGGAGCTTTATGTATAAAAATATACCAATAGTTCGCACTTTCCTTTCTCATATTTCACTGCATGTTGTTCCACCTCATCACCATTGTCCACCACTTTGATGAGCTGCAAAACCACCATTTATTCACCAGCATTCATTCCTGTCCATGTGCATGTATGTGCTTCAAATGTACGTAGATTCAAATTTTGTGTACGTATAACTGTCAAGTACTGAGTATGTCTGTTGCACAGTCTGTGTTTTCACTGAGCTTACATTGTAGCTCCAAACAACTGTCCTCATTGTGTGATACACCCGTAAAAGACCTTCAGAGGGTATGAAACAGCTCACATGTATACAGTACTCATACTAGTAATGTAAATGTCAATTTAGCACTAGTCTTTGGCAATTACTTTTTAATAGATTCCCTGAGCTCAAAGTTGTGTATAGAGTATGTAAGTTTTGGGATGTATACATGCAATTACACAACACCAAATGAAAATTCTCGCTACCTCATTTGTCAAAGTTATTGGTGATTATTTGACATTTGCTGTAAGTCCATAAAATTAGCATGCAATATCATTTACAAGTGCCATGAGCAGTTTGGGACAGTTCATTAATGATGTCATCTTCACTCTTAACTCAATATGGTGCTTTAAAAGTGTGACAGTTTTTTAAAGGATTTTTGTTTGCCAGAGGCCATTGGCTTTGACCGTGTCCACTTCAGTGCATGGTGTTGTACATCTATGTGTATTACAAGACATAGTGAATGGTCTTTCTTCATGCAATGAAACAAGATTACACATTCTGCAAAAGTTGAGATGCAGTATTCAACACAGCATGATATTACACACAAGGACTGTATGTGTACTCTGACATGTTGCATTTAATGTCTCCTTGAACTGATTTTTTTTTTTTTTTTTTTTTTTTTTTTTTTTTTTTTTTTTTTTTAGTAGAGTATTTTTAGTGATTTAGAACTCATTCCCAGCTGTTGGAGAAAAAAAAAAAATGTTGGAACATTGCACTTTTGATAATGCTATTATGTTTTACTTAAAGTCAAATCTGCTTTAAATTCATTTTTTGCAGCCATGCTTTGATGCCACTGCTCTCATTCAATGCAACTGAACTCTTTTTTTCAGAAAATAAACCTCTAGATGTGTTTTTGCTTTTGGAGTACAACCTTGTTAGAGTGTGTGTTTAGATACTTGTTTTTCTTTAAATACATGACAAGCATGCGATTTGACAAGAAACATGCCATGTGAGTAGATAGACTTACATACCAAAGCATGATAACCCAGGAAGGAAGGACTTCTAGAGACAAGACTTGTTTTTAAAAGGGAATCAGTCGTGGTCATTCTTCTATTGATTTGATCTTAGTTCGCAGCCCATCGCGGAACATTTGAAAACCATGCCCTGGGTAGGTCTGCTAGAATAAGAATTGCGCGCCAACGAATATGTGAGCTGGAGTGTACGCCCAACGGTAATGGTCAACTGCAGTTGAGCGTGACTCTTTGGCTGTGTGTTTGATGCATTTATGCTGGGTTTATGAGCCAAACGCAGTCATACATGATCAAGATGTAGGCCTACCTACAATGCTCAGGGTCCAGTCTAGCATTTAACCTTCACACCAGGTTAGGGCAATCGTAAACTGACAGTAATGTATTCATTGTTCCCAATGAGCTTTGTGCAGATAGGAACTCCCGTGTCCTACTATACATGTACAATGTAGATGCGGACAAGCAAACAAGTTGCACGTGTACATGACCTTGGCGACTTCCACCCAGATATTGGTTGCAATTACTTGCCTAGCCATCTACATGGCATTCAATTCAGTCTCCCCAAACTCAGGCTGGACATACAAATTGTACCCACTCGGGTTGAATATCCCACTTGACTTTCTACTACACACCGTATACCAAAGAGAAGGTACAGTGTAGAATACTAGCACTGTCTTGTGCTACATGTAGATCCCTATTCATTAGCATTCAAAATTTCAGAAAATTTGGTGCTGATATGAAGAAAGAGCAGCAGGTTAATGAGTGATTTTAAGTTTGGTGCTAGTGCTGGTGTGAGTGCTATCTTTAAATAAGAGTGGCATCAGCAATAATCCCCAACCTGAAATCAGTTGATGTTAACAGGTCTAATACCTCCACATTTATTACTGTAGTTCGGGTAGCTTGTGTTGGGCCCTGTGTTGAATGTCCGCTGCTAAACTCAGATTCACTGTTTGTTTGTTTGTTTGTTTGTTTGTTTGTATTTATTTCCTAATTATGTATTATTTCCTAATTATGTATTAAAAAAGCATATACAAAATATATAAAATATCAAAATCATGTACATCAAAGTAATACGGAGGATAGCCCAAATCCAGTGATATTTTCAGAATAACTCTGTTCTTCCTTGGGGACCTTAAAGCACAGAATAAGCTTCAAAACTATTCATGGTGGGAATTTGCTTTTTCCCAATTGGAAACACCAGCCCATAAAAATCAAAACAGTAATGTACAGTTTGATATTGGTGTTTTGTTACTATGCGTAAGGGTTGAGACCCACAAACATTATGATGCCTTTGAAATCTCTGCCCATGAACCATACTCAAACACTAATAGAGATGGTCATGTAAATCTGTTTTTTAAAGCAAATGCAAGATTTTATTTTGGAGAGCTTTAGGATTTAATGTTATTTTGATCCCTCGCCTTCATCATGTATCCAAAAACAAGGATTTGTGGTCGAATCTTGTCGTATTTGACACTTTGAAGCCTGGTGTATTCACTCTTGTTGTGCAATTCCAGCAGAACTCCACAGACTTGGTGGTGATGTGAAGATGACATACAAATCTGTACACTACATGTAGGTGTGGGATCAGTGATATGTTTGTATCACTTGCGTTAATCTGACTGTCGTTGTTGGAGCCCAATGCAATGCAGTTGTACATAAGGAATAGCACCAGAGACAGCACTTTAAAGTACTCGAACCACACTGGAAACTAAGCGCAGGATATGAAGGCGTGAGATCAAAATAGAGTTAAAGGGAAACATCACTCGGTATTCAAGTTGGCTTCAATTGGAAGAGTGAACCCAAACAGATCATGGCAACACATAATTTTGCTTTAAGGAGCGGTCATACGTAAAGTGTAATGACTGGTCACTAGCACTATCATACTGTGATAGTGACCACAAGGGAGACTTCATTGCAAAAATGGCTGCTGGAGAATTCAAAATGCCCAATGTTTGACATTCTTTTGACAACAAGGATCTGCTTTTTATATCTTTTTTTAAATCATACATATGATTTTGTTTTGGTATACAACTGTAACCTGTTGTAGTATAATAACTGGCTTGGTACCTTTGAAACAGTTTTATATATACAGCTGAAATATAAGATTTTTGTCATACAATGTATTTGTATACTACATGTAAATAGATTGTGAAAGCATGGCATCAATTCGCTGATTTGAATATACAGTGACTGGTCGAGAAGTGTTGTCCGAAAAATGTTGAAATTTCCTTATTTCCTATCCAATTTTGATCATTTTTGCACTGTTGTACAGGAAATGTTTTTATCTTTCGTACAAAATTGATCAAATTTTGGAGTGGATTTCTTCTATATTGAAACAAAGTTCACCGTTTGGATTGTTTGATTAATTTTACTTGAATTCAAGTCATTTTGAACATGGGATGGGCTTTTACAGTAGTGGACTGCATTCGTGTGAACGTGGAATATGACGTAGGCATTTAATGATTTGCGTTTTGGGATATGATGAGTGACCGCTTTATCCGATACCGTATGCAATTTCGTTATTATTTTAAGATCTAGATCTATATGAAACTTAAAATACAAATTTGCACTGTTGGGTTGGTATTCAGAATAATACTTCTGATCCTTCAGGGAAGTGATAGTGTGATTCACATTATTGTCTCATTCTAAACATAGATCAGTTGTGGCTACACAGTTTCGTGAGTATACAGGTTCTGTTTTGAATTGGGGACTTGAAATTCAAGAGTCTGAGGTTATTACAACATGTTAAGTTTGAAAGTGAGGTTTCGTGTGAAAGTGCGGTTTCGTCTGAACAGGGCTATTATTGAAGATGTGTGTGTGTCGCTGTTGAATTGATCACATGAGTGCAAATCTCCTTGAGTCATCAATCAGGCTAAACAGCTGTGTCCTGGAAAGTTCCTGGTTTTGATTGGCCACATTGCACTGGCATCAATCTGAGAACAGCGTGGCTGAAGGAGAAAAAGATCAGCAAAGTGCCGCGGATTTGTGAGATAGAATATCCTTCAGCTGTTCATTCCGCAGCGCTTTGGGAGATATTCGGGATGTGGCCCTCATATGGAGATCCAGAGATAAATGTTGCTGGTACAGATGGTGTGTTTCTGTAAGTGTAGGTTGTGTATTGATACTGTTCATTCGTTGACTCGATACAGAAAGAATAATAATAATAATAATAATAATAATAATTGCATTTATATGGCGCTTCATACTGACGTTTCTAAGCGCACTTTGCTACTCATACAAATAGACTAGAAAACACAACAACATTAACAAAATTAACGTTAACAGTAACAAAAGAAGAAGAAAGAAAAGAAAAGAAAAGAAAAATACATGTGATACAATGGTACAACAATTGATAACTGTGTGCGCCTCCAGAAAAAAAAAAAAAAATTACAGCTGATTAGACAGGTGAGTTTTAAGAAGAATTTTAAATGATTCGACAGATGAGGCATTCTGAATATAAAGAAGGATGTACATTGACTCTGAGTACTGAGTTGATATGTGCAGTCCATCTATAAAGCTGAATACCTGCACATAACAAGATATTATGTTTGGTGATGTGTATGCAACCATTTACAGAAATTAACGTAATGGAAGTACGAATACACAAGAACACATAGCTGTATTTATGGCAGTGGATTGTACAGGAGATCAGATGGTAACAGTTATTGTATTACTTGATAACTTGGTAAGTCATATCAAGAAGGCTATAGATGTGCCGAAGATTCAAAAATTACTGTGAATCTTAGCTTGAGGAAACAGGCAGTAAACGATGGTAATCATTGATGTCCTTTGATAGCAAGCAGTAGAAAATTTCCTTTAACAGAATGATAACAAACTGTCAAAGAGCAGTGAGAAATAGCAGCACACAACCATTCTATATTTCATTTCCAGAAGAAAAAAAAAAATCTTCAGTAAAAGTCAAATCAATAGATCTGGGGGGCATTTCATGAAGCATTTTGTCTGACATCTTGTCGGACAAATTTGCTCTCAGCTAATCAGATGCATGGATTTCAGTATTTGGTCAGACGAAATATCTGACAAAATGCTTCATGAAATGCCCCCCAGATTTCGGAGGATTATCATATCAACATTTCTGTCACATCATCTTTGGTCAGATAGTGATGCAATATAGATCAGCCAAAGGTAACAAGGACTTATTCAATGGTACTACAAACTATGTATTTGTAGATCCCATGATGATAGTCTGTGAATAAAGCTGTAGGAGGGATCTGTTCGTAAATCCACATATCATTTTGTTTGCTCCTTGATCTGTTTGTATAACCGTAAATATCAATGTCATAAAGGTATGTCTGACCCTCCTCATGCACTATGACAAATGTGAATGCTTTATGCTATATCCACACAGGCAGGCATTCTTGTTCAATCGGCAAACAGCATCTGTCAGGAAGCAAGCAAGCCTTCCCCAGCTCTCTGCTCACAAATGATGGGAGGGAGGGGGGAGAGAATGAGGATGCATTGACACAAGGGATTAGTATTGTCGGCATGGTAACCAGGATCCACTGATGCCATCCCCTGGTGGGATCTATTGATTTTGGATGTTTTGTGTTTGCATATGAGAGTGTTGTCACTTATGCTAATATGGACAGCATCAAACAGATTTAAGCTGGAATGGAAAAGATGACCAGTTCTACGTTCACACTAATTATTAGAAATAGCCTTCATTTAGTGCTTGTCCTAAAAGTTAAAAAAAAACCCAAACCCTGGTATACACTTGGTCTATTTACCTTGGTACAGCCTCCTTCATATATATAGAGAAATTTAGGAGGGGGGATTGGTTGGGGAAGAGATGGTAGTCCTTATCATGTGAGGATGAGTCCGGAGTATACTCAGGCAGGTGTCTATGGGAAATGCGTGTTGTAGCAAAATCAAACCGTCCTCAACGGATTAAAAGCCATGGATTGATTGCTGTATAAACAGTGGTATGTATGATTATCCCTTTCATTACCATTGGCAATCACTTTGTATATAATTTCGAATGTATTTTGAGGTGGTATTTCCTGAGAATAGTCAGTATGAGGATTGCAAGATATGATCATACAATGTAAATGATGGTCAGGAAATACCCATTGTTATGATGTATCTATAGCATTAGGGTCTACCAGTGATATCTTTTAGACATAGGTTGTGCATTAAGCTCAGGTTGTAGGTATGTCTTAATTTTTATGTTTGATTTTGTTTTGTTTTGGTTGTTACTTTTTTGTTTTGTTTCCTGTTGGATATATTTTAGTATTGCTGTAGATGTTCATTGAGGATGTTTGATGCTCCTGGTATTATGAAAGGACTCCAAGAAAGGTTGGCATTTTGGTGCCCCTCTTTTTGCCACAACAACAAGAGGCAGGCATCCTGCCTATCCCATGCTGTGGCAGTGCCTGGCAAAGACCAGTGACTTCCATCATGGAGGGCGGTCTCACCTCCCTGGTTCCACTGTGCTGCCAACATTACTGTTTACACAAAGGATCATTGTCGCCATGGCGACAAAGTCCACAGATACCTCATCATCACCTCTCTGGGATGTTGGCTCAGCAGTCAACTCTTCCCATCAGGAGTGACCTTCAAGCAGCCCCATAAAATGAAAAGCCCCGCAAATCAATCAGACGATGATGATCATCCATTCGTTCATGATAATGGGGGTGAAAAGTGACTTAAAGGACACGTCAGAAAGATATTGAACAGATCAGTCATTGATCGGTTATTCCTTGAGATGTATGGTTGATTTATCTCGAACACAGTTTTAGTGTATGACACAACAAACAATGACCTAATGGCCGTATGAAAATAGGATAGCATATTTTTTGGGGTATTCATATCCTCCTGCAGCTTTGTAGCTTTTCACTTTTTGCATTTGGTAATCTACTAATTTAAAGGCAAGTCACAGGCTTGCACATGTATTATTGTGACCTACTTCGCATACAGTGTAGTATGCAATGTACATGTACATTTGTATTATGAGATGTCTGTAGTTTCATTTCCCACCTTGAAAAAAAAAGTGTCACAGTATTTTTGTTTAATGAATTATTCCCCCCCCCCCATTTATTTTTTGTGCATTTTTTTCTTTTTTTTTTGATAACCATATATCCCTCTTGTTTCTTACATTTCATTTTAAATAGCTCTTGGCGAAGGATCTATTCTTGGTTTTGACAGTTGTCTTATTAATGGAAAACTAGACAAAACTACCGGGATCATTGTGTTTATAGAAAGCATGCAGCTTTGATATATCAGTATGACCTCTATACAACTAAGTGACAGTTAGTGAAAATGACACAGCATTGTATTTGTATAGGATTACATTATCCCCTGCATATAATCGCATTAGGAAATTTTTTTCACTCAACCTTGAATCAGGCAACCTTCCATTCGTTGAATGCTCAGATTCTACTGTATGTTGAAACTGTTGTCCGAAGACTTGCACAGTCTACGCTGGCAGTTAATGCCAGACGCTGGCTTCTGGCCAATGTCAGGCAAGGTAATGCAGTTGTCACATTGTACTCCAGGACTTGGATAAGTAATTTGGTTACCGTTTTCTTTTTCTCCCTTTTTACAGCTTACCCTAGGACGACATGTCACCTGTTAGTAATGCCCTTAATGGGGTCTCTTGAGGTGTAATTTAATTAGTACTTCGCTGGGGTATACTAAATTGAACAGCAGCAACAACAAAAAAGTTGCACTTAGGCTTCTGTCTTGAAAGTCAGAAATTCATTGAGTTTAATCTTTCTCTCAGTAAAAGATGTGTCCTTCTGCACAATGCTGTGACATGTACTCTTATAGCAGTAATCTGTGGAAGAGACTTTCTTCTGCTTCTTCTTTTTGGCAGATAGACAAAATAGCTGTATCATTGTATTGTGGATTACTGGTATTCATCCAGCAAAGTTTTAGACATTCAAACAGAGACCATGATACAGTTTACCGCATTCCTTTGTATTCATGCAAAATGGTAAGCTACAATGTAGGCAGGAAAAGCCAAATGAAGAAAGCACCAATGATGCTGATATCACATGCACTGTAGTTTGTGATGAAGTTTATGTTACAATTGCATACAATATGTCTATGTGGCTCCGCCACTTGGATCTTTTAACACGCCCTTTAGATGTCAAGGGCTATATTACTACTCTGTTCTGAAATGAATCTCTCTTTTTTTTAATGGCTTGATGCTGTATATCTTTGTCATAACTTTCATAATTTATTGCTAGTACTGTAAAAGTGGATATTTTCGCGCGACTAATTTTTCGCGCTTGGCCGGGTCAGAAGAGTTTCGCGTGTTTTTAATTCCGCGGAATCAAGACGTCACGCACAGGAACATATGGCAAGGAAAAATATTCGCGGGCTTTTATTTTCGCGCTAGTTTCTGGTTGCGCGAAATGCGCGAAAATTTCAACACCGCGAAAATTTCCACTTTTACAGTACTTCATGAGGTAAAATGAAATATTCTCTTTCATTGTATCCCTCCTGCTTTGCCCTTGAATCAGTATCTATTTTTGTAATATTATCATCAAAAGTCTCTAAATTACCAGATATTTAAATCTACTTTAGATTGGCAACATATTACAGAAGTTGAAGTTTAGTTTTCTGTCTCATATTGGCAATTTTTCATTCTTTCAATAACCTCAATTCACATCGAACAGATTCTACCAATTCCATGCAGATCCTTCTACAATTTAAAAAAATCTCATGTGCTGTGAAATGTAGAGTTCTATGCAAACATTATAGTGATTTTTTGCTACAAATTTCCCCCAGAGTTGGTTTAAAATGTAATCCTTGGCCATGATCAAGTTGACCTTCAGACACAAAGTAAAATCAGATGAACAGACTATTAATACAAATTTCATCAAAATCAGATGCAGATTCTAGAAAGTATTTTGTTGTTGTTGTTGTTGTTATTATTCGTCACGTGTTCCTCTAGACCAAAGTGTGATAATATTTGTAATCACATGTGCAAGTTGATTGAGATGATGATCAGCCTGGACTAACTTAGAACTCACAGTGTATTTCTCCCTGCCTTGTTTACATGTAGCCCCTGATGCATAGCAGTTTTCAAAATCATCTGGCTAATTTCCATATGTCGAGATTATAACACTTCATCTTTTATTTGTTATACATGCACATGGGTTGATTGGTATGTTTTAGTACAAATACGATGTAACATTGCAGAGATCAAAATTCTTACCTGAATTTGTGGTGTACAAATTTTACATGTACAATCGTAACTACAATTACCTGAATATGGAGCTACGACTTTACCTGTGTCTCCATGATCTGAGTGACAATTTGAGATTTCATGCAGCTGGACATGGATGGATTTGACATTTGTTCGGTAGACCATACAATGCTTGTAGCCGCCATGCATTATTATGCATTTTGGTGGTACCCCAAACCGAGGCGAGTGATCTGGGCTAGATAGTAACCCACTGTACAAAATATGGGTCACTGAATTTAAAGCAATGTGCCTTTGGATCGACGATCCCCCACCTCCATTATACCGTGTTTTTAATAATAAATGGTCTGAAATGCAGGTGTATGAAGTCATTCATATTTCTACACTGTTTCAGTTATCATTATCGGGTAAGTACATTGTGGCTTAAAGGGAGATACAATGTAGGGAGACAGAGAGGGAAGCCTATGGATAAAAGATAAAAGAGAAAGAAAATGTGCAATAGATACGAAGGGACTGTTATAGTGAATGTAGACAGTACATGTGACGTGGAGAAAAGAGATATAACATAGATTGCGGGGGTGGGGGTGGATAGTACATTTAGAAACAGTAGATACAGTTTAAATACACATTTTGCCTCATGGAAAATTCCTATCCCCCCCCCCCCCCCCCCCACCAGCACACTATAATTGCTAGTATACTTGTAGGGCAAAGTGATACCGTACAATTTTATTCTTCATTGTGTGCATATTCTGCCCTTCACACTAAGACCAGGCGTCCACTAGGGCGCGGACAAGACGCGGACAAGCCCCGGAATGCAATTTGGTATTCCGCACTCCTTCGGGAACCTGTCCGCACGTTGCTGAACGTGTCCGCTCACTGTCCTAAACATGTCCGGGCGTTTCCGCACCTTCGGCAGAGAGAAAAATTTCCGCGTCCAAATTTTGATCGAGACCAAAATTTGGACGCGGAAATGAACTTCCTGACACCTTCAGCGACTTGTCCTGACGATGTCCTGAGGATGTCCCGCTTGTCCGGAACCCTTCCGCTTCTTCCGCACACGCTCCGGAAAGAATCCCGCGGTGTGGGGAAGCTTCCCGAATGAAAGCGGAAGACACCAGGAATGTTTTAGGACAGCGCGGAGCCGATGCGGATCTATATATGCAAGTGTCCGGAACCGATGCGGAAATTTTGTGATCCAGACACGAAAATGTCGTCACTTTCCGCGAGCGTCATGCCAATAAACCCAAAATGAGCAAGAAGGGAGGCGAGGCCCCCATGCAAATATCCCCATCACAGGCACACCTTTCGTCTAGTGATGAAGAACAGGTAAATCTAAGGAATTTCAGGTCCCAGAAGGCAAAGAAGAAGGTAGTAGAGACTGTGCCAAAAGCAACCAGAAAGAAGTGAAATCAGCCCCCTAACTTCCTAGTAAGTTTGTTTTGATTTGATCTTTTCAGAAATTATTTTTCATCTGAGTGACTTTCCTGGTTCCTATCACTTACTATAGTACATTTTCCTTTATGTTGTTTTCGTATTTCATTTGCAAACAAACTAGGTTGTCCATGTGACAGCATAGCTGAAAAATCACAAAAGTAGGTGGAAGTACACTCAGAAAAAAAAAAAAAAAACATAGAATTTTTGGCTAAATGTTAATGTATTATATAAACATGAAAAAGTTGTCATTCATACGTAAATGATTTCTAATGGTACAACATACTAGAACAAAAGACAAATTCATCACACTAAAAAGCATGAATTCAATTGCAAAGATATACCTGTGGTCTCATTACAATGTAATATCTTTAAAGCCCAAAATAACAATGAAAGCTAAAGATGATAGAGGAAAATGAACAATTTTCTGTCACTTCAAAATTCAAGTGAAATGAGAGAAAAAGCAATAAATCATGAACTCGAAAAAGTGTTGAATTTCTGTCTTTCTTTTGTTTTGTTTTTTGCTGAGTGTATATCTTTAAGTACACATTATAAGCATCACAAATCATTTCAGAAATATTCTTTACCTGAATGATTTTCGAAGTTGTTATTACCTAATATTTTTTTCTTCTCTTTTTGTTTTAGTTGCAAATAAACTCGATTGTCCAATTTGACAGCCCAGCTGAACCCCCCCTCCAAAAAAAAAGTAAATTAAAGTAGGTTACAAATATTTCCCCATTTTTACACTTCATTGACAATAGGCGAGTAAGCTCTAAGCATGAAAAAAAAATTCTCGGACTTGAAAATGTTCAAAAGTGATCAAAATAAGAGAGGGTTAGAGATGCACAAGGGTAAAAATCAGAGAAAGAAAAACAAATTTAATGATTGGGATCATTTTGGCATGCTCTACAGAAGTATCAGACAAAACATGTATATACTACACGATGGATAAAGCACAGGTCTAAAAAAATACATATTTATAAGAAACAAAACTGCAACAAAGTTCATGCTTCTTGTGAAGAAATAAACCGTTGGTGAATACAGCATGAACTTTGTTGCAGTTTTGTTACTTATCTTTTTATCTTGCCCACACGTGGACTACCTTATTAACATGATTATACATACATATATAAAATATATATATATATATATATATATATATATATATATATATATATATATATATATATATATATATATATATATATATATAAATATATGTATATACATTTACATTTTTATGTATATTATATATATATATATATATATATATATATATATATATATATATATATGGTTCAAAAAGTTTGCGAATATCATCAATGTGACTGTAGGCAGAGAAAAAATTGTTCTCCCAGATGAGACAAATCAACAAAAAAAAATGAGTCATCAGCCGACATGCAGACAATCCTATTCTTCGACTTTTGGTGGTCACATTTATCAAATAATATTGACCAATCATATTAATATAATATCAGCCGCTACTGCGGATCGAAGCACAACAAGGAGCATCAATGACGGCTAGCAGTCAAATGAGGAAAAGTCAAAGTCAGCGCCAAATCTATACCTTTCCATTTTCCTGGTATTGTCCGCAGTTTGTCCGCATGCCTAACTTGTGTTGTCCGGAAGGCATCCTGACTGTCCGCGTTCATTCCTGGTGTAATCCTAGATGTTTCCGCGCTGCCCGGCTACGATTAGCATATTCCGAGGTATTTCGCGCTCTTCCGGAGTGATTGCTAGGAATGTCCGCAGTCAGTCCGCGGACAGTCCGCGGACAGTCCGCGGACAGTCCTAGGAATGTCCCAGGACAAGCCGATTCACAAAGTTATTCCGCGTCTGTCGCGGACAGGATGCCGAAATAACAAAATTTGCTTCCGCAACCCTTCCGGGGCTTGTCCGCGCCCAAGTGGACGTCCGCCCTTACATACAGTATGTATACATGTTCTGTACCATTTCATCATTTTGACAGAAACTCATGAAATGGCAGACGGTATATTTCCCATAGTATTTGACAGCTATTAAGGCACAGTTACAAGATTCAGACAAGTGTATTTTGTGTGTGCATGTAAAGCTGTGGACATTATGAGTCAGTAGATCAGAAATGCACTGACTGAGGAAATGTGAATTCTTAGATTATACATCTTTTCAGAATAGAACGAAACCACACATTTTTTTCTGAGAATGATTTCATAGTTGTCATTATTCTTTTTCACTTTTAGTGAGTAGTAGTCAACTATTATTCCTCACGTTGAGTCACGCTTTCAACAAAGTCACAACTAAGCATTCATGAGTCCATTTATAAAAACATGATTGTGCAATGATCGTCCTTCTATACAAAGAGTAGTGCCTGAATCATGTATAATCTTGATTTATCTCTTTTCTCTCTCTCTCTCTCGTCAATCTTGCATTAGACATTGTGAGAAGTAAATTTTACAGTTGAAAATTGAATGAGGAAAACACAAAGTATTTTTTTTCTGATCATATTTGATTTATTTACTGAATCAATTTTTAAGAAAATTATTTACGACGAGGAGTTTTGTAGCATCCAAAGACAGGTGAAAACCTAATTGTCTTTGACATGTGAACAGGGACAACCTGATACATTTAGTAAGACTGCCCATTGCAGTGATGCACAGTTGTATAAATGTTCAGCAGTTTACTGATATTCAGTACTGTTATATGAAGATCATGATTTGATCAATATTTCTGTTTCGTCCTATATTAGCAACCACAACCAATACTAGTGCAACCACAAATAAAGGGGGAAATGCCCATAGAAACAAACTACTAATAATTAAATTGTTAATCTCAAGTTCCTCAAGATAATTTGATTGTATTTTCTTTAGAAAATGAAAGGAAAATTCAGGAAAAGGCAGCATACATTGTATAATAGCACAGTTAACTTGATTAGCCATTGCTCTTGATTCTACGAAGAAAAAAAGAGGATTCATGGAATCTGCAGAGAGTTGTGTTATCAGGGGGAGAAAATGAGAGTTGAAATATACATAATAATTGAAGACATGTCTCCTTTCATTACAGATCCATTGACTAGGAACAGCTTGTAACAATATTGAAACTCCAAATAAAGATTGAACGTGTGTAACCTTTTTGCAACTGGGCATATTTTGTACACGTGACAGACTGATATAAGAGAATATTTGACAGTCAAGAAAAACAACAACAAGCAAAACGGGGAGGGAGAAATGTATTGGAAAATGTACATTGTATTGACGTCCCATGGGAAAACTGTATTGCTCGAATGGAGTTGAAATTGCTTGTAGATTCGATTTCATTGCATTATATGATTACTTTTATGGTGAGCACAGTATTCAAAGCCGGGACTTAAAAAGATACTGCACCTCATGTAAATGTCTCAAGGACTATACAATGTACATACATATTTGCCTATATATTGCTCAAATGATGTTCAAAACTGTATAGCATTGTGTTGATATCATACAATGTGTCATTTGATTTGTCAGGGTGAGCAGTATTGAAGGCTTGTATGGAAAGCCAAGAAGATGGGGACTCGGAAGAGAATGCAAGTTATGTAGATGACAAGTGATACCTGCCTTGAAGATTCTGTAATCACTCTTCCAAATATCCATCATGTAATTTATATTAAGTGGCAGGCCATTAGGCCAAACCAATCTATGGCCCTGTTACTGGGATAAAAATGAGGTTATGTAACCAAAGTGATATTAGTTTGGACAAGAGATGGTCTAAACTCTCAAGGCTTTGGTGTTCATCGTACAGTGTATACCTTTGCGTATAAACTACATTGATATCATGGAACTCCCAGAGTGTGTAGTTTTCTGTTTGCACAAATTTTCAAGCAAACGAAAATCAGAAATCATGTCTCCCAATATGTGTGAATTCTTTCAGCGTTCTTTTCAGCATGACTTAAAAAAAACCACACACACACACACACACACACACACACACACACACACACACTTTGTCTCACTAGTTTTCATCATAGGGAAATTTGTGAGATGGTCATGTCAGAGCAATACCCAACGGCGCTCTTGGCACCAAATTTCATTTCGAAAAATGTGCGCTAGACCTATAAATTTAACTCTTTTTTTTTTCCATTTCCAGTGTACAGTGCAGATTACCAAGCAGCAAGATTGCCATGTCTTTGTAGAGTAAAAACACGATCTTTGCTTCAAAATGTATTCTGCAACAGGGAATTGTTTTCACAGACTCACATACTGCTTGTGCCATAAATTGGAGCGTTATCAGATACTTACCATACCTGTATCTATAGACAGCCAGCATGGGAGTGATCAATCCACTTTATATGATGGTTGCAGTTTCGGGCATGTGGCCATTACTGTTTGGCTTGTTTGGAGACCGTTATTATATTTTGAGAATTCAGAGATGTTAAGATTAAAGATAGAAGAGAGGGAAACTGAAACTCGGATGAGGATGTGATTAAAGGAAAAGTTCACCTAAATATATGTGTGGATTGAGTGAATGCAGTAATATTAGTAGAAGTTTCAGTGCTGCCATTGCTGGATGAGAAAGCTACGACAGATTTGTGATGTTACTGCAGGACAATGAAATAAAGAAAAAAAGAATTCCACAAACTTTCATTTTTTTATAACAAATTCACATTCCCTTGACTTGTCACTGACACATTATTAAGGGTAAAATTGTTCTCCCTACTCTCTGAAAGGGGTAAGTCAGGTGCTCTTTGACTTTGCTGGAAAAATAAGAATATGTTAAATTCTGTTTATATTTCCCTTACATCGATGTACAGCAGTGACATCACCAACCATTGTAGTCTTCTCATCCAGAGATGGCAGCACTGAAAATGTAAAAAAAAAAAAAAAAAAATCATAACGCTTGAATGGATTATCCCATTTTCATTAAGCTTTCACTGATGTTTTTTTTCTAATTCGCTCAATCCACTCATTTGAGTGAACTTGTCCTTTAAAGCCAAAATATAGTTCTCCAAAGGGTTTAAAATTCATCTTCCATCATTTGGAATATGTGCATCCAGTACATCAAAAGGGTATCCCAAGAACCTTGGCTGGCTGACTGCGATTTGATGTGCTGTTTTAGAGTAATGAGATCAAAAGTATAGAATTTATAATTTCAATCTTAATATTACACAACTTTTATTCCAGAAGAGCCCTCCTTGTTAAAGGGACTGTACAGTACTGGTTGAGGTGGGCATTCATGTTTTGAACATTCCTAAGTGAGATAATGAGAAACCTATTATGAAATATGAAAGAGCATGTAATTTTAAGAAGGATTCAACGTTTACTTGATGAAAATTGGTTTTAAAAAGGCTGAGATATCCAAAAAAGTGACAATAATAAAAGGCGACAGGCCACGCCTTTTATTAGGATCTCTTTGTTTCACCTTGTTTTTAGATATCTCAGCCATTTCAAAACCGATTTTCATCAAATAAACTTTTGATACCCCTTAGAACTGCATGCTCTTTGACATCTCATAGAGTGGTTTCTGAATATCTCGCAAAACGATAAAAGCTAAATCCTCACCTCGACCAGAACTGTACACACCCTTTAAGCCCACATTCAGCATTGTGGAAAGGTACAATGTATAGAAAGTAACATGATGATCAATCGTGCTCGTGCAATTGTATCTTTCCAACAAGCTGCATGGGATTTAATCTAGCACTTAAGATCGATGGATATCACCGTGGTCTGATTTGTCGATTATCGATAGTCAGTTATGAAAAACTATGTAGCAACTGCAATGGGGCAAGCTCTGAGATTGTGGACGTCAGGTGAACCTTTGTGGCTACTATTCCATATTTTAGTCATTAGGCCTACCCTACTGAAATTGTATTATTACAGCATTATTTAACACATTTCTTTAATGCATACTGTACATTTTAGAGCAATGATTGATAGTTCTGCAGGCATATGAAATCTATGTTTTGGCCATAAGCTCCTTAGGTGACCCAAGAAAATCCATAGCAGTCAGGAGAAGATGGCCTTATACATTGTACATGGTAGCTACTGTATGTGGACTGTTAAATGTTGTATCTATACCCTTCATGCGTCTATTTGACGAATGTGTTGCCATCCACCATTCAAGGTCTTTGGTTAGTCTTGTTTTGCAGTCACATTACAGATCAGAATGCTAGGATTAAAAGACCGAGTTTGATCTGTCTTTTTGATAGCAGAGGGAAGTGTATCATTTTTTACCCCCTGTTTTATTTTTATTCTTTATTTGTTTATTTTTTTAGGGAGGGGTTTGAGGATTTAAAATGTGATTAGAGGTAGAACAATGCAAAATCAGGTTACTACACTCTTGTTAGTTTGTGTTGTATGGATTTAGCAATATGTGATAATTCACATAGTTTGATTATACAGTGTACCTGATTGAATATGCTCAACTTAATCAAAGCTGCGAGATGGACGCCACAAGACTAGAAATGTTCGTGATCTTGATGTCTCCCAACGTCTACAATTACCACGTAGCCAATGTGTCAGGTTGTACTGACAGATCAATCCTTCCTTCCTCACATGGTGTTAAAGGGTGTGTACAGTTCTGGTTGAGGTGAGGATTTAGTTTTCAATGCTTTGCGAGAAATTCAGAAACCACTCTATGAGATGTCAAAGAGCAATTCTAAGGGGTATCGAAAGTTTATTTGATGAAAATCGGTTTTCAAATGGCTGAGATATCCAAAAACAAAGTGAAACAAAGAGATCCTAATAAAAGGCATGGCCTGTCGCCTTTTATCATTATCACTGTTTTGGATATCTCAGCCAGTTGAAAACCAATTTTCATCAAATAAACGTTGAATCCTTCTTAGAATTACATGCTCTTTTATATTTCATAAGAGGTTTCTCCGTATCTCACTTATTAATGTTATAAACCTGAATCCCCACCTCAACCAGTACCGTACAGTCCCTTTAAGTTCATAGACCTGGTATTTGGTTGCGCGGTCGTACATTTCCATTTTCCGTCCCAATGGTATTAGTCTTGGCAGCATCCATGGAGGAACTCTTGTTAAAATTGATTTCAAGGTGCTAATTAGGCAGAATACCATGGACATGATGCATATTGTTCAGGCTACATGTATTTGTCTTGTTGTTTATTCAGTGTTTAATATGTATATTGATATGGCCCATACAAAAGATGTATTCCTGTGTACATTATGCACTGTTTGCCTGTGTGTATTTATGTATTTTAGTTTCAAATGCACTCGATAATACCTAATGGGAAAGTTGCTTTCTTTGTATGTTACTGCATTCATGCACCCATTCACTCAGGAATTGTCATTGGCTATTTGTTTGCTTGCTTTTTTTAAACACAAGAAGAATACAATTTTTCCTCCCATTAAATGTTGATCTCATTAATCTGTATGTTCAACACATACTATTTTATCGCTTTCAACAAAAGTCACATTTTGAGTACTTTAATATTTAAATATCTCGGAGGACATATTGTTTTTTAACTTATTTTTCTCCATCATGCACTACATTTCTTTTCTAAAAATTGGAAGGGATCCACTCCAATAACCACTTAGATACAATCAGCAAGCATACGCACTGCTTCTCTAAAAATTCCATTCCCCCATCAAAACCACTTTCATTGAGACTCTGAATTGAGAGCAGTGGATTGAAGCAATTTGAAGTGTGAATCCTTTAATATTGCAAGATTGCATTCTGCTGACGTGAATGAGTGTAGAACAAGTAGAAAAGTCCTCATGTTTTTTTTTTTCTCTCCATTTAATAATGAGCTGGCCATTAAGTTTAATAGGTAGAGAGGTTGCCTTTAGGTTGTATTAATAATGAAATGTAGACTTCTTGCGTCATCTGGAAGCTTTCCTGGTACACCACACAAGAAAATCCCTTTTCTCTTTGTGTATAAGAGCAAGTTGTATTTTAGTTCTTTTTTTATGTTCAGCCTTAATTTGTAAACTTTGAGAAAGTTTCTGTATGGAAATGAGACATTTCACAAGTCTTTTGCAACTGGATCTTAGCCCCAGACAGTCAAAACTCAAGCCTGCAGTATATATTATGAATTGCAATGTATTTGGGAGTACCTAGAAGTATTAAACCATTAAATGTTATGCTGCATGTGATGCACAATTTTTTTTTTTTTACTTTTTGGAAATCTGCTGATTTTTGCAAAATTCACAAGTGGCAAAAACATTGCCTCCCCTGACATATAATTCAACTGTGCTGTGTATTGATTCCAAGATGGAAAATTATCATTTTTCTCCTGAAAAGGAATAATACATGTACTCATTTCTCATTCCATTACCTGCAGTTCTCAATCCTGTATTCAACCATTTGCGAAATTGTCTTAGGAGTCCTAATTTGCAAAATGTTTTACTTCGTTATCCGAAGTATACCAATTATGCCATATATACCATTACTGCTTAATCACATCTTGACCTCAGTAACATTCTGTATGGGGATGAAGAATGTTTAGATGATAGAGAGGCGTCTTGAGAGTTAATATGTAACACAATGCTGTGGGTGAATAATTGATGCCGAAACATCTGAGTTTCCGCACAAATTAGTCAGAACTGACTCATTTTCGTCTCATTTGTGATTGCTGTGAAGGTGAGCACCAGGCTAGGATTTGCCCAACCTTGCTGTATTGGCCTAATGGCAGCGATTTACATCGTATCTGTTTTGCAGCTGACATCAATACGCTAATTGTGGAGTGCTTTTAGTTGGTGGTAAAAGCCTCAGGTTGCTTTGTGCTCTATTAAAGAGCAGTGCCTCAGCATTTGTCCAGACTGTCTGTGCTAGGGCACACGTTATCCTCGTAACGGTAATTGCCCGATTTTCGGCTGTTCTCCTGTGCCTCGAAGGCATCTGATGCATTCTTGGTATGTGGGTGTTACATACAAGCAAGCATCAGTCGACTCGGTCCAAATGCTTTCGTACCACAGGTGTACAAGTAATGCACTATAGCGTCCACTGGACATGGCTTGCAGTGACAGCTCGACAGGAGTAGCTTTGTCATAATAGTACATTGACCTCTTCATGATTATCAACATAGTATGCATTGATGTTTGGTTTAGCACATGTGACATTTTTCTGTTTTACAAGGCAACACCCAAAGTCAAAGCCATTCACTGGCGTCATGATGATTTGACTATTCGATTTAACAGATTGTGATGAAGGAGAATCTCAGCAAAAAATACTTGTGCTCTTAATTTTGAAAGGTGTGACTGTCAGAGTGAGGATTACTACTTTTCTTTGTCTGGTAGCTTATAGACACAGTTTAGTAACTTTATTAAGAAAATAAATGCATGTCCAGCTACCCTGCAGTTATTTAAATGGCATACTTGTTTTGCATATAATCATGTTGCTGGATTTTTTTTTTTTAAAGAATATGTTGATACATTTGTAGATTCTTAATTCGAAAGTATTCTTTTTGACCATCTGTGTCAGCTGTGTTATATCTCAAGGTTCATTTATAGATGTATTCACTGACAAGAAAGCAACAACTATAAAGCTCTAAGCATTCTCGTCTTCTAGGGCTGTCTTGTAAATGCATTTTGCCGTTATGTAGTCACTCAGGGCAGTGTTGGATAGCTGAAATACAACAGGCTTTGTGGACAGTGAGACAAAAAGTGCTCCCATTTTTTCACTGTCCAATACCACCCCCCTCCCGACATCCATGCTTATAGTACAACCAATACACCTGTTGTCAGTGGCACACACACACACACACACACACACACACACGCACGCACGCACACACACACACACACAAATGGACACCAGAGACAATTGCAGCACTTTATGGCTTTGTGAAGTGTCTTTGAACAGGCCATGGGTAGTTTAATAAATTTTTGATGAAAGGAAACACCCCCCCCCCCCCAAGAAAAAAGAAAAAAAAAGAAGAAGCAGATGTACTGAGATGCCAAGAGCTTGTAGTGACCCAAATGTAGCATAGTAACATAACCACAATGAAATGAAATTCTGTGGTTCAAGCTTTGTTTCCTGTAAAGTGGATATTTTCGTGTGAGTAATTTTTTTTTTTGCGCTCGGCCAGATACATTGTAGATCAGTTTTGCATGTTTTTAATTTGGGGGGATCAAGACATCAACTACTGGTGCACATGGCAAGCAAAAATATTCACATGCTTTTATTTTCACGCTAACTTTTGGCTGCGCAAAATGCATGAACATTTTTTAACACCAAGAAAATTTCCACTTTTACAGGAGTGAGGACTTGCAGCCACAAAGATGAACCATGCAGACTAAGTTTTAAAGGGGCATAGTCCTGGTGGTGTAGAGGGCACTGTTGATGATACTGCCGATCACCGTTAGCATTGATACGAAGATTACCGAAGTTGAGCTGTCATCAAGAGTAAAGTGCGTAGTTGTTGCTAAGTAACGTTGCCTGCGTTGTCTTCTCTGTGCATCGCGCAGTCTGTAGTAATGCCAGGGTGCGTGCATATCGTCTGTTGAGAATGAGAAGGGCGTTAAGTTGTCTCGAACACTATGGGTTTTGTGAGAACTTAACGCCCTTATCATTCTCAATCGACGATATGTGCTTGACATTATGACATCACAAAAGAACTTTGCTAAAGCTGTCTACCCCCTCACCCGAATCATGAGCCTAACTGTGATCCGACCACTGACTACAGTGAATCGGACATCTTCGGACTCAGGGAAATGGGCCAAAGCGTAAGCGCTAGAGAGGAGTCGATAGCGTAGGTCTCTATAGGAAACTTGCGCCGTGCGCCCGCGTACGCATTTGACTAAAACACCGGGACCATGCACCTTTAATTTGGAATTGAGCGGAGTACAGGAGGAACTTTCAGATATTTGTTTTTTTTCTTTTGTCTGTGTGTCTGCTGTACACCTATAGCAGTTCTCATGTGCCGTACAGATTCAGTTTCTTCCACTCTTGGCAAATAGATACATCACATTGACGTGGGAAGATGAAAATTGGGACACCCTTCTCACAGATCAAAGCTTCTTCCTCATACAAGACCCTGCAGGAGTCTCGCGAAAGAGTCAAACAATCTCCCAGAACAGCCGCAGCCTAGAGTTACATGTGGCGTTATTGGAAAAAAATCGGAGTCAGCTGCCGGGGAAATTCGCGACACGAGAGACGAATGAGTTTGACCGAGGCACCAGCCTCCGTAGGCATGCTATCTTCCCATCAAACAGAATTAAAAGAAACAGAAGAAGAAGAAGAAGAAGAAGAAGAAGAAGAGATAAAAAGAGATAGAAAGAGATAGAAAGAGAGAGAGAGAGAGGGAGAGAGATAGAATAAGGATTAATGTTACAGGCATGTGGAATGCGGATGGTGATAAGTCTCAAGTGACGTGAATGCCAAACTAAAAAAAAAAAAAATGGTCCAACATACCAAGAGGAAAAGGATGTTGGTAGTCTAGTGCCTTCTGCCTCACGCTTGTGTCTAATCTCTGAACACATCTGATGCTGATACGTGTTTATTTCCTCGCTGATGAACGTGGCGGTAGGTCAGCAGCGGCTCGTGCCGGCTGAAATGTCAGCTTGTGATCAGATGAAAGGTGTCCGTCAACACATCCGTCACAAACTTTACTGCAATCCGATGGCTGTATATTGCTTGCTCGAGTGTGAGAATGGCTGATGAGGTGATTGCCACAATCACTATCAGAAGTTAGAAGGTGAAATCAAAATCGGACATGAAATAAGAAACGTTACAAAGTTTCACCTTTCTTCAGAGAGTATTGGTCGCAGCCTTGCAATATTGATTTGCAAGAAAAAATATGAAAGTCATATTTTTAGTCAATAAATAGACTACTACTAGTCAAATGAACATTATTATTGTCAGGTTATTACAAAGAGCTCTATGATAATTTATTGTGAATACTATAGATACAACTGATTCTTCTTGACTTTGATCATAAAAAGAAGGGAGAAAAAAGAAGATTCTAGAAAATTTATGTACTGGTTATAGTGTAGACTCATAAGATGCAGATACCATCACCTACACTAATTTGCATAGATGCAAGTTATACCAACGATTCATGAAAACATATCAAACTTTAAAATGCTATGTGCTCTTTACCGTAATAAATTGAGTCGATTAACACAAAAACATTACCATCCTGTCCATCTGGCTGTACTTTATGTACAGGGACCTGGTGTGGACATGTGTACTTGAAGAGCTCTTTCTCAGAATGCACTTCTCCTTTAAAGAGAAATGAAACTCAAACGTATAGGTGGGTTTAATTAATGCAGCAATATTAGCGGAACATATCCATGAAGTTTGAGGAAAACAGGACAGTCTGTTCAAAAGTTATGAATTTGTAAAGTTTGAGAAGACTACTACAGTTGGTGACGTTATGTATTGAGAAATATATAAAGAAAATATGAAAACGATTCAACATGTTTTCACTTTTCTAGCGTAATGGAAGATCACATGATTGTCCTCTTTCAGAAAGCAAGGGCATATGTTGTAACACATGTCAGTAGCAAGTCAAGGGAATGTGTACTTTTCATAAAAACTGAAGTTTTGTAGAATGTCACAAACAGTACTGTTGTAGTCTTCTCATCCAGCGATGGCTGTAACAAAACATTCAACACTCATCTTTTGAAAGAATCACCAGGTTTTCTTCAAACTATGCTGATATGTTCTACTAATATTGCTGCATTTCCTTAATCCACAATTATATCTGAACTTACATGGGTTTCATGCTCTTTTACATGCTATGAATCCCCCCCCCCCCCATGTCATATACATCTACAGAAGATGTGAAGTGATTGAACCGAACTTCCTACAAGATGTCTACAAACTTTTGTATGTTGTTATTGCAACAAGACTAGCAATTTTCGTGCCAGATCATGTGAGATGAAAATTTGCTTGTGTTGATATCATGCTTTTGCTTGATTTTGCTTGCAGTTCGTGTTTTCATCAAAAGTTTCATTTAATCACTTCATGCTTTCCAGATTTTATGTGTGTACTGTAAGATAGTGTGTATACACATGTTATGTCCTTGCTTGCTGTGTGCTGTCAGTACATGTATGAAAAACAGCATGTTGATCATTCAAATATCACGCTTGTGAATGCACATGTACTTTCCTATGTATCATTTTGCTAGATTCAGACGTTGTGTCATTGCTTTTTACACCTTTCACACATCTTGCCGACTTTCCCAAAGCATGTTGCAGAGTTCATGTCATGACATGTGTTTGTCTGTGTGTATACACTGAATAGTGAATCAGGATTTGCGACTGGTTGAATTGGTGCCGTGTGACATTCATTGATTTTGTTAATATTGATCATGGTTGTAAAGTATACTTTTTGATTCTTGCAAGGGGAATTCTGTGAAACATGAATGCTATATCTTTTCTTACATGGTTTACTATATGGAACATGCTCTTTCATGCACATTTCTGGCAAATATTCCAAATGCATAAGATCATGTACAATGTACTACATACATATATGATATCATATCATACAGATATTCATATAATTGCATATTGTATGTACACATACATTTTGTATGCACATGTATGATTTCCATCAAAGTTTGAAATTTAAAAGGATTCTTAATATTTTCGTGTTTGTAGTTTTCATGTCCATCAAAATTTGACCGGAAGTAAAAGGAAAGAAGGAAAGCTTTTCTTTTATTTTCAGTGAATATCCTCTGTATGGATTATACCTTTGTATTCATAATAATATTCTTCTTATTATGATAGTCATGGGTGGGAAAACATAATGCATTAAACTCCCTTTTTGCTTCATTCTTTTTTGGTTTGTTATCAGTAGTGAAATTGCTCATTTGCCTCTTTGACTGAGAAACATTTGGCAAATGCAATCATTTTTATTGACATCAAATAAATGCTAGCATTATATGTTCCTCAGATTTCTCTGACACTTTCCTCCCAACTTCTCTATGTTGGACTTGAACACTTTGGCCAGTATTCATGAAGATGCTATAAATTCAGTCCATGGCCTATACAAATTTTTTTCTGCGTAAATGTGCTTGACAGATTGCATTGACTTTTGTACACCAACAGACATCCAGTAATAACCATGCATGGATACTTGTGTGTGTAAGGTACACCTTTCCCACTCATGTTTTAGTTCATAGGCTATTGAAATGTAAACCATTTGCTTTTGTTTATTCAAACCGTCCTCATGAATATGGGCCTATATTTCAATACATCAATCACACAAACCTACATATGATAATCTTTACATATATGTGAATATTCCCAATTTGCATACATCTGTCTGTCTGAATATATGTATTATATTTTATATGTGCATGTGTGTTATATGTAAAATGTTATTTATAAATATGATGTACAATGTATTACTATTGGTCAATTCACAGGAGGACCCAGGTACAGCCTCTAACATGGACACGGCAGAGAGCGGCATGTCCGAGATGGACGGAAGCAAGACACTGAAGCTGGAACCCCTCTCCGTGGAGACGGGCTCAGACCTGGTCCAGGAACCAGGCAAGATTGAGGGCTACCTCCTCAAGAGGCGCAAGAGGCCTCTTAAGGGCTGGCACAGGGTAAGTGAGTGGGTGGGTGTGGTGGTGGTGGTGGTGATGATGATGGTTTTGATGGTGGTACTTGGTCCAGATTAGGAAGTCTTAGAATTGAGTCTGGAACTCTTAAAGACCTGGTAGTGTAGGGATACCATGGAGAAGAATACTGGTCTACAATTTTGTAGCTCGGATATATTCTAGATTCCGGTAACAAATTGTGTGTAGCTTTATCACTGACCTCTGTATAAGTACACACACAGCCGAAGAATCTCGACTGGAGTCAACAATTCCCCATGAGCGTACGCTTTAATGCACATATTCGCTGACCAGTGCTATAGGTGTATAAGTGGTTTTCGAATGTATACCCTGGTGGGCAGCGAATGAATCGGGCCACCCATGAATCCCCATGCTACCGGGTCTTTAAACCGAACAAGTGTGAGCGGTCTGAAGTTCTTCCTGTAAATACAGCCCTTTGCAAATATTCCTTGGCAAACTATTTCACCCACAATGTCCCTCTTGACTTTCATAGGGGAGTATACACCTCATGGGTACTCAACATTAGCAGGGTTAATGATCATCGGAGTGCTCTCTCTAAAGAGCAACACTAATACTGAATGGGGTACCCTGGGTAAATACAGTACAACCATTATCAGTTTTATGCCTCAGCCCCAAAGGATGCCAGAAGCATTATGTACACTGTATGTTTTCAGGCTCTCTATCTGCTCTTCCCACATCTTGTTGTGTGATTGAGAAATATAGCTCAGTGGATTTTCTTTATAATGGTACCACATGGCCAAAGTATGCCACATCAGTGAGATGTACCATGTAGATGCACGGATTAGATTTGGGGCAAAATTCCTCAAGGTGAAAGGTTAAACGGTACTGAACTTTACCTGAAAAGGGTCCATTTCAGCTGCAACTTAGCAAGGTATGCTCATTTCAGGTGTACTTTAACTACAGCAAGGTATATCCACTGGGGATATCATCTGGTAAGAAGGATAGAAATAACACTATAAGTCACCAAACTAGCAGGGGTGAAAGGTCAAGAAAGATTTCTTTTAAATGATTTCTGCTAGGGAAAAAAAGCGTCTTTGATATGTACTGCTGGACAGTAACGTGATGGAGTTTCATCCCATGACCAGAGAAGTAAAGGAACCCTAAATGTATACTTTTACCCAGGTACATTGAGATTACTCTAACATAATGTCATTCATACCCAATTCAAGCTAACATCCTATTCATACTGGGCATTTAGGAGTGCTCTTGTGCCCATCTTGTAAAATGGGGTACACAGTGAGATTTTTTTCTTGAAGTTAATACTAATGCTTATCATGTACAACAAAATACTACCAAAGTTTAACAATTTATCAACAAGTATATCTCGCTATGGTTCCTGATGAATGAGGACCCCAGCCATCTAATGAAAAAAACAAAAAACAAAAATAAAACACCAGTGCATCTATGATTCATTTCAAGACAATTGAGATGCCTTATACAAGATTTCTTTTTCTTATTTTTTTTTCTTTTTGTTAGGGAGGAGAGATTGTTTGTTGAGTGGTGATAAATGAGGACACTGAACCTCTGGACAAATTCTAGACAGACAGACAGACAGATGTACTAGTAATGTATTGCAACCCTTTTGGGAAAAACACATCAAAGAACATACTGTCATGAATTCTGCATTCACCCCCCCCCCCCTTTCCAGTATTAACATCTCTATAACCTGACCACCAGGCTGTCCACAAAAACAATAACAAGAAGAAAAAAACAAAACAAAACAGGGATGCACACTCACAGGGGGTTAAACAATACCCGCAGGCCCTGTTCCAATCTCCAGCAATCTCGCTGATCGATCGGCGATCATTCCCGCGGAATGCGAGCATAATGAAGACGAGGCCCCGGGTAGTCAAGCCGCTTTCCGGCGGAGAATCTCTTCATCGCTGCTCTCCTGGACCTCTTTCACATCATTGTTATCTGAGGAGATCATTCTTCTCCGTTACGGTAACTCTGTTTAACTAGCACCAACTCTTGCATTCTCATCGTGCATAAACTCCTTAAATTCAAATTCTCTCCTCCGTGGAGTGTTTACCCCACAGAAAAAATGTGCCAGGAATGAAAAGAAACACACACACACAAAGACACACACAGACAGAGCCATGAGAAATTCCAGCAGACAGACTTACCATTGATAATTAGTTACAGATGTAATATATGTCCATGGTAATGTACCTCATGAAATTATCGAGTGTGACAGCACACATGTGCCTAATACATGTTGTCTAGAGGTATTGTGACCTCATTAATATTACAACCACAAGGGTGGTATTTTATTCTAGAAATATTTGGAACCATGCCATACATATCTACCCACTTTTGATGAGATAAACTTTTTATTTCATAAAGTCTAATTGTTTCATTTTCATTTACGTTAAAATCTTCAAATGGTATACATTCAAACCTGTATTAGTGACCACCTGTCTATAGTGGCCACCTGCCATATATAACCACTGCTAAAAAGCAATTCCCTCTGAGAGAAAAAGCATGTTAAGAACCTGTCTGTAGCGGCAACCTGTCTATAGCTATAGACAGGTTTGACTGTATAGGATCCCCCCCCCCCCCCCCCCTGAGTTAACAATTATTTTCACTCATTGAGCTGCATTTAACACTCAAATATCTCCCCGATTGCTCTTTGGACCCTCCCTGATTTTGACATATAAATGTGGGCAGCATTGTAATATCAAAACCAGCATATTAATAGGGCTATATAAACCAAAAGACAGCTTTATATATTTGTAGAACCATTCACATGTGCAATTCAGCAACACTTCCAAGAGTTATGATTCACACTTTATGATTTCTTTTTTTATTACATTAATGAACAGACAAATGATTAAACAAAAGTAGATTAATTGCGAGTGAGCATATTTTCTGTTTCAGTCCATGTATAAGCCACAAGTCTAAACTGATCAGGACTGTCAACAGGGCCAGCTTGCACAGAATATGCTATAACAAGCTAAAAATAAATGGCAGAATCTACTATGGATTGTGAAAATCAGATCCCGTTGGAAAGACACAATTTTTCTGATGTGTTAACTTGCCCTCCTTGTGCATTGTTTTCCTGTACATGAATATACGCATCCATCGCAGGAAGGGATGTTTACGTTTAACCTACTACCTTTCTTTTGCATGTGAAGTGGGGCTGTGTTGGGCAGCTGAACACACTGGTTGCTCCTCCTCCATTTAAATCCAAATTAACCTTTCCCTATCATGCGCGGAGGCAGCTTCCTTCTCTTCGTCCCCCTCCTGCACCCCTCCTAACCTTAATAAAGTGCTTGTCAAGATGCACATGGTTATGGATTGAGAGTTCAATATGGGATGCCTGCCGAAATAGCGCCCCCAACCCCCGCCTTGTTAGCATTGATTGATATTGTCACTTCGTGGAGGCAATTTGAATGGACACTTTGAACTATACCACAGGGCTCCAGGGAGCGAGAGAGAGAGAGATAGGGAGAGGGAGAAATGGAAAGAGATTACCCACTTTTTTCAGGGAGGGAGAAGAATTTATGTGCCTGTATTTAACAACCAGCAGGTGTTGAATTTGTTTATTGTGCTGTTTGCATTGTGGTAATTGGTCATGGGAATAAACAAATACCTCTAGATATAATGAATTATGTTTACATTTAATTACTGTGAGTGTCATTTGTAACTTTTCCCAATCATATGTAGATCTTTGTATGTAAACATCTAAGAGTCTAGTATACAAAATTCTGTAAAATTGCTTGAAGCATGGTTAGAATGCCTGAGAGAGAAGCAAGCAAATTAATTGATTTGTGCTGACTGACATTTTAAATCTAGCATGCAATTATATGTACATATATGAAGAAGAAAAGATGCAAATTGAGCTGGAAAAGCACATGGCAGTACATCATATAATGCTAAATTCTGAAGATAATTTGTAGTTTTTCGTGATGGAGGAATGAAGATGTGAGTGTCTTGTCAATTGAAGTACCTTTTTTTATCCACGGGGATAGAATCTTGATACCACAAATTGATGGAATAGATTATATTTGTGAGTCTGATGCCCAAAGCTCATCCATTTCCATGAACGTTTGACAGTCGACAGAAAGAGAAAAATGAAATGTAGAGACAAATGAAATGTAGAGAAATACAAAAGTGTTTTGTGGTATTTTCAAGTGGAAAAGAAAATGTATGCCAAGTGAGAAATGGAAGGAGTAGAAAGAGAGATAGTAAAATGAAGGAGATAGAGAAACTGGGAAGGGCAGAGGAAATATCATTGAGAGAAAAAAAATACAATTTGTGTGGGCTTTAGAGATACATTGTACAAGAGAGACGGCAAAGAGGAAATATATTTTGTGAGAGAGAAGGAGTGAGGAGATGAGAGGGAAAGCTGGAGAAGAAGACAGAGAATAAATGTTTGTATTCCTGTGTGTGAGAAGGTATGCATTTGTTCAAATGTATGTGTCTGTGTGTATATGTTTGTGTGTGGGGGGGGGGGGATAATGAGAGGAAAAAAAGTGTGTTTGTGTTTGCGTGTCAGAGAAGCATGTAAATGCGTATGTTGTATGTGTTCTGCATTGTTAATCCAATAGAAACAGAGAGAGAAAAAAAAAATTGTAATCTTGTAGATTTTAGTCAGGGATGATTCTGCATGACTGTGCCCAAAACCCACCTTACAGACATTTTAGCAATTTAAATGCATTGAAATATTCAGTTTATGGTATGCACTTCAGACTTCTTTTTTTTTACATGAGTTTCAGATTTTTTTTTTCTGCAAGTAACACACACCCTCTGGCCCGAATTCACGAAGGTGGTACAAATGAAACCATGGATTAAACCATGGACAAAAACCATGAAGCGCCAAGTGTGGCACGGAATATTTCGTTACAAAATTGGTCATTTCGTCAACAAAATGACCGTTTCGTTATGAAATTATCATTTCGTGGACGAAATGTTCATTTAGTTTATAACAAAATGTCATTTCGTTACAAAATAATCATTTCATCGACGAAGTGACTGATTTCGCAACGAAAATATTCCATGCGACACTTGGCGCTCCATGTTTTTTGTCCATGGTTTAAACCATGGTTTCATTTGTACCACCTTCGTGAATTCGGGCCTCTGAGTTTAGTAGTGGAATAGAGACACGGAAGGTAGATAAGAATGTGTGTAACATGGGAAAGGAAAGACAGAGAAATAGACAGACAGGTGGAGGAAGAGATCTTGTGCATTTGAAATGCAAAATACACAGCGATGTTAGGAGTGATATTTATCCATCAGTAATTAATGAGCCGTGCTTGTTAATTGTTTGATTGACCTCGTCCCTCGGGGGAGAACCAAACGAAGCACAAACATGTGTGTTTGTGTTTGATGTTGGTGTAAATTGAGCTCTCACAGGTACACACAGACATCTATACACTGAGTTCTTACATGCAATATATTCATAATTACAGTGTGTGTGTGTGTGTGTATTGTGTGTGTGCTCTTTTATTGTTTACTTGTAGGTATAAAGGTAACAGAACAAAACTTCACACATGAAAGCCCTGATATAGTATGCCACATATCAATAGGTTTCTTTTCAAAATGTTTAGTCTGCATTCTTTAAAGGGACACAGTCCTCACGAAATTTAAAAAAATATGTTGTTGTTGGTACCTCCAATGAACTACTTTCACCAAAAACAAACTTTAAAATCACCAAATAAGCTCGTACATTTTGGTTGAAAAAGTGTGACTCTGCACGGTGAATATGCTAATGAGCAAGTCTTGGCGGAGAGTCATACGTCGTCGATGCACAACTCTTCCCAGCCGTGTTCTGCTCGTTATCCGTACACTCCCTAGTTTACCCGTATGCATGAAGACGTCGGTGGCTACTCCGACTCGTATTTGACATTGTTTCTACGTTGTGTGTGTGTGTGTGTGTGGGTGTTTGTGTGTGTGTGTATGTATTGTGTATTATATTCGCAACTAGATGATAGATCTACGGTAGATACACGTACGCACCCCGTACGCCCGCGGTTTGCCCTTCGCACTTTTCCAGTCTCAAGCGCAGCTGCAGCCCTACCTGTCACCGCTCATGCATGTTCTATAGTACGTACAGAGTGTACATATTTGTAGGTAGAAACGATTCTACACAGGCCTGCTAGCGCTAGTACACTACAGGGGCGACCGCATTCAGCGTCGTCTGGTCAGGCTATCTTACATCAGTAGTTTTGCTCGAATCGTGCAGAAAATTTCCCAAGAAAATCCTTTTTTCCGTCCCAGACCAACAAAAGTATCGTGAAAGGTGAGCTGTATGGCTGGGAAATATCGGTACAACGATGCCGAACATAAGAAACTTAGGGCCTACAAAATCTCGAAATCGTGTTGTGACCTACCTGTGCGTGGACAATTTGTGAAGCGATGTTTTTACGTGGACCGGCAGGCTGTGGCCCTCGGTTATAAACCGAGAAAACTCCTGAAACCAGATGCAATCCTGACCATTTGCTCACATGAGTTATAAAACAGAAACACCTCGAGCATCGACTTCGAAGAGAACCGAGGGAAAAAAGCGTAGAGAGGTAAGGAAAGTGGCTAGCTATGTTTAATTTACCGTGGGCCTGCAGCCGGGGTTGGACTGCAGTACAGTGCCACTGAGCTAGCTGCTGCCAGTGCCGACTGGACATGCACGGCAAAGTGGAGCGAAATCATATCCCTACGACCCCCTGTGTTTACCCTTCCCGGCTCACGTCATATATATTTTTTTTTTTCGAGGAAAGGCGATTATCTGACTACTTACAGAAATATTGAGATACAAACAATATTTTCTTTGAAGAATTCGACTCTCTCATGCACAGGTTATCTTCGGTTTGAATGCCAAAATCGACTGGACGGAGTCGAGTGTACTGTGTATGTATACATGGTATGGTAAGGATTTGCGCGCGAGAGTGGTTTCTACGCTAAGAAGTATGCAACACGGACGGAAGCTAGAAAACGACCGTGCCTATTTGATGTCAAGTTCATGGTATATTTGGTTTAAAAATACATATAAATTTATGTTTACAATATTAATTTTTCGTAAATTATATATATCTAAGCTTGAAATATTTTGTTTGAAATTATAAAACCACAAACTTTCACATTATGTGATAAAATTGCAACTAATCATTTGAACACTTAAATTGGTTTTTAGAGGCACGGCTGTCAACTTGGTGAGTAGGGCATGCACTACGTAGCATCTTTTTGCCGGCTCTTTCACGATCGCTTGCAGGAATTATTTTTCAAAAATTGCGTACGGAGACAATTTTTGATGTCCAAGCGTATAAATTGGTGAAAGTTTATATTTTTTACTCTTCTTAATTATCAGTACAGTGAAAATCTCAGGACTGCTTCCCTTTAACAAAAATTTAGAATATTTTTGTAGAATGGTTATGGTAGGAGAGACTTTCGAAAAAATTGTCTGCATTTGATTCTGGTGGAGTATGAAGCAAATTGCACCTTCTAAATTTCTGAAGTTGAATCTTGGCAAGTGAAGTAATTAATGTGTGGTTCAGAGTAGAATTTGGAGAAAGTGGAGGAAAAATCTTCAAGATAAAACAAAGCAAAGAACAATCCCTTTACTTCAACAAAAAAACAAGAGAAAACAAAAGACAGGGCAGCAGCAGCGATATTCATCCAAAACATGGTAGGAAAAAAAATTAGCATGGAAGTCATGCGTCAATTGATTCTTGTGATTAAAGTTGTCAAGGGCGGAGCGTGAGAGTCAATACAGGCCTCGGGTTACCGTCCTCTTGAGAAATGGTAATGAGTGGATCTGCACTGAAAGATTTCTATATCATGGATTTATTTCTAACGTTTGGCAGAGGCTAACCAGGGTGGGATGTACAATGTAATTGCACTTGGGGCAGCATAACATGCCGGTTCACATAAGGAAAACATTCAAATGTTATCAGACACAAATCTCTGTAATGCCATAATGGCAGGGGGGATTATATGACAAAGTTCAGGGTCAGATATGAGATATTTTTGTCATGAGATCCCCGTGCATGGAATGTTGTTGTTCTGCAATACATAACATCTGGAATGTAAAGCATGTGAAGGAATTTTCTATCTCCTTTGTCTTTACTCAACAGCATTTATGAGTGTTGTCAAGAAAACTTATAATCAGGATAAGCTGTAGTGTATATCTCTCTTGTTGAGTGATTACTCAGATATTTTCACATATATTCTATCAAGCTTTTGGATGCAGTAATTGAAATTGCAATGTCGGTATCTATACAATTTCATCATTGTTCATAGCAGGTAAAGCGTAGGTTTGCTACAACATGGAAAATTTGTGATCGAAAAGGCAGGAGATTAAGATACTGCCTTTTTCATTTCAAGCAACATATATACATTGTAACAGAATTGACAAATCATGAATTTGTTGATACCTACATCACAGGGACGTTTAAGAGAAACAATCACTTTTCTCCAAGGACTGCATTTTGCATTTTTTCCCTATTGTGATAAAACAAAACAATGAAGTTTTAGCCACCCCCCCCCCCTTTTCCAGCAGGACATGTGGCAATTCAAAACTGTTGTTTTTTTTTCCCCCTCAGGGGCAGGCAAATTTGCATGAATATTGAATGTCGTTCATTATGGCGACAGTCACCATCCCACCTGTGATAGGTTTGACAGTTTTGAAGGACGCAACTCATAGATCCAGAGGAACAATGGGTGTCAGCATATTGTCTGTTAATATGCACCATTTGAAAGTTATGTATGCCTGAACGGTGAAGTGAAACAATTATGGAAAAATGATGGTAGCCAGACATGGAAGGCTACATTTGTAATAATGATTTAATGTCATTCTTTTAATGTATTGTTTTATGATAAATAATGTATTGTGTTATGATAACTTGCAACAAGAGGAAATATAATTTTCCAAAATCTTCTTTAGTACATCATTGTGCGCTAAATCAAGTAGTGATGTAACACAGTAAATGTGTTTCTAAAACCAATCATAGATATGTCCAACATCTTATTTCAGTTATACTAGTGTCACAAAATGTAAACTTTTCCTGGGTTGACACAATAAGAAAATTAAAAAACCCTTACATTTTCAAAGGTAGGGTAGAGCGTTAATAATGCATTGTTTGTTGACTTAGCCCTATAGATGATTTGCTGCAGATATGGTAATAATTATATTATAGTGTAGTAGGATCAAAAACTCAAAAACTCCCCCATGAAACAGTTGAGCACATGTTAGGGTGCGTTCGAACGCTCTAAAGCGAACCAAAGCGAACTGAACTAAAGTGTACCGTACCGAACTGTGCCAGTTTTGGAGCGTTCGAGCGCTCTGTTGAGAAAGTGTACCTCACGAGCTATTTTTAGAAAAGGTCACGCTTGTTTACAGCAAGAATGTCATTCACCTTGCGCTTGACCTACATGTACTTACAGCTGTCCCGAACAAATAGAATGATGTCTTTGCATTGTGACGTATGCGCATGATACGTGCATGCTTTACAACGAACTTTTGGTACGCTTTGGTACGCTTTTGGAGCACATCGGGAAGCGGTCCACTTTTGGCTCGGTACAGTATGGTACGGTACACCGGTACGGTATGGTACAGTTCGCTTTAGGAGAGCGCTCGCACGCACCCTTAGACAAACCCATTCTACTGAAACAATATGACAGTTCCATATGAAGGTACTATGCTGAAACTAGGGAGTGATAAAATTATATGATCCCTCTTCACTGACATACCAGTATAATACCAGGACATCTGTGCTGATACATGAAAGTCAGTGAAGGTCATATCATCAAATCATATAATTTGGGAATATCATGTTCTATAACAGAGAGAGAATCATATTGTTATGTGTTTCTACATTTCTGTTGAAATTTCTTTGCAGAGGTACTTTGTTCTGGAGAAGGCAATGCTTACATATGGCAAGAGTCCATCAGAGGTAGGTGATATCGATGATTGCAATCAATTGTTTTAGAAAATGTATTTGGCATCTAAACTAAACAAACAAAGATTCAAAAAAATAGAGCTTCTTTGTGATTCTCTTGGACGGACAAGAATGATTTATACGAAAGAGGGATGCACAAACTAGATTAGAATTGATTTGAATAGAAAGCATTGAATGCTTAGAAGCAAGCAACGATAGGATCAACGGCTTTGAGATCCCTCCAAAGGATTACCAGTAGGCAATGAGAATATTGCACCTTGCCTAGCATCTCCCATCCACAGAAATGTAGAATCTGGTTCTTGATAGTTACAAGGATATATTTCTTATGTGATCATTAAGTCATGACTCTGTACCTGATGTGTTCTAGAAATGCAGTATGGGGGGGGGGGGGGGGGGAGGGGGCACATTGTGTATCAACAGTTCAAAAGACAGATTACATTTTTCTAAGTCTGCACTCATACACATTGCAGCTCCAGAAGGGGAAGATCAATGGAACGATTGACATCGCCACTGCTGTCATAGCAACAGAGAAAGAAGAGCACAGGAGTGCAAGGAGGATCGACATTGATACGGAAGACTTTGTCTATCACCTCAAGGTTAGTGTGGCACATCCAAAGAGTTCATACAAAAAGACAGCGCTGCTTTTTCCATCCAGAATTTGATCCGGAATCTCAAGCAGTCGGAAATCCATGGAAAGAAAAAGGAAGCATGATAGAGCAAAAATTGAATACTGTGTTTATATGTGGAGTGTTTTATTATACCGATATATTGCCTCTAAAGATATTTAAAGAGATTTCTTTGGCTTTAAAAAAAATCATTCAAAGTGCAAGCAAGCTCTGAGACATTGTCGCACTTATAACTTTATTCATGTGGAGGGGTGCAAATGAGTGACCTGCATATCGAAATAAGGGCTCAACATTAGCGGTAGCCCGGGGTCACCAAAAATTGATGTCACGCCACCAAATTAAAAAATTGTATCTTTTGGTGGCCGAATATTAAGGCAAATAAGATTCAAAATGGATTGCTACTTTTGCTTTTGTTTCAAGCCACCAAGATTTCATAATTAAAGATTTTAGTCTCCCAAAAAGGGCCACCAGAGAAAAATGTCAGTATTCAACCCTGGAAATTTATATTTGGTATCAATAGAGTTGCTGAAGGATGGATATTATATTCTCAGTTTAAAAAATGATATACTTCTTTATGTTTGGGTCCCTTCAACCACATCAATCAAAACTGAACTGTGTTACTAAATCTCTCGCTTGCTTTTAAATCTGTGGTCTGCCCTCACATCTTTCCTTTGGAAGATGTATAAAGACGTCTCTTTCTTTCTCTTTCTCTCTCACTCTCTCTCTCTCTCTCTCTCCCTGCTGATCCTTTGTGTATTTTCATTTTGCTATTTCCTTATGAAACCTTGAACTGTATTTGTCATTTGTTCATCACTCCTGGTAGTATTTCTCTCTCTAACTCTCACTGTCTGAACATTCTTTCTCCAGAGGATTCTCATCTCCATCTCTCAATCTTTGTACATTGCTCTTGCTACTGTATTTCTTTCTTTTTGTCTCTTAATCTATATGTCTATATGTATCTACTTCTCATGTCTATATTTTCATTTTTATTAAATCTATATATTTGTATATGTAAATATTCATCTATCAATCTCTTATCTAAATATTGATTAATTCATCATTGGTCTCTCTATCCATTCAATCTGCTAAAACTTTTATACTGTTTGTCTCCCTCTGCCCTAGGCGAGTTCTTACGATGAGTTCTGTGACTGGCGCAAGCACCTACAGCACCACCAGCTCTACAAGAAGCAGCAGAGCATGCACTCCCCGACGACGGGCACGCTGGCCCAGCCCCTCAGCCCTGAGGCTCCGCCCCATGCCACGCCCACCAGCGAGCTGACCCTGCGGGCCATTACGCTGGAGCGGCGGCGGCAGAGCCTGCGCAAGCAGTACTCCAAGGCGCGGCTGGGTGGGCCCAACGCTTCCCTCCTCGGGGCATCATTCGGGTGGAAGAGCGACAGCCTGGAGTTAGACAAATGCTATAAAGGTGACTTAGCTTTGGAGTCATGATATATTTTTCATGGTGGTAGAAGGTTCTCTTTTGATAGAATGTGAAGTTGATGCTCATAAGTTACTGTAAAAGTGGAAATATTAGATGGAGTAATTTTTTGTGCTCAGCCAAGTATGATATGATTTTGAGTGCTTTCAATTCTGCAGACTCAAAGTATAATACAGTATTACAGTGTACATCAATAACAAGCAAAAAATTTGTGTGCTATAATTTTCACGCTAGTGTCATGTCACACAAAATTGCAAAAATATCCACTTTTACAGTGTGACGTTAGATCCTGATTTAATACCTTTGATGTCTTTAACCCTTATGTTTTGTTGTTTGCTTGCTTATCTTATATGCAATTTTCTCCCAAAATCAAAGAAGGTCAAGAAAGCCCAGTTGAGTGACTAGGTGCGTGGATGCTTTTATGACACATTGGATAAGGAATGCGTTACCTTGAGTGGAGATACAGTGTTCTTGAAAAGTGTCTTGTGCCTCTGGATAGTATCTGTTGTGGAACATGGGATTTCTTGCATTGACAGCTTTCAAAAGTATGCAATAGAAACAATATGACAGAAGGATTAGCAACTATAACTTGAAAGCATAGAACAGTAAATTGTATGTGTAATATATAACAAATTAAAAACAAACAAACAAACAATTGTGATCTTTGTTTACCAGTAAATGATTTCTTTAAGCTTAGATGATCCCTGATTCCTAATCCATACCTTCACTGTGGTCAGTTAGAAATAGACTTTACAAGACAGCTTTACTCCATGCCTTGACACTGATGTTTGATCCCTCTCTTTCAAAGTCTTCATTACTTACTAGAGTTTTTGTTTAGAAATACTCTTGATGCCCCTATCTCTTTCTTCATGTTATTCATATATTCCTCACCCAGTACGAATTTCTTTTAGATCCTACATTTCCTTTTGATGTTGTTGTTGGGTTTTTTTTGTGAAAAATATCTTGTATGGAGTAGATTATAATCATACATGTATATAAATTTCTTAAATCTCTTCCAGATCAAACAAAAGGAAAGCAGGTTTGTGTGGGCATCACATGTAATGAATAACATGCTCATTTCCACTTCTAATCATTTTACGAGTTGTATGTGTTAACCCGTAGACAATTTATCAAGATGATTTTATCAAGATGATCCCTTAATCTTCTTCCCATCTCTGCTATTCTCTTCCATCTCCATATCCCCTCAGAGCTGAGTGATGCGGAGGAGAGCATCGTCAGTTTGTCCAACATCCTCCAGGAGCTCCTCAACATTGAGCTGCCTCCGTACGCCGACGGCAACTTTGAGGTACGTGTATGTCCAGGGGGAATCTTTGCTGTAAGTTGTGGTCAGAGTGTGGTCAAGGGATGGCTGTGGATTAAACAAAAGAGAAAGAAGGATTGAGAAAATATGCATGTTTAAATGAAGAATGAATGATTGAATGAGAGAGTGAGTGAATGAATTATTGGTTGAGGAAATAAAGTATATTTAAGGCATAGGTAGATGAATAGTGAATAAATGAGTACATGTAAGAAATTGATCGATATGAATATATATCTATTGATAAATTCCAATATTCTCGCAAGCAAGGAGTGGGTGCTGTGCATATTCACTCTTTTACTTCTAGGTACAATGTACTGTATACGCTATATATTTCGCGGGGGTTTTATTTTCGCGAATTTCGCGAGTCGGGAGCTATTTGCGAAATTAACAACACGCGAAAATATTACCTTCCAAAATGAATCCCTTGCCTTGATGATACGAACATTTCAGTACTAGTATATACCATGTCACGGCTTACCGAACAGACCATACTGGCTAAGCTTGTTTACGCACGTCCACGTCTACTTACGAATACTGTAGAGAGCCAATCCATTATTGCAAGGGGACCACTCGTCAGAAATCTAGCGCGATGGACTTAACCACTTCAAAAATGTTGAATTCTAACTTACTAGTTCACAGAGTTTGGTAAGTTTTTTTCATGCAGTGTATACAGTAACTAGTATCATTCTTATTTGCTAGTAAGTTGAAAATTCACACTTTCTTTGCCACTTCATATTTTCTCTGGTCCCCCAATCGCGAATTTAACCACTCGTGAAAATGTGTGACAGCGGCCATTCGCGAAAATTTATGTACGCGAAAATTATAGCGTATACAGTAGTTATGTTTTTGATGTACATTGTATCATGTGCCATTCAAAGCTGATTTTAGTTCTGTATTTCTGAGTAGCCACAGAATAAAAAGTGTGTGATATGAAATTGGATATTTTGATAGGGAGTTTGATACGAGTTTTGATAGACCTTTTTGGCAGTTTTTACATTATAAACATAATCTTATTCTTCTTCCTTAGTTTGATGAAGGACTGTCTGGCAGAAAAAGTCTAAAGGGCGTAAGTCCTTGAAGAAGATGAGAACAAGAAAGACACCCAGCGACCCTCAGGTTCATGACATCAAGACGGTAAGTTTTTTCCCTTTATTTACAGAATCAGTGACTTGCCTGTTATTGATCAAGTCCAACAAACATTTCTGTCATTTGGTATTACACCCTGTTATTATAAGTTTTCACTTTTCATTGTTAGCAGTTCTTTAGATTTAGTCTAATATTTTCTGTTATTCGTGCCATCTGTTGTTCATACAAATTTGTCTGATAGACTTGCGGAATTTTCAAGAGTTTCTTCATTTACTGAAATTAGTGTAAACTTAGTCCTAAATGTGCAACACATCATGGAAAATTACAAGATCCTTTTTCTTCCTCAAACTGGCAAATCTTTGTAAATTTCCATCTAACTTTGTGCAGATGTAATGAATTTATCCAGCTCCATTGTATCTCTCTCTCCAACAGAAGATATGCATTGAAAGTCAGAGGTACTGATTTAATGACAACAAAATGATGACTTTGTGCAGTGTAATTACCACAGTATATGGGTGTATCCTACTACTACTTATTCAAGGGCATGTACTTGCTTCAGCCGATGCCAACTCGGGTTCCATAAACAAAGTTGCGCCTCCAAACCTCTCTATCTAACATGACTGTCCGTAGGTCATTAATGCTATCAAGGCCTGCATCCAGAAATCAATATGTATCATGTTTAAATCCTCAAGCTTGCTTTAAAGCTTGCTGGACACTTTCACTGACAAAGAGACAATAATAATATGCATTTCAAGGATTCAAATATCAGAAAATATACTGTTTATTATTCATAGAGCAAATACCAATGACAAGACATCAATGGACTTAAGATCCAGTGTCATATACCATTGAAAAAGTTGCAAACAAATTCAAAGAATGTGCAATTTGATTGATTCACAGCATTTTGCGAGCCTCGAGCAATGAGCTGGGAGAGGTAAAAGTTTTGTTTTTGTCTTCTTCTATTTTCTGGCCAGCAGTGATGTAGTTGCACAATCCATGTGTCTCTGTATGTGGTAGACATGGACAAGTGTGTGTGGAGTTTATACAGTATGATATATGTTATTTTGATAATTGTGTGGTTTTAATTTGATTATGTGAGATAGCACAGTGGAATGCAAAGTGCGTGGAAAGCATTTTCTAACCTTTGCCGTGTGACAGTGAAAAAAGCAAAAACGAAAACAAAACTGAAGCAACATCAGAAAGGAAGAAGGATAAGGGAAGAATTATTTGAACATCTCGGTGTAGTCCCACATATGGATAGTTGTGTAGTACTTTGATCTAACATTGGCTGTTTATGTGCACTCTAAAAAATATGTCAGGAGGATCAATCCAAGGGACAAATAATTACAGGGATACAAAGTGGCCACTGAGCATGATCTTGACTCCACATTTCTATGTCGTAATGTATTATTTATGAAAATGTGCCACAAGTGAAGAAAGTGTTGACACTTCCCAAATTGAAGAAATGACATCAAATTTATTACAAATTTCAAAAAGCTATGAAGTTTGCACAAAGTAGAGACCATTAGTTTGCTATCAAAATTATGTAAGAACCATTTTAGTTGGGCTTTAATGTCAGCTGGTTGAGAGAATCAAGTGCAAGATTAGAGTTGATACTGCTCCTTAATAGATAATTTCATGGCATTATTCTAAGCAGTATCATCCATGATTTGCAAATGGGCCAATAAGCCAGTTCGGAGTTAGCTCATGGGCACATTGGTACGAATGACCTTTCTTTTTTCTCAGTTGGTTAGGGGCACTTCACTCGTTTTCAGAGCGACATAATGCATTTACGTAACAATTTATGGGATTCATCAATCCCGTTTAAACAAAGAATAAACTTGCGTAGACCAGATGAGCAGAATGATCTGTCAATTCACACTTGAGAAAGCATCCATTTCATTATTTTGCATTGGATGTATTGACAATACACTTTTGCTGTCAGGTGGTTGTGCTGGCAAGCGGCATTTATAAGGATTACATGAATAATCATTACATGACAGATGCTTATCCCAGTAAATTTAAAAACCAACATGCCTGTTGGTCCGAATGACCTTGTTTCTGCTCATGCGCAAAGTGGAACTCCGAACTGGCTTATTATTATGACTACTGTGGGTGCATTTCATGGTATGAATTTGGATGTCGTGTCTGCAGAAAAATCAGTATATCGTGGAGGATGCAAAGTTTGTAAACATGGAAACTTTTGGATAGGTTGCTTGATACAGTCATTTACAAACAAACCATTGGTCAGATGTAGGTAATGTTATCCGAAGACTGCCCATCTTCTCTGCTAAACATGAGGTGATTATGATTTCCATTTACCAACTTTCACCAGTTTTCAGGGGTGAGCTGCATTTACACACCTTTTTTCTCCTTGGTGTTGGCTTTCACCCGGGGTATGTTAGAAATGGAGTGGGGTTCTGTATCATGTGTTGTTTAGTGATCTCTCTCTCTCACACACAAAGGAGCTCCATTTGGGTTTAACAAATTAATTGTTGTGTGTAAATTTGTCTCATTGAGTAGGTTGAAGTGTGACCACAAGCACACATACAAATATGTACACCAGTACAAACACAGTCATACACACAACTCAACACATGTTGATCTGTTAGGTATACCTTTGCTGTATTTTTTTTTTAGTACATGTATTTCTCACAAGTTGTGTTTCTGTAACCCACAAGCTTCATGGGAACAAAGCCATCCATTGTACTGTATTGTTCCCAGGCTGGGCCTATGTGAAGACATGCATACATACACAAACACACACATGCGATTTGCACACCTAAAATAAATACACTGCGAGCACATCCCAATCTTGCAGATTGAACCAGGATTCGGTATATCTGACACAGGTCTACTAAGAATGTGGAATAAAAGCAAACACAAAAACAGATCAAAATCCTCATGTTTTGTATCGACACGTACAATGTAGGTCTCTTTCTATGGCCTTTTTATGGTGGTCCATTCTTAGAGGTGCACCATGCTAAGGTATCCAGTGCAGCCCCATACACTGTTGAGAAATTAACCAAAAAGTGGCACTATTGAGATCATCAGTCTTTTAACATCTCACTCATCTCTACCAATTTTACCCACTGACCGACAGAGACCAAACAGCCACCCTTCAGCCATCATCCCAGGGACCGGTCTGGTGGTGGAGGAGGATGCAGCCAGCATCCGCTCCCACACCTCCTCCATCTCCAGTACGCGGGACGTCGATCTCAAGAATCGCGAGGACTTCCTGGAGTGTGCCAATCAAGGTACGTAGCACACAGCGATATGATTTATCAGCATGTTAAAAACCATCAAGTTCCAGGAACTGCATTTCTGTGGTGTTATGCTCTATCTGTTATATAACTTCTTTTTTTTTTTCCATCATGAGATCATTACTCTTTTATCATGAGAAAGAGTACAAACAATTTAAAATCAAACAAAAAAACTTTTTAACATGATCGCAGTGTTGTTATTTGTTTCAGGTGCAAAATTTACATGCTAAATTTATGATTGAATCTTCAATTGGCAACATATTTTAACAGCATCAAGTTTGTGTTTCTCACTTTATTTATTCATGTTGTGTAAATTAGAAAGAATGCAACCAGTTTCATCTACTAGTAATCTTTCAGTCTCCAGTATGAGATATGCAGTGTACATGTAAATCACGACACTTGTCCATGCATCAGTATTTAAGATGATAACCTGTACACACACCATATGTTTTTACAAGTGTATGAATGCTATGACCCATGTAAATGAGTATTATTTGTACCTGAAGTCAATAGGTATTGGTACTAGTCTTTGACTCCTAGTAAGTTTGGTAAAAACACATGATGCAACTGTTATATAAAGTGTTAAAGTGAAGTTAGAAAAACATATACCAGTATTAATATGGTTGGTGTGTCTTACATGTATAAATCAAGTACTGCACGTTTTAATTAACTCTTTATTTGCCATGGTGGAAACCCCCTGAGTGCCATGTTATTCTGAGACACGAAGGTAGTCATGGGGTGCGTTCGAGCGCTCTCCTAAAGCGAACTGTACCCTATCGTACCCACGCAAGAGGAGCGCTCGAACGCTCCAAAAGTGTACCGTACCGTACTGTACCGAGCCAAAAGTGGACCACTTCCCGATGTGCTCCAAAAGCGTACCAAAGCGTACCAAAAGTTCGTTGTAAAGCATGTGCGTATCATGCGCATACGTCACAATGCAAAAACGTCATTCTCTTTGTTCGGGACAGCTGTAAGTAGTTCAAGCGGCAGGTGGTTGACATTCTTGCTACAAAAATGCATGACCTTTTCTAAAAATAACTGTTGAGGTATGCTTTCTCCACATAGCGCTCGAACGCTCCAAAACTGACACAGTTCGGTACAGTACACTTTGGTTCAGTTCGCTTTAGAGCGCTCGAACGCATCCATGCTTTGAGAAAGAATTGTTTTTCCAATCTGTATAACTTCTACATATTTCTGTAAAGCTGGACATACAGTGAGCAAAGTTGAAGATAAATGCCAAGCTTTGCTTTGATATAAATTGTATGACAAACCTATTTTCAATTTTTCTTTTGAATGACCAGTTGCTACATTACTGTAAAGGCATAACTTTTGCACATAAAACCGTGACAGAAACTTAGAATTTACACGCAAATCTAGTTGGGAACACCACTTGATAGTCAATCACCACATAGAATGCAAGCTGTATGTGAGAGGAACAAAAGCGCAAGAAACGCTTTCATTGTACTGCGGCATTAGGCGATTTATCGATCGGTTTTGGCGGCTTTGTGCGTTTGAGCAGAATATGCAAAGTTGGCACGCCGTCGACCGAGTCGGACGTGCGAACATGGCACATAAAGAGTTCAAAGGTTTTGTCTGATATGAGGTTAGCGTGATACAGTTTACCGTCATTGATTGTGGATTGCTGCAATAGGCATTCCATGGTGCGCCAGATGTACTTCACACCAAAATAAACACTTATAGATGTGAACTGTATTGACAAGTATGCATTCCACAATGTACATTGATTGTGGGTTAGAACTGCCAGCAAATGTGTGGTGCTATGGTTTGATGTTTCACATAGAGACTTTAAAGAGAGGAAAAAGAAACAGATAATTTTTTTTTTGGGGGGGTGGTATAAGAGTTGAACAAATAATGTTATGGAAATTTACTTCTTTTTTTTTTTGAAAAAAAAAATGGACTGAGTTTCAACAAGTGATGTGAGCAGAGTACATTGATCTGATTTTTTTTTTCTTTCTTTGGAAATAGATATTGCAGATGTAAGATTTACAGACTAGTGATAAAAAAGAAGGAACAAAAATCTGGAAATGAACGGCTGTGAAAAGACTATGGCAGTGGCAGATTTTCTGCTCCCATCAAGCTTTCTGTGAGATATTTTTTGCAAAAGGAGTGAAGAAGATAGAATAATATTTTAAATCTACAGACTTTGCATAGCATAACATGTGGTAAAATTGTCATTCTCTCACACACTCATGCTTGCAGTTCACAGAAATTTGAAGAGCGCCCTCCATTGGCTGTCCGTGCAGTCTGACAGGTGCAAACAGGTCTGCGACGCACAGTATCAGTCCCACATGTTTGGAGGCACGTTGGGTCCGTCCAGACAGATGGCTGTTATGCAGGATGCTATGCAGAAGGTATGGATTTCCCTTCTTCAAAAAAAGTTCAAGGAAACAAATGAGAACAAGTAAATGATTGAGCTTTATGATGTAACACTGCATTTATAGTTAAAAATCATCATTCAAATCTTTGTGTGGCTATTTTGCTAAATACCACCCAAAAGAGGCAGAAACAGAAAGCACACATGTAAAATGCTGCAGGTACAATACGTATCATAATTATGAAAAGCAAAGCAAGAATTTCTTTTTGTGCTAATGTATCTAGGCGTATATTGATTTGAGGTTTGTTATGTTTTGTTTTGTTTTTTGTAATCGGTCAATTCCACCAAAAAGATAAAGAAAAAAGAGGAATTGCATAAAAGAAAACAACAGCTGTTGCATAGGCTCTGTGATTATGAAAAAAAAAAGAACATGCACAGTTTTTGCCGATACCTAATAATTTCAGGGCATAGTAGGCACTCAAGAAATAGAGAGAAATAGAATTGAACTAAAGAATAGACAGAGCTTAACCCTAACTAGGCCGGGCTATTTAGGTAGATCATAGAGCCGGGGTGGGGGGGGGGGGGGGGGGGGGGGGGGGGGGGGGGGCTCCCAGGCCCCCCCTCCAAATCTCGGCCGTCGACCACGCGATCGCGATGAAAATTCGCACACACATTGCCTATGACGTAATCTAAAGTACCATGGAGTTAAATTTTTAACAAATCATCATTTATGCTTGATTATGCTAATTTATGCATAATGATGCATGAAATCAGACAATTTGGTATAAATCACTAAATAAAGCTCAAAATGGACACATTTTTTTTTTGTTAATATTCTTTTTAGTGTCCTGAGCAAATATAAAAGAAAAAAATTGTGCCATCTGAAAACATTTCTTAAATATTTTATTGTTTTTTTGAATTTCTTATGTATTTTTTTGTTTTTTAGACTTTATGCTTTTCATCGTTTTTTCGATGAAACTTGTCCGGGACATTGTTCCAACCCAGAAAATATGTTATTAATTGATTTTAATCAATAAAACCCCAAAATAATCATGCTTTTATGAAATTTGCCTGTAAGCACAGTTTGCGTTGAAATTGTACACGAATTCACGTTTTTGAGCAATTTTTGGTCTGACATGCACATACATATTTATGCGCAACTTCGGAACCGCGCGCCCGGGCATCGCAAATTTGGTGTCAAAAGATGTGGGAGACTCGAAAGACAAAAGTCATGAAACGTCGCGGCGTTAGCTTTTCGCGTTAGCGATACATCGCGCGAAACGTCGAGGGGGGGGGGGGCCTCGGAGGCCCCCCCGGCCTAGTTAGGGTTAAAATGTAGCCTGTCATTGGATAAATAGAAATGATCATAGTTTTGCACAGATAAGATTAAATAATCTGTTTGCAATGCATGCAAGTTATAATGGCTGTATGTGAATGGTTTTTCATTTGAAAAAAAAAACAACAACAACAAACAGCATGTTTTGAATATGATTTTTGTCCATTTGCTGCAGTTGAAGGCACAGAATGAAGACATGCGCAGTCGTCTTTCCCGGATTGTAGAGGAGGCTTCCGTCACATACACCCCCATCGCTGCTAAGCCAGACTTTGATCTGACGCTACCCCTCCAGGTAGGCACAAGAGAGCATAGAGAGATCTTTATGTTGTATAACAAAGTCTTCAAGTAGCTGGGAGGATTCATTTTGATTTGTTTTGTTTTATTTTCTTGTTGAATTTCAATGAAACTGATGAATTTGTGGCTAAAGTGTTCTTTCCTTAAACCAAGGCTGAAGACATACATCTTCCAGACATGTGTTTGTATCAACAGTTTCCTTGGATGTGATTAAAATGACGTAGAAATTTCAAGACTGTGAAAAAATGACAGTGTATGTGTTAACGAATTCTGTGTTGAAACCCTGCATTCACATATGAATATTTCTTTTCCTATTTTTTTTTTTTTTTTTTTTCTTCATTTTGGAGGATTTAGATTAAATTTAGAGGAATCTTAGGGTGAAGGGTGTTGCCTGTCCTAATTTTCCTGTACCTTGGAAACAGAAACAAAAGTTTGAAGTCGGTGTTGTTGTGCAACTGCACAGATAACAAGTGTTTATTAGAAAAGGCTATCAGGGTAGGGTCATTGTCCCCGCCGAACGAGTTCGAGCAGGGGACTATGAAACGGGCTCCGTACGTGTGTGTGTCTGTGTGTCCGTGTGTCCGTGTGTCCGTCTGTCCGTGCGTCCGTGTGTGATCAAAATGTTCAAAATGCTACTCCTTCGCCATTTCTAACCCGATTTTGATTCTGTTTGCTTTATATGATAGCACTACATGGGAGCTTTGAAACTTCTATACAGAATTTAAGTTGTGACCTTTGACCTTGACCTTTGACCTATATTGTACATTTTGCTTCAAAATGCTACTCCTTCGCCATTTCTAACCCGATTTCGATTCCGTTTGCTTTATATGATGGCACTAGGTGAGGGCTTCAAAACTTCTACACAGAATTTTGACCTTTGACTTCTTTGACCTTTGACCTTGATTTTTGACCTATATTGTACATTGCCTACAAAATGCTACTCCTTCGCCATTTCTAACCCGATTTCGATTCCGTTTGCTTTATGTGATGGCACTAGGTGAGGGCTTCAAAACTTCTACACAGAATTTTGACCTTTGACTTCTTTGACCTTTGACCTTGATTTTTGACCTATATTGTACATTTTGCTACAAAATGCTACTCCTTCGCCATTTGTTACCCGATTTCAATTCCGTTTGCTTTAAGTGATGGCACTAAGTGAGGGCTTCAAAATTTCTACACAGAATTTTGACCTTTGACTTCTTTGACCTTTGACCTTGATTTTTGACATGTATTGTACATTTTGCTACCAAATGCTACTCCTTCGCCATTTCTAACCTGATTTCGATTCTGTTTGCTTTATGTGATGGCACTAGGTGAGGGCTTCAAAACTTCTACACAGAATTTTGACCTTTGACTTCTTTGACCTTTGACCTTGATTTTTTTTACCTATATTGTACATTGGCTACAAAATGCTACTCCTTCGCCATTTCTAACCCGATTTCGATTCCGTTTGCTTTATGTGATGGCACTAGGTGAGGGCTTCAAAACTTCTACACAGAATTTTGACCTTTGACTTCTTTGACCTTTGACCTTGATTTTTGACCTATATTGTACATTGGCTACAAAATGCTACTCCTTTGCCATTTCTAACCCGATTTCGATTCCGTTTGCTTTATGTGATGGCACTAGGTGAGGGCTTCAAAACTTCTACACAGAATTTTGACCTTTGACTTCTTTGACCTTTGACCTTGATTTTTTTTACCTATATTGTACATTGGCTACAAAATGCTACTCCTTCGCCATTTCTAACCCGATTTCAATTCCATTTGCTTTATGTGATGGCACTAGGTGAGGGCTTCAAAACTTCTACATAGAATTTTGACCCTTGACTTCTTTCACCTTTGACCTTGATCTTTTTACCTATATTGTACATTTTGCTACTAAATGCTACTTCCGGCGGGGACATATTTTACGCACCGCGTAATTTCTACTTTTCCTTGTTTATTCTGTAATGACTTGCAATGAATATTAATGTTGGTATGTAACTGATTATAAATGGCTCACTGACCTTGTACAGAACAACTCTTCAGTGTGTGTTAGTCTTGGTAATACTGGACCCTTTATATATATATTTTTTTTTTCTACCCTGCAATAGAAGTAGAGTACCAGTACAACTGAAAATGCATTTTAAAGAGATGGCATACTTTTGGTTGAGATGGGGATTGCAAAAAAGATAATTAGAAACCACTTATGAGATATAAAAGAGCATACGATTCTGAGAGAAATTCAAAGTTTTTTGATGAAAATTAGTTTTGAAATGCCTGAGATATCAAAAAGCAAAGTAAAACAAAGTGGTCCTAATAAAAGATAGGTCCCACTTTTTATTAGCTTCACTTTGTTTTTGGATATCTCGGCCATTTCAAAACTGATTTTCATCAAATAAATGTTACATTTCTCTTCGAATTGTATGCTCTTCAATATTCCATATAGGTGGTTTCTAATTAGCTTGCAAAAAGTTATAACCTCAATCCCCATCTCTACCAAAAATATACCATCCCTTTAATGTCTCCATACCATCTTGTGTCCTGCTATATTAGTGTGAAACAGAGTGGAGCGTTTTGACATTGAGTTTCACTTTTTTTTTCTCATTTTTTTCCTGGGACTTAGCACTCACCTCTGACCCCGCAGCACTCCGAGGATAGGATCTCACGGTCAGAGTCCATCGTGGAATTCTTTGATGCTCAGGAATACCTCGCCTCAAGTGCTTCTTCATCAGATGAGGTAAGAAAAATTCCTTCAGAGTTTTCCCCTCATTCAACCAATCCCCCCCCCCCCCCCAATTCCTGGAACTCCACATAGGATCTACCATAGAAATAAAGACAAAAAGAAAAGAAAATGATGCACACAACAAAAGACCAATATGGAAAATCAGTGTTCTCCTCCCTTCCAATGTAAAAAAAAAAAAAAAAAAAAAAGGTTGAAGGTGAAAATATTGAGTACAAGTTTGAAAAGTTGTTTCTGATTACTGTTCCCCGGATTTTTGATTTGATAGAGTGAAATTACCCCAGATTAGCCCCATGAGTTTGATTGTATCATATGCCACATTTGAGAGCAAAAAGTAATAGTCAATTCTCTGTACAATTACATTACAATGGGCTAAGAAATAGAGAGAGAGGAAGAGAGAGAAGAATGCAATTCTCACCCGAGGGTCTGAACCTGACATGCTGTATCACTTTGAACAACAGAGGGCAGTATTCCGATGGAGAGACAAGCTTGCATTGTATCTTGGAGACCTTATGCATATGTTTGTTTGGTTTGTTTGTTTGTTTTTTAGCACAACAGCCAGTCATAGATTATGCAGTTAGGTGGAGAGAATCAGCCAGCAAGATGCAGGTTGAGAAAAAACAAAACAAAAACAAAGGCCAAGACTTACAATAACAAAGTGGAATAATGGCCTAAGAGTAATTGTAAATGATGCCCGTTGTTAAGACCTGACATTGTACCCATGAACTTGGTCATAACTTGCCAAACTATTAGATGTGGTATCAATCAGTCTACAGTATATGCCATTGTTAGTACGGCTGTATGATATCACACTACCGAAATGAAGGCTTTGAGGAGTGTTCTGGGGATTTAAGATTAAATGTTTGAGATTAGGACTAGAGTTGTAGTTTATTATTCACATTTGGATCAACTGTAGAGTTTAGGATCAGTTCGGGTTCACTTTATCAGATATATTTTGAAATCAGACTCAGGTTGAATTAGATGTGGCAGTAAACTGTCAGATATTAAAGTTTTCATTGGTACTTGTATACCTACATAGTTTCTATTGAAGCTGTTTCTATTTTGCCTTCCTCCACTATTTTTGAAACAGAGATTGATAATTTTGTCAGCTATTTGTTTGCATTGCCCATACAACACCATCTAAATCTTACTTGGCTTACTGATAGATACATATAAGTGAACACATGGACCAAGGTTTATTCACACTCATATCATTCACTGCCTTTGTTAATATTGCCTGCATATCATACTTGTACATGTTTTTTGAATATTCATTATTTCATTCATCTGCTTATTCATGTTTTCAGTTATGTATTTGTTCATTCATTCATTTGGATATTCTGCCCTCTCGCTTGTGATGTCATAGGAGGAAGAAGTTGAGAGCTCCTCATTGGCTAGTGAAGATGACGAGGGGGCGGAGTTTGAGGAAGAAGACTTCAGGGACTGTGAGTAACAATTAATTTGATTTTATATCTCAGTTTTAATTACTTCATGCACCCGACTGTTGGGTGCAATTGCTAATATCTATCAAAATAAATCAAATTCTTACTCAGAGCAAATACAAATCATGCACAGAGCTGCCAACCAGTACTCTTTTTGTAACATTCCGAAGTATATCTTCATCAAAAATACGAAAAGGTGTTTCTGAAATGAAGTGTATGTATTCTGAAGTATTTGATTTTATATTCTCTGATACTGTGTGCATATATTTGCTTTCGTACCATATTATTTTTGTCTCCGCCGAACGAGTTCGAGCAGGGAACTATGAAACGGGCTCCGTACGTGTGTGTGTCTGTGTGTCCGTGTGTCCGTCTGTCCGTGCGTCCGTGTGTGATCAAAATGTTCAAAATGCTACTCCTTCGCCATTTCTAACCCGATTTTGATTCTGTTTGCTTTATATGATAGCACTACATGGGAGCTTTGAAACTTCAATACAGAATTTCAGTTGTGACCTTTGACCTTGACCTTTGACCTATATTGTACATTTTGCTTCAAAATGCTGCTCCTTCGCCATTTCTAACCCGATTTTGATTCCGTTTGCTTTATATGATGGCACTAGGTGAGGGCTTCAAAACTTCTACACAGAATTTTGACCTTTGACTTTGACCTTTGACCTTGATTTTTGACCTATATTGTACATTGCCTACAAAATGCTACTCCTTCGCCATTTCTAACCCGATTTTGATTCCGTTTGCTTTATGTGATGGCACTAGGTGAGGGCTTCAAAACTTCTACACAGAATTTTGACCTTTGACTTCTTTGACCTTTGACCTTGATTTTTGACCTATATTGTACATTTTGCTACAAAATGCTACTCCTTCGCCATTTGTAACCCGATTTTGATTCTGTTTGCTTTAAGTGATGGCACTAGGTGAGGGCTTCAAAACTTCTACACAGAATTTTGACCTTTGACTTCTTTGACCTTTGACCTTGATTTTTGACCTATATTGTACATTTTGCTACAAAATGCTACTCCTTCGCCATTTGTAACCCGATTTTGATTCCGTTTGCTTTAAGTGATGGCACTAGGTGAGGGCTTCAAAACTTCTACACAGAATTTTGACCTTTGACTTCTTTGACCTTTGACCTTGATTTTTGACCTGTATTGTACATTTTCCTAACAAATGCTACTCCTTCGCCATTTCTAACCCGATTTCGATTCCGTTTGCTTTATGTGATGGCACTAGGTGAGGGCTTCAAAACTTCTACACAGACTTTTGACCTTTGACTTCTTTGACCTTGATTTTTTTACCTATATTGTACATTGGCTACAAAATGCTACTCCTTCGCCATTTCTAACCCGATTTCGATTCCGTTTGCTTTATGTGATGGCACTAGGTGAGGGCTTCAAAACTTCTACATAGAATTTTGACCCTTGACTTCTTTCACCTTTGACCTTGATCTTTTTACCTATATTGTACATTTTGCTACTAAATGCTACTTCCGGCGGGGACATATTTTACGCACCGCGTAATTTCTACTTTTCCTTGTTGTTTGTGTGTATGTGAAAATATGTTTGTTTGTTTTTTGTTTTACTTTGACTGTCCATTAGTATGTGTTTTGATCAGCTGTGGTTGGCAGCTCTGCATACATATGTATATGATGTGGCATGTTCATACACTTATATCCTGATCATAGCAATTTGATATTGGAGATGGAATTTGATTTTAATTGAATTGAATTGAATTTGATACTGTGTGAAATGCCAGGTCTGAGGATGTGTGACTTGGTTGTTATTGTGCTGTGAATGTGTAATGCATATGTTGTGAGTGTAATGCATATGTTGTGAGTGTTCTGTTGTTTTCAGAAAAGCAAGTTTCAAACTGTCGTACAAAATGCTAATGTTGCATGAGTAAATTACAGTCAAAAAACTTGTGATGGGCTGTTTTTGAAATCGTTGAAAAATATCACAAGAGACTTCATATATTTTATGGTACTTCTTCCACAGATTATTATATTTTTCTTCATTGTGTGAGGTAAAGTGCACAAAGTATGCATCACAATATACACAGAAAAGCTTTGATTTTTGAAGAAACTTTTCCAGGCTCAGACTAAATTATACTTTTTTATTGAAAACAAAAAAAAATTGTCTTTGAACCAAAAATTTTGCTAACATTTTCCTAAATTTTGATTATAAATAATAGATCTGTATGGAAAATGCCATGGGGACAGTATACTCTTGTAAGTGGTGGCATATTGATAGAGATTTGTTTAATAATGCAACAGTAGTAACATGTTACATTTCACGGACCAGCCCTCAGATGCAAAGTTACCAGCCAGTGTTGTCCCAGTCATATCACCATAGACGCTATTATGTGCCGCCAGGAATGGTTGTTAGTCCAAATGAAAACTTCCAGATGATCACATCTTACAGCATACTTGTCCCATACTGTTTGAATTTCATGCTGACCTCTTCCAAGCAGAACTACATGCTAATCAACCCATTGATAATGGACTGATTTTGCTACAACATGCATTTCCCATAGACACCTGCCCGAGTATCCTCAGGACTCGTCCTCAAAAGGGTTAAAGTTTGGGAAGGAAAGAGAAGGAGGAGAAGAAGGAGGAGGAGGAGAGAGAGATGAATGAGTTCAAAATTTAGCCATGGTGAAAGAGGGGCGCAAGAGAGAGAGATACTTTTAAAGATGTTTGGTTCGTTTGTGATGCCTCTCTAATGTATCTTTTGTTTTAATAGAAATATGGTGCTACAAATGTACCTCCATAGACTTTTAAATGAAGCATCAACTCACAATTTTTTGTCTTTAGATAACAACTGAGATGCAATGACTTGACATTTATATTTAGAATAGTATAATATCGGGAATAATCTTCTGTTTGTTGCAAACTTTTTTTCAAATTGTGAAGGGCTTCACCCTTCTCTTTCTCTACATAGTAGTTTACTATTATAGTAAGATTTTCTTTGCTACAGAGAGGAAGCTCTGTATGACCATTCTAAATTTAACACAGAAAACTAAATACACTACACTGTATATTCCCAAGTTAGATATGTATCAGGAATAATCTTCTGCTTGTTACAAACAAAGAAACTATTTATGAATTGTATAAGGGAGGGCTTCATGCTGTGTTTCTTCTCTCTCTCTCTCTCTCTCTCTCTCTCTACATAGTAGTTTTACATTGATAGTGGGATATTGTTTACCACAAAGATGAAGCTCTACTCATATGACCATTCTAAATTTAATACAGAAAACTTAATGTATTCCCAACTTACAAAAATAGCAGTAATATATAAATATACACACACTTGCACTCATTTAAAGATGAAGTCAGTTGAAATGACAACAAAACAGAAAGACAAATATGTTATCAAATTATATTTACAAGTATGTATTTTTGATATAGTTTTTGCTATGTATATCTGTGTGTCCTTGCACGCATGTACATCAAATTTCTATTTTAAGCAAATGGGTAGTGGGAAACACCAATTACAAGCAGTCTTTAATAGACAACATGTTTTTAGCAAACCATGCAAATCACTCCTGGCCATGTACAAAACAGACAGAAATAATCAATGCCAAATGGAAATCTCACAAACTAGATGGTGATGTGTATGTGAAATATCAAAACATGCATTGCTAATTTTAGTCATTGTCATTCAAACTGATACATGCATTCATAGTTTGGGGTAAAAATAATTTAAGAAACTAGAAATGTCGCTATGGCGACTGATGCCTCCGCCATAATGCATGATTCTCCCAATAGGCGTATAGTACAATGTCTTCACATGTGTGATCCATGACAGTTTCACATAACTGGCAAAATATTGATATGACAGGTTTGTCAGAAATGACTTGAATATTCACTTTCCTTGAACTGGGTTTGCTATAATTGTCGAAGAGTGCAGGTGCACATATTTGGGGAATTGAGAATTTTTACTTGAATTCTGACAGACCCTTTTATAAGTTTATGCATTGAGTAATTTCCAAGGTATGAAGAAAGAGTTAATTACAGTACAAAATAGATTTTTTTTTTTTTTTTTGGGGGGGGGACGCATGGAAACCTGGCCTTTGACCCTTAACCTCTGACCTTTGACATTCTGGCTGGAAATTTCCTGGAGAATCTCCATTAGGTAATGCATGTATATATTAAGTTTGAAAACTAATAATGCAAGCATTTCATATATTAGTGTATGAGGGAAACAGTAAAATATTGAGGAGTTGACCTTGACCTTTGACCCCATGACTATTGACCTACGACCCCTAAATTCCCTAGATAATCTCTGCCAGTCAGTACATGCGTATGTACCAAGTTCTATGAAGATACATTGAACCATTTGTGAGAAAAGTGATATTACAGCATTTTCACCTAACCTTTGACCTTTTGACCTTTGACCTTATGACATGAAACTCTCTCTGGAGAATCTATATGCAGTAGTACATGTCTGCACCAAGTTTCAAGAAAATACCTTAGGGCATTGCATAGATATTGGGGAAATAGCAACATTTTTTGCATTTGACCTTGACCTTTTGACCTTTGACCTCTTGCCAATGTCACTAAAATCTACTCAACTAATTGTCCCATCATACATCATCCTTGGACCAAGTTTGGTGAAAGCTGCTTCATCCAGTTTTGAGTTATCACGTAAACAGATAAATTTCAGGATTTGACCTTGATCTTTGACCTTTGACCTCAGTCCGATTTCACTAAAAAACTAATCAAGTAATTGTCCCATCATACATCATCCTCCGACAAAGTTTGGTGAAATTTGCTCGATCCAGTCTTGAGTTATCGCGTAAACAGATACAATTTCATGATTTGACCTTGACCTTTGACCTTTGACCTTTGGCGGATTTCACCCAAAATCTAATCAACTAATTGCCCCATCATACTTCATACTTGGACCAAGTTTGGTAGAATTCAAGTCAATATTACTCAAGTTATCGCGTAAACGAAAGCGGACGGACGTACGGACGTACGGACGTACGGACGTACGGACGTACGGACGTACAGACGTACGGACGTACGGACGGACGGACAACCCGAAAACATAATGCCTCCGGCACCACTTCGTGGCGGAGGCATAAAAAAGACATTTAATCCAAATAAAGGGATATGAGAGAGATGTTGGCAGTGATATTTTTCTACAGAGTTTTGGGATCAGAGCCCTGTTTTATCAAAGGATAAAATCGATTTTAAATTTGCTTAACACACAGGCTGCCATAGACTTATCATAGAAATCAACTTTATAATCAATTCTAACTCTTCATAGAACAGGGCCCAGGTGCTACATCAGGTGCTGAAATTGATAATGTTCCCTCTTTTTAGAAAAAATGATTGTGCAAATGCTTATCAAACAAACTTGCAAAATCTGCCTGCAAGTCACTGAAGTCAATAATGAATCCATGGAAGTGATTAGGAAGATTTTTGATCGCAGGAATAAATATACGTGTACCTTGTCAGCAGTGTACGAGAATTGCACAAGTCCAAGAAAGTATCAAAACACAACATTTGCAGTGTAAAAAGCAAAATATTAGATGCATACTGTAATTGTTGCCAAAAATGGAGTCACAATTGGGTGAAGGAAGAAATGGTGTAACACAGAAGGAGAAGAATAGACAAGTATGTTGCGTGATATTTTGAACTACAAGATGTACAATCTCAAGCATCTGTGTTTAAATTCATGCTTTACAGGGACAGTACTACAGTACATCCCAATAACAGCAGTGTTGCATAATGTTTGCTTTGAGACTTGTGGTCCTTTCACCCATTCCTTTTCCCCTTTGCAACCCTGTATGATTTGATTTACTGATTGCAAAGAGTGTTACCTATGGCTTTTTTTATTAGGAAACAACATGGCATGCAATCGGTAGGCATGATAGAGAAAATTAGCATTATATTCCTGGAAAGGGTGTATCCTTTTCTTCATTTGGTTTGTTAAATTTGATGAAATATCATTTCGAATAGAAGAATCATTCAGAAGAATCTATTAAAATGTCTAGGTTGCAGATTGAGATTTATTTTCAAGGTTTAAATCCATGCCCATAGAAAATGTTACTCTCCACCATATTCCCCAATAGTAATAGACAAAAGGAGGACATTTTCTGAAGGTCAAATTTAATTTAAATTCACTCTACCAAGATGTGTCTGCAAGGACACTTTTTTTGATGAGAAAGAGAGAGCAAGAGTGAGGAATTTGAAATGTCCATGTTTGTATACATGGACATTTAGATTAAAACATGTTTCAAAATTAGAAACATCTTGTTGTTGATTGATCGATTGATTTTTAAGTTCCCCATCAAATTGTACATGTGGGACTAAAGCTAACTTGCCCTGCAGTATAAGCAAAGTCAGCAGGCGCTCACAACATATGATGCCTGAGCTTTTGTAAACATCACTGCGGCTGGCTACTGCAAATATTTGTGGAGCTAGCAGGCATGGTAAACGAAAAGAAGCATCCAAATTGTGGACATATTGGAGTGAGGGCCTTATGTCATGCAGTGAATGTATAGAATATAGAAAGTACAAGCGTTAGATAGAATATAGATTGACTGTAACAGAAAAAAAAACAACAACAACCCACACACACACATATATGCACCTTACACAACCCAAATTGGCTGTGATATGCTTTTATCACTAATGCATTTTCAGCCATGTACATTTACTGTATTTTTTTTTCATTTCACCAGAGTTGATTTTTTTCCCCCAAGGATCTATTATTATATAAAAAAAATAAGCCATTGTATTGCTTCTCGTGTTCACAGAAAAATATTGACTGTGTGAGACAATACCAGCCCCCCCCCCCCTTTTGAAAAATGCGTACATGTAGTACATGACTTTCCTTGTTCATATTCTGATATGTGTGGGCATGTGTCTGTGAGTGTGTGTTTGTGGGTGGGTTCTATGGGTAGGTTACATGTATTATGAAAATAATTGATGATCTTTATGGTAAAATTCTTGTGAATGTAAGGCAAGGTAATGACACGATTTGAGTTATTTATGACTTGCATGTATGAATATTTCACTATCTTAGAAACATGTACTCATGAACACACATTATATGCACACCTCCAACATTTGCCAAAAAGCCGTTCATGTCATATTTAACATTAGGAAATCAAGTGTTTGTAAATACTACATCGTGGGATATTTTGATATCATTTCAACCAAATGCTGATGAGCATATGCTTGTTCAATCACATGCAAATATTTATGCATGAATAGTAAATTTGAAGTGTAAAATGAAACTCATTGGTTAAGACCATCTTAGAAAAATTAACTTTGTACTTGTGCATGCATCTGTAAATTGGCGCTGTGCAGAATGAATACACTGAGTACATACACAGTGCAAAAAACATTGAATGCGAGGCATGAATGAATGAAAAATGGCCATTAAAGTGTCTCCGCATTTGGCAAAGTCGGGCCAGAGAGAGATAGAAAAAAGAAAGAGCATGTTATCTTGGAATACAAGATGCACACACACACACACACACACACACACACACACACACACACACACACAGATAGAGAGACACAGACACACACAGACATGTGTGGGATTCTGCATGGAGCACTTGGCATGCCCACACAGCATTTTGTGACATACACTGCTCTTTACCTCTTACCCGCTTTTCACTCTTTACGAAAGCAAGCAAGCAAGCAACCACCGACTGTTTCGCCCTCTCTCCACCTCCCCTTCTGTCTCTCTCTGCCTCACTCTCTCTCTCTCTCTTTCTCTCTCCATCACACGTTCTGTCTCTCTCATTCAGTTCGTCTCCCTCTCCTCTTTATGCTTGCTCACTCGAAAGCGGACACTGGAGGCAGATGCATGTGCACAATATTTCTCCCGGCCGCTCTAACTCGTGTCTGTCGCCGACCTTGCAGTGATGTTGGATTAATTAAACTGTGTTCTGCTCTCACCCTCTCATTAAGAGGAAGAAGAAGAAAAAAAGATAGCTATAGATATATCACCTCTTGCCATAAAAGGATTTCATATCTTCCCGAGGAGTGCCGTTGCTAAGGAGCAAAATCTAGATTCAGTGGAAGAGGAATTTCCTTCATTTGCCGTCCTTCCTCCACCTTCCTCCGGTGTTTTCCATGACTGGTGCTAGTTTGTTTCTGTGCATTTTAGTCAGCATGAGCTTTAATTTGAGGCTGGAGAATTATACTACCTCTTGAGGAAGAGAGGCAACCCCCCCGCACGAAACTTCCTCTGGAATTTTCGGCTTCGTTGCGATTTTTCTTCTCTGCCGTTTCTCTGAGATGGCAGCGGCGAGAGCATGACAGTTACTTATATGGACCAGCCGTGTTCCGGTAGGTGGGCAGGTTATTGATAACACGAGCATTCGATCACTCGCACCGCCTGCTTTTGCGGGCAAGAAGAGGTGCTGAGTGCCGCATTTGTGTGATCTGCGTTTGGTGTGTAGTGCACTTACACAGTGTATGTATGTGGTTGCGGGAATGATCTGACGTTATATCATCATAGTGGATTGCTTCACTTTTGTGTATGTAACATTGTTTGATCGTGGGTCTATGACGCCTTTGTAGTTAGTAACTAAAATTCATGCCCAATCATGCCAGTAACACTATTGTACAGAAACAAAAGGTAAAAGAGATTTTTGTTATAAAAAAAAGGCTTACAAAATATCTACCACTGTGATACATAGATCTTTATTTACTGAGTGGAGGAGGGGGGGGGGGGGATGGTAGCAAGAAATATCAATCAATCAAGCATACAAAATTTAAACGCCCACACATGTGGGTCTTTGAACACCTGTTTCTTCACATGATATATTTTTGTTTGTTTTGTTTTCTGGAAAAGAAAAAAACATTAACCACAAGGAGAATTTACGTTTAAAGCTGTAGCGTGTGTACTCACCAAGTTCAAATATCACATTCAAATCAGTCAAATACATTGCAATATTGTTATTAGTTATCTACTTATCATTTATGCATATATGTGACATACCTTCCGCAGCATACATTATAATCTTAGTGTGAGTATGGTTCAATTGACAATATTATGGATATGATTTGCTTTGACATAATTTGGTCTATTGATTTCTGTATCACCATAACAAATATATTGCAGAAAATACAAAATTATCAGGTGTTAGCAGAAGATACAACATGTACAATTATTTTGTGTCCTGTAATGATGCTTTGTAAGCTGATGCAAGACATTACAACTAACAATAGTAAGGGCTACAGATAAAGCAAATCCTGATGTGCATACAATCCTTGTAGCAAAAATGTACATATATATATATATATATATATATATATATATATATATGTGTGTGTGTGTGTGTGTGTGTGTGTGTGTGTGTGTGTGTATGCGTGTGTGTGTCTGTGTCTATGTCTTCTGTGTACATGTGTGTGTATAATTATATACAAATTGTATAGAAAAAGAATTTAATAGGGAGTACAAAATTCGAGGAATTGTAGTCACACTGATATACTGTACATGTACTTTGTATATTTACAATGTGTATAATTCATGTAAATGTTGTATATGCCCATAGACAAATGTTTTTATTATAAGGCAGTATATGTTTGTATGCATATATATTTAAAAGATATTTATGAGTATAATACTCTCGCTCACATACGTATGTATGTATTTACAAGCATTTTTTTTTTTTGCATAGAAACACATAGCTTTATTTTCATACCCTGATGCTGAATATTATACTTAATTGATAGCTGGAGGTAAGATGGAGTATAGAATGCTCCATCATTAGTTTTATAAGACTCCTTTCAAATCATATACTGATCATGATATAATAGAATCATTTGTCTGGGCTCTTATCATGGTGATATATGTCAAGTGTATACCTGCTGTGCTGATGGATTGATGAATGATGAATATCTCAGTGATATGGTGAGCATTAATGAACAGACAGACAGACAGACAGACAGACATACAGACAGACAGACTGAATGGTAGAGCACAACAGAAGCTCTCTGTTGCAAATTGCAAGCTAATAGCAGTGATTGTGAGATTGTATTCTCCATGCAGGAAAGCTGTGTGGATCGTAGATGACAGCGTAATTGGCTGAGGGTAGATGCCTGCATGTAGGCAAATTAAAGACTGTTGATAGCTGGCATCACAGGCAAAAATGATTGTTGAATAATTCCTCTTTTCAGTCAAGCAACTACAGTGATGCTGTTCAATACAATTTGCAGAATTATCTGATTGGCAGGGGGTATCCTCTTAACGTTGCATCATATATATTTATGTTGATAGAAAGATATAGTCAAATGGATGGATGTTAGGTAGATAGAAAAGTAGATAGAGAGAAGGAGAGAAAGACATATGTGTGTGTATCTTATGTGTTTAAAGCAACTGCAGTGATGCTATATAAATTACAATTTGCAAAATTATGATTGACAGGGGTATCCTATTAATGTTGCATAGTATGTATTTATGTAGATAGATAGGAAGGTATAGTTAAATAGTGGATGTAGAGAGATAGATAGGCAGATAGATAGGTAAATAAACAGAGACAGAGAAAGATGATATGCATAATTCTGTATCTTATTTAGAGCGAATGCAGTGATGCTGTTACTATTGTATATTATATATTACAATTTGCAAAATTAGATTGACAGGGGTATCCTAATAATGTTTCATAGTAAATTCTTCTTATAGATGAAAACAGATGGATAGATAGATTGATGATGGAGATAGATAGATAGATAGACCGATAGACAGATTTAAAGATTGATAGATCGATAATTCGCTAGATTGATAGATTGATCGATTGATAGATTGATAGATTGATAGATTGATAGATTGATAGATTGATAGATTGATAGATTGATAGATTGATAGGTAGATAGATAGATAAATAGATAGATAAATAGATAGATAGATAGATAGATAGACAGACAGACAGACAGAGAAAGAGAGAGAGAGTGGAGAGAAAGACTTACAAGAATAATATATCTTATTTGTATATCTCCAAGTATATATCACATTTGAGATAGGGAAGAACATTAGTTGCCCGATGGCGTGGTGTCTTCTCTTTATTTGATATCACGACTGTTTCTCCCCGCATGATTTGATGGATGGGATGTTTGGAATTGACTAGTGAGCATGGCTGGGCGGGGATCAATTGATACAAATTTTTTGAGATGGAAATAACAAGGATGTGTTGCCATGGCACCGCTGAAAGGGGAGAGTGGAAGAGGATGAGGGGAGACAGAAAGAGAGAGAGACTTAAAGAGATGGAGTACTGAGTAGTAAGAGAGAATGGAGAATGTAATTTCACAGTGGTATTTCAAATAAAGAAGAAGACAAAGAGGAATATGATGTAAGTGTACATAGTATATAATGATTTTTTTTTGTGACCTGTGATAGAGTAGAAGCTCTCAGAAGTATTTATTACAGTTCTGCCCCATCTTGGCTATTCAAATCAAGGAAGTAAAAACTCTTGAATTATCTAAAATTAGCATTGGTTAGAACAATCCACTAGAGATTTCATGTGATGTTGTTATTATAAGTTATTCTTTCTGTTTCGGTGCCAGTAAGTGATTCTTTTATGGGAAAGGTGATAACATCACATATACTTCATGAGCTGCAAGTTTTCAATCTTTATGATAGATTTTTTTTTTTTTTTTTTAGATGTGGACTGCATGCAGATCACAAGCTGTGAAAATTTGATGCTCTGTAGTGGAGTTACATAGCCGCATTCACACACAGGAATTATCACGTTTTGCATCTCAATGCAAAAGCTGCTTTTAAACACTCTATGTCAGCGTTCACAGAGAGAGAGAAAAAAAAAAAGATCACTAGGCTTTAAATGAAGCGCTCTTGAGTCTCATCAATTTTGGGTATGTGTGAATAAGACTACTGTTTGTGTTACATAATATAGGATTGTCATTTCTTACATAAGGGGAGTCAGAATTTAATTGCTGTATAGAATATTCCTTTGCCAATGTTGTTAAGTATCATTTTGTATCATTGAGTAATCTTTATAGGATATAGATGTGGATAAATCCTTTATAAACATAAAAAGCCTTTTTGGTGATAGTTTACCATCTTCTGTAGATTTCACATGATGACTGACATTTGAACTTATTTCCTTTTTCTTTGTAAATGATTTGTGAGAAAACATCCAACTTCTTTGTATTTTACTTTTCACAAGCAATAATTCTGAACACTGACATGAAACAGTGCAGTACTGTAAAAGTGGATATTTTCGCGCGACTAATTTTTCGCGCTTGGCCGGGTGAGAAGAGTTTCGCGTGTTTTTAATTCTGCAGAATCAAGACATCAACCATTGGAACATGTGGCATGCAAAAATATTCGCGTGCTTTTATTTTCGCGCTAGTTTCTGGTTGCGCGAAATGCGCGAAAATTTCAACACCGCGAAAATTTCCACTTTTACAGTAGTTGAAGGAAATTTATACAGTCTCGGTGTCTTGATGGTATTACCTTATCTGATTTTCCCCCTTGATTTTGTTTGATGTCAACATTTTATACAAACATGCAACCAAGCTTTAAGATTTGAGAACTTTCGTATTTTTGCTCATTTCATATGTATGAAGATCTCATCACACCTTTTGTTTGACTTTTACTCTCTTCTTATGTAAGTCTGCCTCAGTGTGGGGTGAAGTTTGTTTTAGATGATATGTGATCCACTGCAACTAAAGGATCCAAAAGTCGGGGGAGGACAATTTTCTGAAAATGACATGCCATTATTCCCTGACTCTTCCACTTTAATGTCATATTATGTAACATGACTCATAAAAGTACTCGGTTGCGGAGATATCGATGATTTTATTAGCGCATGTCGAGTGGTTTAGAAAATCGGCGTTTCGAGAAAACCGCCTTCATAGTTGTTCTTCCGACACTATCAGGATTAAGGCGAAGCAAAGCAGTGTCACCGTTTGACAATAGAAGGTATGCTCCTAGCAACTTCCACGATGTTCATTCAAGCTTAGCGCCAGCGGTCTACGCACAACCAATCAGTAACCAGGATGCCACGCACTGACCAATGAGATCACTCCCTCGTTCCTAGGGGCAGAGTCTAGCTGCAGCGCTAAATCCAAATCTTCGGACACGTTTCTGTTCCGTTGAAAGTTGGAAAATCATGTCCCAGAAAAACGCTATTTTCTTGCCTTTCCCTTGATCATTTAACTTTGAAATTTCGGCAGATGATGGAAGATACATTAGACAACAAAATTATGTCAAAAACAGAAATCCGAACATTTTGACGGATTTTGATGATCTGACCTCAAACTCAATTTTCTCGGCTCACCCGTCAGCGACTTTAGGATCCTTATGTTGTAGCGGGTCACGTATGTATATTGACTGCACTCTGTGATCCTCTCATTTTGTTTCACACCTCTGGCTTTTGTCACTTGCATCTTCAGTGTGTTGATATTCATTTTTTTCTCATTTTGATGTGCAGCAATTACCATTGTCAATTTCATCATATCTATAGTGGTAGTGATAGTAGAAGAAGGAATAATGAGTAATGGCAATAATGATGATGATATTGGTAATCAAATGATGATCATAACAGTAATATTAGTGTAATGGTCACAATTTAATATCTAATAGAACCGATAAAAGTAATGAGAATTTTTATGTGGCAGCTCTACCTTATGAATGGTGCAGAAAAAACTGGGAAAATGAGAAATAAGAAGTAGTCAAAGTATCACCGTCATAACTTGTAACATTTGGGATAAATTGAGGATTTGTTAAGAGCTAACAGCATTTTCCATGGGAGTGCTGCTGATAAATTGGTGGTGTACAGTGAAGAGGGAGAGCTTTTGGGATCATTTCTTTAATTGTGGCTTGTGATTGTAGCAGACAAAGGGTTAAAGTCCTTGTTTATCTTTGGGAACAATGATTTAAAAAATTTTCAAGATATGACATTTAATGCATATGTGTAGGTCTGTTGTACCACAAAACAACCTATCATATAAAATTTTCACGATAATGCCTAAAATATAAGGAGATCTCTGTCTTTTTCTCAATAAACCGTAACTGTACACGGTTTAGTCTGGAAACATTTTTATTATAACTATTGTTCACATTTTGTATATTTAACAATACTTAACATCAATTTTACTTATTCAAATTTTTACAGTGGTTGTTTCTATCCCTACCTCACATTTTAGAACTATTTTAAAGCACTAATGCTGGGTTTTTGTTTCATCTGCAAAATGGTAAATTATGCCTTAAAACTTTGCCATTCCCATTTGGGGGCCCCCCAAGTGAGATTCACCCTGTGACCTTCCTTCCACAAGTAGTGTGCCACCGCTAACAAACATGACACATAATGACATACCCATGCATTGGTCTGCTTGGGCAACGCGTGCTAAACAGGGTCAGATCTGATGAAGAAACTGTGGATGGCATTTGCTTTTTAGTATTCTTATGTTATTGGGTCTTTTTTTTTTGGGGGGGGGGGGGTGAAGGGGGTAGGGAGGGGGGCTGTCTCAACAAATGTATCTTGAAAGTTCCAATGGATATGTGTCATTTTTCTCACTCTTCTATTAAAACGAACCTGGTCAAGCCGGCAAGGCAATACCCCAAATGATGACATTACATTTCTTGTAATCTATCTTCTCACGATATTAACTCTTTATGTGCCATGGTGGAAACCCCCTGTGTGCCACATTATTCTGAGACACCAACGTAGTCATACTTTGAGGAAACATTCTGTTTTTCAAATCTATGTAACTTTTATAGATATCTGTTGAGCTGGACATGTAGTGAGCAAAGTTGTAGAGAAAATACCAAGCTTTGCCTTGATTTAAATTGTACGTCAAATCTATGATTGTTTTTCTTTCAAATTACCAGTAGCTGACTTTTGCACACAAAACAGCGACAGAAACTAAGAATTTACACTCAAATCCAGTAGCGAACACCGATTGCTAGTCAATCAGCACATAAAATGCAAGCTAAATATGAGAGGAACGGTAACACAAGAAAAGCTTTCATTGTTCAGTGGCATTTGGCGATTTATCGAATGGTGTGGACGGCTTTGTGCGTGCGAACATAGCACATAAAGAGTTAATGTGTCTGCCACGCTAGTTTATGGAGGCGGCATGGAAACCTGATGAAAGGGATTCAATGAGAGATAAGGAAAGAGAGGAGACAAAGAGAAAAGAAAGAAAGGAGGATCTAAAATAATTCAAGGATGGTGCTGGAATCTGAGGAAACCCACAAGCTTCTTGCATAGGTATAGAGAATTTACACCGTGGAGAAACAACACCATTTTTTGAACCCTTTCTGAGCCAATGACTAAAATGTACACAAATTTCACACACATACCTGTGTACATGAAATTGATGTGGCAAGCAGTGGGTTGATAGCAAAGAAGGCAAAGAAGTGTATTAGATTCATTGCCTGCATTTGTTACAAAGACTTTTCAACTTTTCAACTAATGATATGCCTCCAAGCTTATCAGCTACAACTTGATATCCTGTACATGTGCCCCAAAACACATGCACATGCATGCATAGCTTTCTTTCTCTCTCCCTCACTCTCTCTCTCTCTCCCTTTATCAGGCTTTCTCCCCACCTGCCTACACTATCGCCTTAATTATCATTAGGCTGTCAGATGCGTTAAATTTACCGAACATCACTGTTCAACATCGGATCTCTCCCCATGCATAAAATTTGTATGTCGGCTTCGGTCGCCAAGGCGTCTTCTCATCATGTGCTTCTCATTGTGCGTCTCTCAATCACAATTAATTTAATCATCTGTGGTGTTCCTGCCTCGTTTGGTCCTTGTACCCATATGGAAAATCTTGATGCGAGTTAATGCCGTCGTCATTCCTGTGTTCCCGAGACCACTCCAATCCGGAAGGCAGGCAGGATGCGCGATCATCAAATCGTCATTTCTCATTCCCCGAACTTCACCCTCTGCCCAAATCCTGATACTGAAATCAACGAGCAGAGAAGGAAATGCACTCCCCCATTCACTTCTGATACCAAACATTTGCTTCTTCTTTTTATGTGGCAAGGGATAAAGGATATCTTTATGATGTTTGAGGATTAAAGGGGCATTCCAGAAAATTTTCATAATTTCACATCATGTAGTACATAAATCGATTGCTCCATGCATAAATTTGTGGAATTTATTGTGGTCCTTGAGCAGAGAAACCGATACTCTGAAAATCTGAAACAAATAACACTGAACAGTGTTCACATATTTCAGAAATGTAGCAGTGTAATTCCATCACAATACTGCTTGCTTAACAAGGTCACCTGTGTAGAATCTGATGCATGCCTTCTTCTTTTGTTCTGCTTCCTTTATCCCCACCTCATGCATTCTTATGGTGAGGCTGCCATGTCATCATCCTTGTTCATTGTAATTTGTTATAAATTTTGAAAACATTCTTATTCCGCATCCCAATCTCTATAAATTCTGAAACTCTGTACTCAGTATAATTAATTTATAGTTGTTCAAAATAATGTAAAAGTCTGAAAATCATACAGAGGTCTCCTTGAACAAGAGAGTGGGAGAGAAAGAATGAATGCAGAGCTTTAAGGAGACTTTTTAGCTCCAGTGGATTTAAGATTTTCCTCCTATGGTGTAGTTGATGATTTATGTATTTCACTGTGAGCTACTTCTTGGTGTACATCAAGAGCCCCATTGATAAGGATATTGTGTGTGCACTGGCGTGCACCTACAATATCCTCACTGAGTGTGTGTGTATGTTCTATTTGCACTTGGAAAAAAAAAGAGGCCTGTTACCATGGCAACAGATGAGGTAATGGAGGAGATGATGGGTCGCATGCCTAATGCGGATGAATTTCCTGCCAGATGGCATCACCTTTACACAAGGATGCTCACCTCTCGTTTCGTGGGCACGATTCTTAATGTCAACGTTCTCTGCATCGTCATGGCGAGGATGGGCCGACTTATGAAACTGAAGGCGTGCTGGCGCACATCAATGTACACGACGTGGTGTGTGCTCCTGTTATGTTTTAGTGGAGATTGAAAATCAGTAGTGTTTTTTTTTTCCTTCACTTCAAGGTCAAAGACCCGTAACGCTGCAGGAGCATAAGAAGAATCTGATGCGGTTTTGATGAAATTTCTAAGAGCGATGCTGAGCCGGTGCTGCGTGAATGTAACAAGATTGTTGCCTCGTTCCATAAATTGCTAACTTTGGGGGCTGACTCTGTAGTCCTTGATGTAAAGGAGTGCCACTGCATATATTTTCTTTTGCTTAGATTAAATCCAGTAAAGCATCTAGGCTAGGAGAGCAAGTAATCATTGCAGAAATTCAGTTGATATTTTTTCTCCTTACCCCCAGTCATAGATTGGGATTCTGGCTTAAGAAATACAAACTGGAAATCCTGTAAATTGACATACTAGATCACATCATCACACTTGAAATGTCTGAAGAACTGTCAGAATGTAAATGCGCTAAATTTTTCTCCTTATCAAGTTGGATTCTAATCTTTAGAATTCAAAGAAGCCAATTATTCTCTCAAATACGAGTGAAATTGATGGAATTAGGCATTTTCTCAATTAAAATAAGTTCTCCCTGCTGTGGTATCATGACTGGTTTTGTTGTATCTCTAGCAGTGATCATCATCCACTCATTACTTTAGAATGGAATACCTTTGTGGCTTAATACTTCAGAGGACTGAGTTCATAGAATGTCAGACAAGGTACATGTATGAGGGGTAGAGATCCAGTGTTTTATGGAGACACTTTGCAAATGTGTGCAATGTAATACGATAGCTCTTGAATTCTATTTCACTCTCAAAATAGCACAGCCCTATTTTTTTTTTTAATGTGTTAGTTTCATTCTGTGGTTGATCAAATTGTCAAATTCTGTTGATGGAAGACCTCTTGGAAGAATGGTTGAAAACCTAAATGTGTTTTGCTTTTTCCTTGACAATCTGTCCTTTGTTTGAATGATCATATTAGGCTAAAAGACCCAATGTAAACACATGTAATGGAAGAGCCATCCTGCCACCACTTAGATTTTATATGAATTGTAAACACAAGCAATTTGTTCACGAGGTGGGTAGATAAAAGGGGCATGTTCACATTTGGACAACTCTGAGCATGCGAAAGTACCACAATCATAAACATTCCATCATGTTCCATTGCTGTGCAGGTGGTGACAGAGATACATTCACCCCATTTAAGAATAAATGTGCACCTGCCTTTAATACCTACGAGGCAAGATTATTGTGCTCTTCTTTATACATTTATGCCAGCTACTTGAAACTGTCTCCCCCTTTTCTGCCCCCCCCCCCCACCCCACCCCACCCATGTGAAGGTGTTGAAGTGAACTATCATGTCCGTCCCCTTTGGCTGCGAGGCGGTTCATTTGTGGGCTGGAGATCGTTCCATTCCCAGCAGCTGTCCCAAGCTGGAGTTGCCCAAGATTTAGCGACTGTAATCATCCTTTGGGGTTTCCATGCACTTTAACGTTTACTGGTACAGTGTATGTCTAAATCCAGATTCTTTTCTCCTTGCATGTGTGGTTTTTTTAAAGCCCAGTGCTTTTTGAACTTGTGATTGCAGTATTAGGTTTATATCATGTTGTCTTTGGCTACCGTACCACATACTCCAAGACATTCTTCACTCTACCCTGATATCTGCTTGTTCACCAAATTGCACATCCACTGACCTGCTTTCTTTGCCTTCCAGCCTCGTTGTCTTGAGACCATCTATCAACGAACAGGGATTTCGCGATCAGTCTTAATTCCTGATGCGTCATTTTGGTCTGTGTGTGAGACTGTGGTATTGTTATACTAGAATGGGTTTTCCAATGTTGCAGTGTTGCAATGGTCCATTGTTGGGTTAACTAAATGTCACTGCATTAATATGACATGTTTCCACCCAGTTTAATGTATGTGTAAAGGTTTAGAGACAATGGCAACTGAACTGCATTGTTTTGGCTGTTGGACTAGCCATTTTAATACTCTTCTTTTTCCTGGAGCAGTGCAACAGGATATGATAATATAGATAATCTCTCCTCAAACCATATTACTTTTATCTTAAAAGTACAGGGTATTGGTGATGGGGGGGGGGGGAAGAGCCTACCAAAAATGGAAGACTTGCTCGCACTCATTTCATTTCGAAACGCCCAGGAGGGATCAGTAATCGGAAGATTGGCTTGTGAGAACTGATTGTACTAAAGCTAAAATGAAGAGAGGGAGGCCTATGATCATCCTGAAGAGCTGGTAGCGAGTTAAACCATCTTGAAGTAGAGCGATTAAGGAAAAAAAAACAGAAGACAAGACGAGGATGCCAGGGAGACCATCATCACTTCCATCACATCAAATTGTCCACTTCTACCCTTCCTGAGTGAAGTCTCTTCGAAAGGAAAATAACGAGAGAGAGCAAAGTATGCCCAAGCAACTGATAGTACTTTCCAAAATCCCCTCCTTTTCTGTGTCACGTGGAAATTCACCCATCTCTCTGCCCATTCGCTTGACTGCGAAGTCATCGCCAATCACAGCTGGATGGCGGCCACATGAGTAAATGTGGACATCAACGTCGTTGGCTTTAATGTCAACCCAACCAGGCTGAACGGTGAACATTGCAATTTCAGTGGCAACAGTTCTCTTCCTCTGTTGAGATGGTTGCAAGTGATCGCATTCGAGGAAAGGAAAATCAATTCTGATTGAACGTTTATTTCAGCTGAGAGACCATATAAAGTGTATGTTTGAGGCTGAGTGTCACCGTCACACTGTATGACAACATCTCTGTTGCAATATCCACTTACTGGTTCCTTCACCATGAAACTCTTTGAAGAGGAGCAGAGAAAGTGTACGAACCCAGTGCCTTGTACTGTTATATACAGTTACTCTTTTGATGGGATAATGCAGAGGAGAAAAAAAAACCCACATGATCTGGGCCCTGTTTTATGAAGAGTTATAATTCATAAATATAGTTGATTTTTATCATACGTAAGTCTATGGTAGCCTGTGTGGTATTTAAGGGAATTTACAATTGATTATATCTTTTAATGAAACAAGGTCCAGGTACCGTTTGATTGAATGCATTTGATTTGAAGGCATGCATGTTTTTAACCCATGGAAGACAAGCTAATCTTGCATAATATGCATCTCCCATAGACACCTGTTCGAGTATACTCGGGACTAGTCTTCAATGGGTTAAGAGCTTGAGTAGGGCATGGGTGTCTTAATGAAAACTCAGGGGAACTAATAGATACAGGCAATATTTTATTTTAGGGCAGCACCACCAATGCAGGCAATATTTTATTCTAGTGCGGCACCACCAATGCAGGCAATATTTTATTCTAGTGCGGCACCACCAATGCAGGCAATATTTTATTCTAGTGCGGCAGCACCGATGCAGCAAATTGAAGCAATTCCCGTCACTTGAATTGATCTCTTCTCACCTCTGATTGTCTTCGTCTCCCCTCGTTTGTTTGGCGGTAATCTCTCGTCTCCATTTTTTGTCTCCTCTCCTCCCGTGTGTCATCGGCGATGGTGCTGACCAACCCGGGATAATTACCCCATTTGATGAGGCGGGGACAGCCAGAGGGGCATAATTAATCGTGCCGCGGGTTGCTAAGTAGCGTGCTGCGATTTTTTTTTTTTTGGTCTTCTTGCAAAGTGTTGGCAATGGCTTGTAAAATTTGATTGCGCAATTGTTGTAAGACAGACGTCACTATGCGAAGTAACATGGATGGCCGGGGGCGGGGGTTGGGATGGGATGGGGGGTAGGCTTAAGTTGCAATTAGACCAGTTTGAAGGAGTAGAGCATACATTATGCACAGTGTAAATACCCTGCAAAGTATCATGTGTACACTGTATGTACTTCAGCAGAGGGGAGTTATTCCAGTGCGTACGTGTTTCTGTGCTGCACGAGTATTGTCTCCTACCGTCATGCTATTGGTCAGTTCAGTTGCGCACCTGGGAAATCAATATGAGGAATCTAGTGAACAAGTGTGTCATAAAGACACATGAAAAAGAAAAAGAAAGAAAATTCATTTTTGACCTCCCTATACATTGTATATAGGTAAAAAATGATAAATTCCAGTTGTATTAACCCATTGGAGACTAGTCCTGAGTATACTCTTGCAGGTGTCTATGGGAAATGCGTGTTAGAGGAAAATCAGCTTGTCCTACAACAGGTTAACACAATTGTTACCATTCAGTGCAGGTTGCCAATTTGGCAACCTGTTTCTTTGTGTGGGCACTATTAAAGGAAGGTTAAACTACTATGACTTTCTTGTAAGAAGAGACCTTCATACAGTAGTATAATGACTGTGTAAATCATGAATGAAATGTGCAAATAGCAGATTCCTACATTGTAGTCAAACAGGGAAAAAAAAATAACAATGAGTTAATCTGAAGAAATTTATGTTAAAGCAAGCAAGTCTGATATGGGTATGTAGAGGTTTTGTGGGTTTTTTCTGTCTGTTGCTTTTTTACAGATATTTATGTAAGTCATTCGATGATCAAAATTTGGTCTTATGGCAGGTTTTGTTGTTAACCTTTTCATGGACTAATGTCATGATATATTCATCTCTTCACATGAAAGATATAGGTATATTGTCAACAAGATAACAGTTGCAGTACTATTCATTTGCATTATTTTCAATGTATGAAAGTTGGATCCATTGGTTTTGAACTTTAACTTTAACCTGGTCAAGACATGCTCTCGCGAGGAAGCTATTTTCAAAGTGATGAATATCACACAAGGTCAAATAGTTGTTTCTCTGTTTGTGTATTTTTTTCTTTGTCTTTTTGTTTCAGTGTGCTGTAAATTATGAGAAATTGGAATTTCGACTGATTAATTTTTTGATATAGATTGTTGTTACATTTTTCGTTCATTCGTTGCTGGTTCGCTGCAGTCTCGGGATCAATGCTAATCACCAGCGCAACTTCCGCTGCCATAATTGCAATATCCAAGGTCATGTTAAATGATATCATTTAATACAGACTGGTGCCTGTTCTATTAGCATAAATGTCCAGTCTTTCAATTACAATTCTGTACCAAGATGTGCCTATGTGGGCAGGCTTATGATAATGGTATTGAATTCACTTACTCCACTTTCCAAAATGAATTAAATCTCCAAAGTGTAACATGGCAGATTAGGCATGAGGACCAAACTTGACATTGTAAAATGCATTGATTTTCTAGGATGCATTATTCTGATATAAGATGAATGAAATTTTTGTGCATAGCAACCATCGGTTTATCGGTATCATCTTGGTTACGGATGATGCAAATCAAGTTTATGAATTTTTACACTCATATCCCGAGTGATTTACTAACTGTATGACCTATTTAGATAAGCAAGAACTGCTCCAAAAAAAAAAAAAAAGTGATTTCCCCCCACAACAACGAACGGAAGGGGTAATGGGCTGAAAAGTCGCTCCACTCTGTGTGTAGCACCCGGGACGTGCCTGGAGATGGAATGGGTCAGGAGGACACAGTGGTTAGAGTGTGGGCAGGGGGACATGATGTGAACCAGCGAAGTGGAGTAATGGAATTATGATGATGATGATGGGGAATGGGGGAAGTGGGGCTGGAGGAAGGACAGGATTTCTCTCTTCTTTAAGGGCCATGTGAACGGGATGCCCACTTTTTTTTTTCATGATGTCGGAATCGAAATGTCAGAGTTCGTCGCCACTTAGAGTTCAATGAGCCAGCTGGTTTCGGCGGCCATGCCCCCAATTAAGTTCGCCAGCGGTCTTGTCTGTGTTGTGATGCCAACTTGCAAGTACACAGCTGCTTCGTCTGGCTTCTGTATGGCTGCTGATGTTTTCTGCTGTATTTCTGTGGGGTTTTTTGTTAGCTTTATGATGATGATAGGATATGATGAGGCTTATCAACTGGGGCTATCCTCTGCAGTGTAATTGAGCTCTGTTCTCACTCTGGGCTCTCCCATTATCATTAATCCCAACATCAAGAAGTATTGCTATGCCACTGAATAGCGGGTTAGTAGGAGACACAGCGGGTAAAGCATCTTTCCCACGGATGTATATGCATGTAACTTGCCAGTTGGGATTTTGAACCCTTGACCTTCTGTAAAAAGAATCCATAGAATTAACCACTAAACCACAGTGCATCCATTATGATGAGTCTGTTTGAGCATTTGTCTCTGTCTGTCTGTCTGTCTGTCTGTCACACAATCTGCCTTTGCATTCATCTAGTACAAATTTCACTGGTTATCAATTGAGAAATACATAATAAAACACTTATAATGTGTTTCTAATCTACTGATAATCTCGCTCCATCCTACATGTACATCTCATAACTTATTCACCAATACGCACATCTCCTAGTTATATGCTCCTCCTCCTCCAAAAAAAGAGTATTTATTGAAATTGAGCCATCTCACCATCTGCCTCTGTTCTCTGAAACTCCCTACCAACAGAAAAAAGAAAAATACAAACCTTTATTCACATTATTCAAGACAGTTCTCAAGACCCGCCCTTTTCACAAATGTGGAATGTAAGGAGAATTTTCCTGTTCCTTTAAAGAAAAGAAATGAAAAACAGTGTACACATGCATGCTCAGAATAGCTTCTCATGTGTCATGGAGTGACTTCATTAGGTATATCGACTTATGATAGATTACCAAAAGTGTCTGACAAAGTGTGTGAGAGAAGGATGAGATTAGTGGAACACGGTGCACAGCACCCTGATGCTATCTGCAAATTCCCTCGTACTCTGGGAACCAAAACAGGGAACTGCAAAATGAGGAAGACGTAGGGCCACATGCCTTCCTGTACTGAAGAACACAGGCCTTGATAGCATTAATGAACTGAGGACAGCCATGCTCAGATAGACTTTGTTTATGGAACCCGAGATGGCATAGGCTGAAGCTAATTATGCCCTTGAATTAGCAGCAGTAGTGGTTATTGTATTTTCCTGTCCATCATTTCTGTAGGCCTATCTTTCCGACAATGATTGTTGAGCAATGTACATCTGTGTCCGTGTGTGTGTGTGTGTGTATGTGTTTGTGTGTGTGTGTGTGTGTGTGTGTGTGTGTGTGTGTGTATGTGTGACTACAAGCATGTCTGTCATTCAGTCAGTACTTTTTTCTTTTTGCCTGTGGCTGCTTACAGTCGCAAATCTCTTTGGTCTGAAATAATGGGGAGCTTGGAAAAAAAGCAGCAAGAATGCGGTCTTTTGATGCTGAATCAAAATGTGCAGCCCCACGCACCTGTTTGCACAAGTGTTCCACGAAGTTTAAGTTTCACCGGTCGCCGCTTCGCCCCCGGGCATTTCTCCGCGCCACTTTGGTGGAATTCCCTCTCGCTTCTTTATTGGCTCCCATCGGATCCACCTGTTGATTAAATCAAGAGGAAAGTGCCTTGTCCCTCATGTCTAACATGTCCCCTTGTTGGATGTACCCATTGCGTTTTTCGCTGGAGTCACCATGAAAATTAATCTGCGGCTGCACAAGGCCTACATTTATGTGGTGCCACAGGAGGTAGTAACATTCTTGTAAGCAATGTCTCTCAAATACATTGTAGACTTCGTGGGTATAATATACAGACTTTGTATTTACATCTTGTGATTACCCCTATATGTACAGTAGAAATAGTTTCAGCCAAATTAATATGTTACGCAGGAGACCCGCCTGACATATTAACACATAGTGCCTGCAAACAGGATTCCAAGTATTATGACATATATTTGTATTCTTTACACAAGAATGGATTTGATCCTTAGTTAGTACTTTTAAGGAAAAATGATATTATTTATCAATGTTGTGGTGTGGTGCATGAGTGGATTGGTTGAATTATATGCAACTGCTTCGACATTGTATTGATATGTTTAAAACATGGCTGTGTGCATTTTACTTCCTCCGGTACTTCCAATGGTATTCTATGGCCAGAATTTCACGCATGCATTTAGTTGTTGCCAAAAGAAAATCTTTGTGAAGGGAAATTTTTTCTCCAGAAAAATTCATTGTGAGAGTGTGTTGTCCATTAAATGACTGTTGCACCGATGGTTTGCAAAATGTCCTCATGCATGACAACATTTGTAAGGCTGTAACATTCCTTCTTGTGATTTTCCAGAATATTTTTTGATGACAAGGGTTGGGCTACTAGTAACTTAGGAAAAGGAAAACAATGTAACCCTCATTCACATGATAGTCGTACAGATATCTCATTTATGAACAGGGATTCAAAGCAAATATAAATGACTCTGACTTCAAATGTAAATGACTTCTACACTTCCAACAACACATGACTGACAAGCATCAGTATTTATGATCACATTTAAGAAATCAATCATTTTCACTCCTGAAAACTGCACAAATCAGATTAGAGTAAAAAGAGTTGAGTGTCACTGTTCTTAAAGGAAGCTTGATCTGTACTGTTTCATTGGTAAGATGCTTTTAGGCATTAAAAAAAAATTAAAATGTGTAAAGGAACTCCTGCCTGTACTCCTTACTCCTGCAAAGCATATAAGTAGGAGAAACTGTAACAACAGCAAATCTATTCTTGCACTTCAAACACAATCTCCCTCCGTTGGCATGACAACATGTGGCTAAGTACACAAGGTGTATACACTGTGAATGACTAAGCCATGACGTGATGGGGGGGGGGGGGACGTTGTGTTTGAGAATTTTCGCATTTCACTCCGGGGGATTTATGTGATTATCTGGCATGCTTTGACAGTGAATGAAAAGATGAAAAAAGTGATATTATATGTGCCAAGGTGTTTTCCTGCCCTTGGTATGAAGTGAGTGGTGAGTGCCTGAAGTGTTGATCCAAATTCCCTACACACAATGGACCATGCTTAATATTCTGTCTTCATCGACACGTCACATGCCATGATCGTGAACAGTTTCTGCACCAATGCCTTTTTTCTTCTTTTTTTTTCTAATCAGGTGTTGTATCACAGTAAATGCAAATGCAATAATCTGAGCTTAAACACAGGCTCAGAGTCACACTATACAGACACACAGGAATGAAAATACAAGCATACAATACACACAAACACGTATGTACACTGTATACCTACACATGCACTCATGTACATGTTTGATTGTATGTGCGAGCAGTCATTTTAGTATGTGCATGAGACTTCTTTTAAGATGCACAGAGAAATTACCTTTTTAATTTCTATTTTTTAGTGTGTGAATAAAGTACATGCTGATATGACTTTGCTGTTGTACATTCCCTATTAAACACACCCTATTGCAGATACAATGTACCTGGTACATAGTCTTACACCCCTAGAGGAGTCAATATTCTTTTAATCACCAGGCATACATGTGTACATACAATATATACATGTACAATATATTGCCTTCAAATTGGATACAGGAATATGTAAACCAAACCTAAAGTGCAGAATAAGCCATCGTGGATCAAACTTAAATCAGAGAAGCATGTGTGTGTGCTGCTGCAAAAGAGAAAGCAGTGATAACTATTGACTTGAAATCTGTGATATCCCATCACCCTCCCCCCCCCCCCCCCAAAAAAAAAAAAAAAAATCACTCTCTATATCTTTCCCTATCTCTCTCTACACCATTGTATTATGTATAACATATCAGTTGCCCGGTTTGATCTTGGACATGTGCAGGGTGATTATGTGTGGGTAATGTCAGTGCAGGAATGTGTTGAGTGTCAATACTACCCCCCCCCCCCCCCCCATAAAGTGTGATGTGCCTTCTGCTGTCTTATGAAGATGTTAATATAGTAGCTGAGTGTGGAATAGGCCATAGGGCCAAGAGGGGGTTTTGCATGTAACTGCATCCTCAGTGTACTGACTAAAGGAGTTTCAAGGATGTGCATGTACACTGTAGTAGGCCAGAATATTGATCTATCAGCTCTATGCCTGTACCCCACCCCCCCCCAATGCAAACTGACATGGTAGGCTGTAAAACAGTAAAGTCTGTTTGTGTAGTGGGTACATGGGTGTGGAGGAGATAAAACATAATAGCTTGAAGTGACTATGAGGAGAAGCTTGTGGACAGGTGTTAAGTTGAATACTTTCTGATATGTCCAGGACTGCTGTATTTATGCATTGTCAGCCATGGTTGCTTTCTAAATGTCTTGAGTTACAATATTGATTATATTATGTTCTCTCTCTCTTTCTTTGTCTTTGTATCATTCTGGCCTACCCGCTCATCTTATCCCTCCCTCCGCCATTTCAACCCTCTTTCCTTCATCCTGTTTCTTCATGATCTTTTCTCATTTTTGCCCTCCCTCCCATATTTCTTCTTTTTATCACGCCCTCCCTCTCATGGTATCCTTTATCTCTCATCCTATCCTTCCTATCTTGTGCCGCCCTTTCTCGTCTTGCCTCACCTTCCCTCATCTTGCCCCACCCTCTCTCATCTTGCTCCGCCCTCTCCCATCTTGCCCCGCCCTGTCTCATCTTGCCCTGCCCTCTCTCATCCTGCCCCTTTCCCCACCCACTTCCTCTCATCACACACATCCCTCTCTGATCTCGCATCCCTTTCTTCATCTCCTTCCACCTGTTCTCTCTCTCTCTTTCTTCTACTTTCTCTCCCTGCTTGCCAACCTGCATCCTGACCCCGCCCCCCTTGCAGTGGAGAACGGCACGGAGGAGGCTCAGCAGAGGTCGCAGACGGGTCGAAGGTCACAGCTGCCCGCCCCTCAGCCGGACACAAGCCAGCTGAGCCTGTGGAACATCCTCAAGAAGAATATTGGCAAGGACCTCTCAAAGATTTCCATGCCAGTTGCGCTTAATGAACCTCTGAGCATGCTACAGGTCAGTCTTTTGCCTGAGGGCTAACCATAAGCTTAGTCTCTTTCAAGTAATGCAAATGAGGTGTATGAATGGGGTGCAACTCACTACTATACAGCGTGTATGCATTTGTTAAGACAAAATTATGGCGTATCGCCTACTGTAAAAGTGAATAGTTTTGCTGCATAGAAATTTTTGCACATTTCGTGAGACCAAACACTAGCACAAAAAATAAGAACATATGCACAAATATTGTTTGCCTGCTGTATGTACAGTGTACCACTTTGTGATGTCTTCAGTCCGCTGAATTAAAAACATGTGAAATTCATCTTACTTGATAGAGCACAAAAATATCCACTCTTACAGTATATGGCTTGCTTATCCCCTTGTTTACCCAGAAACATATATACACACACAAAGAAAAAAAATGGCTTGAAAAGACTGCAAATCTTTAGTAGTGTTTGATGGTGCTGTGATTTGAGGCTGCTTTTTAGCTATTGTGAATATGCATTGATTAATGTAGCAATGTACTGTACAGTACTCACAGTGCCTCACATAATAGGAGGATAACAATATGTACAATACATGTGTATTCCCTTGACATTAACATGATAGAAGGGGTGCATTGAGGGATGGTAGGTGACATATTGATAATGTAGATAGATAAATAGATAGATAGATTTAGTGATGCATAGATAGACGTAGACAGGGAGAGAGAGAGAGAGGGGAGAGAGAAGCTACATGTATCTACCAGGTATAGATTTGTGAAAACAGTCAATAGAAACAGGAGGGAAAGACAAACGGGAGATGTGGGCAGCAATACACACATACAATACATACATACATACATACATACAGACATGCCCAGCCACATACACACAAACACACGCAACCACACACACATACACACACACACACACACACACACACACACACACACACACACACACACACACACACACACACTTTCACAAGCACATGGATGCATAAAATGCAAAATGCAGTAGCAGGCCTCCTTGGAAACGAGGAATGGAAGAAGCAAAAAGCCAGCCGGCATCAAGGCCAGCCGAGAGATGAGCAAGGCAGAAAGAGGGGGAATCGTGAAGGACGATACACTCGTCATTGAGAGAGAGCGTCCATGAATGAAAGAAGAGAAGTACGTCAGTCCATTCAGACTCGTGTCAAAAGAACAGTAATCAACCAAGGGGACGCAATGTGAAATGAGTTGAGGGTCTTATTTGTAGAATCTGAAATGGGCTCATTTATCAAAAATTTGCGCTGATGTTATGAGATGATGAATATAATGATGCAGGAGAAGAAAAACAAAGGGGTGTGGCTTGCATTTATTTAGGCAAAATTTCTTTATGATGCAATTCAGAAGGAATTGGGGCAAGATTGTTGTTTTTCTTGCTCTTGTTTCCAAGAATCTATACAGGAGTCTCTCCTGCAGCATAATCTTTGCGAGAAGTGAGTTGTTTTTTTTTTTTTTTTTTGGGGGGGGGAGAGGTTTGAGAGAAGACATGTCTGTAATGAAAGATGACATCAAGCAAAGAAAGATACAGTAAAATAAGGAGAAAATAGAATGTAGTTTGTGTATAAATCAAATTAGTAGATGTTAGTGTGTGAAATGTGACTTTCAAAAAATAGACTAATACAATGTAAATCATGGTCAAAATTACTTACAAATATTTTGCCAAGATATGTTAACTGGATGTTTGGGAGAAATATTATGGATTTGCTATATTACATCAGTAATTACTGTTTATTATGGAGATACACATTATATACATCGAGAGCAAAGTGAGGAAAATTGAGGTATAGTTCATGTTATGAAATTAGTTGATGTTAGTGTGTGTTATACGACTTCAAAAAAAAAAAGGCTAATACAATGTAGATCACAGTCAAAATGACTTACAAATATTTTGCCAAGATAAGTCAACTGGATGTTTGGGAGGAATATTATGGTTTTGCTATGAAGTCAGTAATTGCTGTTTATTATAGAGATATACACGTGTAGAGTAAATTGAAGAAAAATAAGGTGTCGTTCGTGTTATCAAATTAGTTGATGTCAGTGTGTGAAATGCGACTTCAAAAAAATAAGCTAATACAATGTAGATCATGGTCAAAGTGACTCACAAATATTTTGCCAAGATATGTTTACTGGATGTTTCGGAGAAATGTTATGGTTTTGCTATGAAGTCAGTAATTGCTGTTTATTATTGAGATACACATTTATGGTCAAGTGAGGAGAAAATGAGGTGTAGTTCGCATTATTAAATGAGTTGATGTCAGTGTGTGAAATGTGACTTCAATAAAAAAAGCTAATACAATGTAGATCATGGTTGAAATGACTCACAAATATTTTGCCGAAATATGTTAATAGGATGTAGGAGATAAGATCTATTTTTTAGTTTTTTTGCAAGTATGAACATCTGCAGAAACAAAAAAAAAAGCCTTGAAAACTAAAGTATTAGTGTATTAGGTGAGTTGATATGCTTCAGGATAACTTCATCACCAACACTTGCAGACCACAGTGACCCAGCCACAAAATGTACATGTAGGTCTTCATCGCTTGATGTTAATTTGGTCTCGCTTTGCATTTTTTTAATGAGCTTCAATTCCGAGCTTTTCTTCTTTAAGGAATTTGCATCCTTTCATTTTATGAATGAATGTATACAGTATCCAGTGTACAATATTTACATGTTTGTAATTTGTTCTACTGAACAGTCAAATGATTTGATTCTATTAAATTTACAGTGAATTGCATCAAATTCATATTTGTATATTTGTCATACCCCCTGCTGTCAATTTTTTTCATGTTTAACCTGTTTGAGACTAGTCCCGATTATACTTGGGTAGGTGTCTATGGGAAAGTTTGTTATAGCAAAATCAGTTTGTCCTTGACAGGATAAGGCAGTATTTTAGTTCACCTTTTTAAAGTAATACAGACACCTTCAAGCAATAAGGAAGTTTTAGCCCGGATTGAAGTAACAGCCACAAAAATATGTGCTATGTGAATGAACTAGTGTATTATTGAAAGTTGTTCAGCAGCATGGGGTAAAAACCAAATGAATATACATTGACCAGAACTTCACAAAATACACCTGTATGTACTGTACATGTAGATGTAGATGTTTTTGTTTCCTGGTCAGATAACCAGCATCACATTGTGCTACAAGGGGGTGGGGGTGGGTGGGATAGCAATGATTGATGTATGCTGTGGTACAGTGTAGTAAATCCTATCAAACATCAATTCTTAAAATCTCTGCACACTCAGAAGTAATAACCATTCTGTCCGTGCATTTCTGAAGAGTTTTCCTGCACTCAATGTTTACGTACCCAGCATTGCCAGGCGTGCTCAAACAAACTGCCTTCATAAGCACTTTTGTATACATGTACAATGTATGTTAAATGCCTGTGGGACTTCTTCCCAACAAGCTGTGTTGATCAACCACAAGTATTGATTTTGTGGATATGTATAGATGTTAAAGCAAAAAATTTGATTATCCACAATATACAGTATGTAGGCCACACCTATAATGAAGCTCGAGGTATTGCTTTGATTTTGTCTTAAATTGGCCTTGACCGGTATACTATGCCTACAGACAGTGCACAGAATTATGGAGTTACATTGTACATGTAGCGTCCGTCAGTTTTTAGTGCTGGCGATAATGAGTAAGCCTGCACGAATGCACTGTATTTAACCCAGTCAGAACACACGAGTCTGGCCAAACTCCTTCAGTTTCGCATGTATATGAAGTGAATTGCAACTCGATGGTTCAAATCTGCACAGCTCAATTCGTCTTGTTTGGGCCGTCATCAGTGGTATTTGAGGAACCAAAACAGAAAGCATAAGTCCTCAGTTGCTTTTGCTGAGATTGCTTGATGCAGAGAATTTTCTGGTGCTCAAAGTCATTTGAGATTGTGATAAGATGAGAAGTCAGCTCTCTTCATTTCCAGTTTGCAGAATGTTGCAGGACTTCTTAGTGTTCTCTCTGGCAATATGTGACCCTGCATCACAAAACCAACCAAAAAGGTGCCAGACATGGATTTTTCGTTCAGGGCAGATTCTGAAGTAAACGGACTCTATGCTTTAATTAGAATAAGAAAATCGACTCGATGCTTTGATAAGAATAATGATGTATAACTCAATGCAAGTTGATTTGCAAGTGTATCTTGATAATGGAAAGAAAGTACAGTCACATTCTGGAAAAATGTTTACTGAGAAAAAAGAATGACAAGCTAAGATTTAGAAACACGTAGAAGAATTGCTCTTTCAGAAAATGTAAGAAACTGAAGATTGACTTGGTTGACCCATTTTACCTTTTTTGAGTCCTCACGTAAGATCAAGGATTGCGACGTTAAGTCAATTTTGTGATGCACGGCTATATACAGTATATGTTGTAACTACGTAAATACACAATAAAATGGCATGCATATGCACACACACACAAACACACACACAAACACACACACACACACACACACACACACACACACACACACACACACAACCTCATACACGTACACATTGATCTGAGATTGCACATTCATTTGCTTCTGTTGTCTTGTGTGTCCTGCAAGTTTGATAGAATAAAGCCAATTAATTGTGCTGTATTTTTCTCTGTACCTCCACAACAAAAGTAGCCTGTATTATTATAACACACACATACACTTGTATGAAATACTAAAATACACGCTCACACATACGAACACAACTCACACACACACATACAGTGCACACACACACATATTAAGTCACACAGCAAGTATGGAAAGTGGCATAATTCATGCCTACACTAAATGCCATTATGCAGCCTGAACAATATGACAAAATTCACAGATGCAGGGAAACCTGAACCATACCAAAGTAAACGCGTACACCATGCTACAATTTGCCCATTCTCGGGTTTCACAGAGTCAAGAAAAACCTACAGAAATGTAGGTCAGAAGCAGTCGATCAGCTTCTTGGCTTACAAGTCCTGTGTTTTTAAAAAGCTGCATGCCAATAAAGATTTTATCAACATTGCAATAATCAAATTTTCTCATAAGCTTGGCAGTCAGCACTTAGAGAGTTTTTATTTGTTTTCAGTCATTGTTCTCAGAATTTATCTACAGCAGATAAATGAGCTTACTGTCTGAATGCAGACTCCTTGATTAAAAGTTGACGCAGTACTTCATTTGAGGTTAAAGAGAATGCTTGACATTATAAAATGTCACAGAAGGTTTACTGTAATATCTGGAGTTGAGGTATATTTCTCTGAAGAGGGTTATATCCTTATACCTCTCTCTCTCTCTTCTTTCTCTCTCCCCTTCTCTCATTTCTCCCTGTTTTTTTTTTCTCTCTCTCCTCCTGCCTCTGTGTATGTGTGTGTATGTCTGAAATGCACTGTATAAAAAATTGTTATTATTGTTATACATGTACTAATTATGATGATGATGATGATGATGGTTATTGTTATTATGATTATCATCATCATCATCATCATCATCATCATCATCATCATTATTATTATCATTATTATGGTCATCATCATTACTGTAAAAGTGAATATTTTCATGTAAGTAATTTTTCACACTCCGGGTAAGATGAATTTCACATGTTTTTAATTCCGCGGAATTGGGACATTTCCCACTGGAACATATGGCATGCAAAAATATTCATGTGCTTTTATTTTCATGCTAGCTTCTGGTTGTGCAAAACGCATGAAAATTTCCACACTGCGAAAATTTAAGCTTATAAATGTGATGCATGTGTGTGTGTTTGTATCTTTGCAGGTGCTGTGTGAGGAGCTAGAGTACAGTGAACTCTTGGACAAGGCTGCTGAGGTCGATGACCCCTTTAAGAGGATAGTCTTCATCGCAGCCTTTGCCGTGTCCAGCTACAGCTCCACCTTCACCAGGGCAGGGACGAAGCCCTTCAACCCACTGCTAGGGGAGACCTACGAGTGTGTGCGGGATGACAAGGGTTTCCGCTTCATTGCAGAAAAGGTGGGTTGCCAAGAGCTCGTCTTCTTTTTTTTTGGGGGGGGGGGGGCAGGAGTAGGGGGCACTTATTTCATCTCGTGAGTGATAGTGTTTTGATGATAATTCTGTATGAATGATGAAAAGTTTTAGTTTCTGGTGCATACATGTAGATTACAGAATGCTGTCAGATATTCTAGGCCTATTTGAAAAATTTGTCGAAAAGAATATTAAACAATTTCCAACAATTTGAAAGCCTTTTTCCTGTTGTGGCCATATCAATTTTGTAGTACAATCACAGGTGCAACCACTCATTAGTCAATACTACAGTGTGCTTGATCATGTAGTGACTGTTTCTAGTCTTCATACATTTTAAATTCTACATCCATTTCATGTCTACATGTATTTTTGTTACTTGTTTACACACTTGCCCCTGTTTTAAAAGAAACCCCCCCCCCAAAAAAAAAAACAACAACAACAACAACAACCAAAAACCAAAACCCCCCCAAAACAAGTTCATCCAGTACCCATTGCAGTGTGAGAGGTGTAATGCCTGATGGTCACTTTGATGATATTTGGCCAAACACAGTTTCCTTGATCTACAAAGGAGAAACTCAATATAAAAACAAATTTCATAGTCATCTGTTTCTCCCCTTTGATCACTCAGACAGAGTGGTAAGGGGCATTACAAATACTCTATATCATCATTATTATTATCATTACCCCCTGTGTAAAGATTGAGCTTGTGTTGTTTCCCGCCCTCTTTCAGAAAGAAATCTGCATTGATTCTAAAGTTGTCAACATTTCAGTGACCACAGCACCAGTCAAATTGCTCTCATATATTTGGTCGTTCCTGAACTGCTGTCATAATACATTGGGTGCTTTGAGTATTAATTGACACAAAAAAAACTGTAGTGTGGTATTTACTGTCTAAAGTCCCTGACACAGAAAGAGTTAATGACTTTTATTGTTGAAAAGTACCCTTAACATTTGCTGCATATTGTTGTTATGTCTCTGCATCGCTATGACAACAGGTGTCCCATCATCCGCCCATCATCGCCTGCCACTGTGAGAGCAAGAACTTCGTGTACACTCAGGATGTTCGCATCAAGACCAAGTTCTGGGGCAAGTCCATGGAGGTTATTCCGGCCGGCACAATCCATATACACATACCAAAGTGAGTCTGACGGTAGCAGTGTCATTTCTGTGCGGAAATCAGTGTCAAAATTTGTCCATCTATGCAGCAATTATGTGTAAAATAAGCATAATCTGTTGCATGAAGGTGAAACAATAAACAAAAGTTGCATTATGAATTTAATTTCCTGATGTACCCTTAAAGCAAAGGTCCCATTATTTTCAAACCCATCATTGTAACAGGCTCTTTTTCGAGTTTGATTTGCATTCTGTTGTTACACCATGCTGAAGCTTTAACTCTTCCTGTATACCACTTGGTGTTGAACACCAGGGCCCCATTTCTTAAAAAGTTGATATGATAACAACTCTTGCTGGAATGGCAAATGTCGTGGTAACGACAAGAATGCAGCTTCCTGATTGGCTGTTGCTATGGGAAGTTGTCATTCCAGCAAGAGTTGATATCCTAACATCTTTTATGAAACAGGGCCCAGGTACTGCACTTGATTTTGATACACAAGATGTAATGACCACTTCACTTTGTAGGGCCTCTAACCTTGCCAGTATCACAATCAGTTTCTTACACTAGGTGTATCCCCCATTGCGCTTTTGCAAGACATGTAGCACTTGTCTTTCAACACCAGATGCAGTGGCATCAACATTTCACTTGTGTCACATTCAGTGTTTAACACCAGGTGCCTCAACACCTTACCCTGCCCTAAACTCTGTCTGTATTGCTTGGCATGTGTTTACACTAGGTATGACGACCACTACACGCTAAGCAAGGTGACAAGCTGTGTGCACAACATCCTGAGTGGGGAGAGATGGGTTGACCACTATGGGGAGACCACCATACGAAGCGGGGACATCTCATGCAAACTTACTTTCACAAAGGTAGGCTGGAGGATTATGTATGCATCTACTCTAACACTATACATTTGCATGTCATGAAACTTTTGCAAAATTTTGCAAGCAGCCAAGATTTGCGGAAGTGAAGTGCGCCTGAAAGATTTTGTCTACACAATGCATTGAATGCCAGTTGAGCTGCTGTACACTGTCATGGTCGGTATTCAATTTGCCAAGGTGTTATGGTGCAAAAAAGGCCTTCAGCTTCAGTTCACAAAAATTTTATTACCGTGAGTCTTTCACAGTCCATTGATTAATTGACTGATAGTGAATGGATCGATAGATCAAAGTAAATGTGCTTGTATGATTGAATAAATGAATTTGGTCAAGTTCATATTGGAGCAGATCTGCCTGTAACATGACATACAATCTGGCTTTAATAGCCATTAAAGATTAGGAAACAAAGTGCAAGAAAGTCATACATAGTTCTACTACCTCATCATCCAGGCCAGTTTCTGGAGTAGCCGGCTACATGAAGTGACTGGCCTTGTGTTCAACCAGGAGGGGAGGGTCGTGCACGAGCTCTTTGGCAAGTGGAACGAGGGCCTCTACTGTGGCAGATCGGCGTCGGCCAAGTGCGTCTGGAGGGCAGGTACTTAGTAAATGATGGCGTACTTTAATGTTTCAGTATACATGAGGAATGTTTTTTGTGAAGTGATAATCTTTTACAATTTTTTGCTCAACAGAACTTCCGTGAAAGTAAATAGCATGCAAAGATTGTTGGATGTTTGAAGTGTTATTTATTATTAAAAAAAAAAAAACTAAATTGCTTTATAAGTGTACCTCAATTCTCAAATGGTACTTTAGGTCCAGCCCATGGCTTAGGTGCAAACCATCCATGGACTAAAGCAAGTGAGAAATGGACGTACAGTGTACCTTGCCCATGCGCGTGTCAATGTGCGTTCATTGTTGGACGTCCAATGCCATAGGGGATGTGTCATGTGCATTTGTTCAATTGAAACATGCAGGATCCATGAACAAGATGTAAACATAGAGTTCCTTCTTAAACACCGACCATAGAGTGCGGCCCACAGTTCTTTGCGTGTGTGTTTGCGTGCGTGTGGGTGTATATGTAAATTGTTACTGTCCCTGTTTGCATTATTCATAGCAAGCCCTTTCCGGAGCAGCCATATACTTGTAGTGTGTGTGTGTGTATGTGTGTGTGTGTGTGTGTGTACATGCATGTAATTAGCTTTCTGTTCTTGTTTATATTATATTATTTTATAGCAAGACCTTTCTAGTGCAGCCATACAGTGTGTGTATTTTTTTTTCTCTCTCCCTTTGCCCATCCTGACAGCATCCATGCCAGCCAACCACCAGCTGTACTATGGCTTCTCACGATTCGCCATTGAGCTCAACGAGCTTGACCCATACACACAGGACTCGCTACCTCCCACAGACTCTAGATTCAGACCTGACCAAAGGTGAGACAACCGTTTACAGGAGAATGAAACCCAAACTTATTTTGTGGATTGAGAGAATGCAGTAGTATTATGGTAGAGCATGTCTGAAGTTTGAGGAAAGTCGGACAATCTGTTCAAAAGATATGCTTTTGTAAAGTTTTGATGCCATCGTGGCTGGCTGAGAAGACTACAACAGGTCATAACGTCAAGCATGAAAAACGACACAAAGAGAATATAAAGAGAATCGCACAAATTTCAGTTTTGAATGGAAAGTAAGCGTTCCCTCATGCTACTGACATATGTTAGGGTCATATCATTCCCCCTGTTTTTTGAAAGCGGTGAGTCAAGTTTTTTTCATCATGCTAAAAATATGAAATCATGTTGAATTCTCTGTATGCTTTCTTTGTATTATTGTCCATACATGGTGATTACGAAACGTGACAGAAGATGAAAGGGAAGATTCCGTAGCAACAGTGAAACTGTACTGTTATAGCTACCACAAAATTATATGTACCTGCTAGCCATGAGCAGAGGCCTGTATTGGATATTATTAAGCCTAATGTACTTCAGAATTAATGCATAATTCAACGAGACAACTTTGGAAAGATGCTCATTTAACCAGTCATTGATTCAGATTAGTGATAAGATACAAGTCGAGTGAGTCAATCTGACTTTGAGTAAATGGGACTCAAAGAAGACACACACCAAAGAATGAATGAATGAATGAATGAATGAATGAATGAATGAATGAATGAATGAATGAATGAATGAATGAATGAATGAATGAATGAATGAATGAATGAGTGAATGAATGAATGAATGAATGAGTGAGTGATGATTGATTGATTGATTGATTGATTGATTGATTGATTGATTGATTGATTGACTAGATGGATGGATGGATGGATGCATGGATGGATGCATGCATTAGTGATTGAATAAATGAATTGATTAATTAGTCAATAAATAAATAGATAAATAAATGTTCTCTGAATCTTGTAAATCAACATGAGCAAAATTGTAAAACAAAAGAAAGAGAAATCCTCCAGTGGACTAGAGCCAGAAATACCACAGCATCATCTGCAGTCATCATCCATAGGGGACATGACACCACAAGGAGGGGAGTGATTAACTTGCTGCCGGCAAAGACACAACTCAAAGATGCATGCCCAGAATATTAATGAAGACCTACACTTGTACCCAGCTTGAGTGGATTGCAGTGTCGTGAGATATGTTTGGACCAGTAGTCATGGTAACCCTCTTCTATCACGTTCCTCCCCAGATTACTGGAGGAAGGGGACTTGAAGGGGGCAGAGCTGGAGAAGCAGCGGCTGGAGGGGCTGCAGCGGGAGAGGCGGAAACTCAGGGAGGAGCAGGGCGTGGAGTACCAACCCCGATTCTTCAGGTAGGGCAGGTTGGGGTAGGGCATGGGGAGAGATGTATGGGTGTGTGGGTCATGGGGGAGGAGAGGGGGGGAATTGAAGTAGGTGTGGCACAAGATGGGATTGCATGTGATTTAGCAAGCGGACTAAAGATGGGAGAGAGGTGTACATCAGGATGGTGGAGATTGAATGGGATGGGCGTGGCAAGTGGTTGAAGATGGGTAAGGTGCGATGAGGGAGGGAAACCAAAGATAGGATGATGTATCTATGGCAAGATGATGAAAATCAAACATGGTCAAAAGGGCAGGGTATTGCAAGTGGTTGACATCGGTTAAGATGGGTTGAGGGAGGGCATCCAGAAGATAGGATGATGTATTTATAATAAGATGATGAAGATCAGATGTGATTAAAGTGGGTGTGGCATGGCACGTAATTGAAGATGGGTAAGGTGCATTGAGGGAGGGAAACCAAAGATGAGATGATGTTACATTTATGACAAGAGGATTAAGATCAAACGTGATCAAAATGGATGGGATATGGCAAGTTGTTGAAGATGGATAAGATGTGATGAGAAAATAGATTCAAAGATTCATGTAGTTACGGCAAGATGATGGAGATCTAATGGATGTTGCGTGGTGGGATGGGGCAGCAAAAAGGGGTTATATCTATGTCCAGTGGCAAGAGGAATGGACTTGGGATGATGTTGGATCTCAAGCAGGGTGAAATGTGTGTTTGAATTCTACCTGGTGAACTGTGAAATGATGTCACATGAATTTTTCATTCCTAAGGATGTCTGCTATTGTCCTTGGTCCCTTCCACAGGTTGAGTCGAGAAGGAGACAAGCATGAGAGATGGACCTTCAAGGAAGACTACTGGGACGTGAAGAAAGACCCCGGCTTTGCCACCATGAAATTCATTGAGCTTTGGTAGCCATGGAAACGCTGTGTGGAGACAGCATGTGTGCGAGTGAGTGTGGGCGTGTGTGTATTTGTTTGAGTTTAGTTCGCCGGGTTGCGTCCTGCGGCACCTTCTTGTCCAGTGGAAATGTTTCAGGATGGATGGATGAATGCGAGGATACTGTAAAGCGATGATGACTTCAGCTACCTTAGCAACAGTATGGCAGAAGCCAATCAGATTTGAGGATTTGAGTAGTTGCCATGGCAATATCAAAGATTGCTGCAGCTTACAACTGTGCAGTATTTGTTTCTCCCATTGCTATGGGGTCCCGTGTTTCACATCCCGAGCAAAAGGAATTCTTCAAGAACTTTATCGGAACAGCAGCACTTCTGAAAAGACACAAACCACAGAATCCCAAGTGTATACAATGTCTAACCTTAATTGAAAGCTTCTTGTCCAGACTCCCACATTGTGTTATTTCTTGGTTGTGTGTTTCAGATTTTTCAGTAACCATTCACATGCTTGTCCGTGTCTTTGCAATCTGTTGAATATCATATTTGTTTTAGTTACATCAGTATTGGTCCCCTCTTATTCTTATAAACAGGGTTTCATGTTTTCATTGATGGGCATTTTTCCCTATTCAAGAATGTTTCATCCCGTTACTTGTAGATAAAAGATAGAAAAATGTAGTCGAGAAGAATTTCAGAGCATTGTATTTTGAAACCAGTAGTGTAAAAGCGTTGACCATCAATATAGTATGGCAACATAGCAATTGTGAATGAAAACGTGTCGCAGAAATGGAATCATCAAATGAAGATTGAAATCAGCCAATGTTCCAGAAAGGTGTAAAAGACTGTACGGACTAGTTAGAATTCACTTTTAAGAATGGGACTGTATCTTTACTGCATATAAACCAGGGTTATGATTGATCGTTAGACTCGCGAACACCTGATGTCATGTCTTGTTGGTCAATTTAAGTTCTTGCTTTGCTTGTGTTTTATTGAATTACTGCACCATCTCTAATGCTACTTACAAATACTAATAATAATACACACCATAGGCCCTAGAATTCCAACGTGATATGTTTATCAAAAGCATGTCTTTCATGAAGCATTTTGCGAGAAGTTTTAGACTACACTCAAGAACTGTGACACTGAAAGAATGTAAAGCAATAGACAGAGTCAGCACAAATATATTCGTAGCCACAGCAACTCTTATCTTTTCTGTAAGTTCCCGCATGTTTGCAAATTCTGTGAAACAACCTATATGGTAATCAGTGTTACAAAGTGATTGGTAAATCTAATACAATTATATATGCTCCTGATCCTCCTGTTACATTGTATATGAAGAAATGTCTTTACCCTGTAGTATACAAGGTGTATAATGTGACATATCAATCAAGGATGTTTCTTCCGCCCAAGGTCCCACCCATTCGAAAAGAAAAACCATTCACAAAACATGTAGAATGCAGTAATCTCTCAATCAATATAAACATATATGAAAAATGGCAATTCTGAAGTGTATGTCTCCACAAGCACATGTACTTTTGTGATAGTTTTGTGGGTGTTCAATAAGTGCACACAGAGTGTATATGTACAATGTACTTACACATCCTATAAAACCAGAGTGTTTACCTGACAACATTTTAAAATCAGTACCAGTTAAATTATGGTGTGTGTGGTTTCTTCTTTTTTTTTTTTGGGGGGGGGGGGGGGAGTGGGGGAAACATTTTAATGCTCATTTTATTCCACGCTCTTACTTGTTTCTATTAAGAAAAATAATATATCCATATAGAATGATAACTATCAATACATGTAACTTGCCCTTTTTATTTCTGGTAAATTGGTATTAGAGATAGCCATTGAATCCAGGGGAAAATACTTCATTGTTTTCTCTTTGTGTTTTTGTTTTTTGTTGATGTCATTGCTAGTTGATAGGTAAACATACTGGATTATGTTAATTTTCTTTTGTGTTCAGATTACATTGTGTATGTTATCATAAGCATGTGTATGTATGATTTTTTTGTATTGCCACAAGTGTGTGTATAATATTCATACTCGAGTATAACTGTATTAAAGATGAAAGATGTGAAGATTAATTTTTCTATGATTGCATGAATATGAAAACAAGAAAATATTTATGCAGAGCGTTAACAATCAAAGTCGGGTGTTTCTAACAATGTGTACAACTCATTTATCAAAGTTCCTAACCATTCCATGAATTTTGGACTCGAATCATTTTTTGCTCGTGCGACTTGAAAGAAAATGAGTGTAGTCTATGGTCCCAGAAAGATTTTTATACAGTATTTATACCTGTTTATACAAGGTTGTTACATGCCACCTACACTTGTATAATATTAATGGGTTAGCGATGTGTATTGATGTAATGTAGTTTCTTGAATTTTGTATCTCGTTGGCGTCTGAGGAGTTCAAGTTGTTGAAGAGTGTGAAGCTGTTCAAACAATGTGTCATGTATCGTCTGCCTATAACATCTCTTGCACACAGTGTGCATGGTATAGGCAGTGTGTATGGAAACTGTTTGTGAGTAACAGTATACGGAAAGCATATATTCAGAAAATGTACCTTGGTGCAATTTTCATTCATACACTTTCTTATGCGGTAAAGCATTGCTTTCATTATTTTTGTTTCACCCTCTCATCTGTGCAGCGTTATTTCGCCTTGGCCTTCTTGAGGCGGTAATGACCCCGTGTAGGAAGATACGCTGCCCTCTTGATCCTGTGTAACTTTACTGTTCCAGTTTTATTTTTGGAGCGATGCTATTACCTCCTTTAAAAAAAAGAAAATGGCACAAGTGACAGCAAATTTCATGATTCTTGCATCAAGATGTTTTTATTGCAACAGCTCATCGACAAATTGCCCCTCATTAACATAGAGAAACACTTATCGCCCTTCTTGGACGTAAATAAACACCGATTATTCAGTGTCTGAGTAGTGAACATGATAAATATCATGGGCATACAGTGTACATACAAGCTACATATGTGTATACCCGGGTGGGACACGAATCTGCGACCCCCTGATTGCTGGGCAGGCATCATTTGCATTAATATGCAGTACCTGTTGCTCTGAGGGATAGGAACCATTACCTGCTATCAAGCGGTAGTCTAGTGGATATGATGCCTGTCTAGTAATCAGGTCGTTGGTTCAAGCCCAACTCGAGTAAATTATATGCCCATGATTTTTGTCATGGCTACCTCTAATACACTTGCAATAATCAGTGTTTACAGACGTGTATCTTCGTTTATGGAGGGCAATTTGTCGATCAGTTGACATTTCACCATGTTCTCAGGTTATATTGGGTTAGAAGGAGTGCCATTACAAAGATACTTCGCAAGCTGCAAGAGATATCTATCACTTGAAAAGACAAATGATAGCTATAAAGAAACCTAGATGAATTACAAGAATTATATTCGCATTTGGCGTATTACTGTATGGGGAAAACAATTTTGAATTGGAGTGGGTTTTTTTGTGTGTGTTGTATCCTTTCTCAGAAAGGAAGTTTCAGATTGGATCTCGAGAATGTGCGGATTTTGTCAGCCGTATTAAAATCTGTGCTCAAAGTTGCTAATGCTCCAGTGAAATGCAGTTGTAAGGACGTTTATCGAAATCAACAGTAATCATAGCTTGCTCTATAAGCTTTAGAAATAGTGTGCTAGTCCATAATATGGCATTTTTAAAAAATACAGACACTATATTTATGTATAAACCTTGCAAAGTTATTGCTCAGTGATGGTTTTTAGAGAATATTTTTGTGAATCTTAAAACGTGTGAATATGACCTCATTGTGAATCAGTGTGAAATGAATATTCAGCAGATGGCAAGCCAAACCGTATGTAATGAAATTATTGGTGGATGGTGGTGTGACGAATATATAGCTTGTATATTGTATGAATGTGACAAAAATTCAGGATGTGTGTGCATTACGAGCAGAGCCAAACTTTGTAATTGTATGTTGCAGATTACGAGCATGTTTACTCATTTCTGTTGGCCCTCTTTGTCATGTTGTGTTCAAGATTTGCTAGAGGCAGGTCGTGTTGTTTTCTTTTGCTGTTTCTCAGTTTAAGGACCTACTTCTGGCAGACAGTGTGGGACAAGTTTGTGTAAACTGCACCAGCAGCAGGCTTACTGTATACGCCAAATATTTTGCAAGGTTTTTATTTTCGCGAAATTTGCAAATTGGATGCTATTCGTGAAGTTTAAAGCATGTGAGAATATCAACTCTGACCTGACATGAATGTGATGTGCGTATGTACATTTCTCTGTCCCTGTCTATACTCCACATTTGAGAATTAAACCAGTCTGAAAGTGTCGGGAAGTCCCCAATTCACAAAAAAAATTAGACTCGCTAAGTATATGGCATGTACTGTATCTTGGTCACGCAACACTGTGCAACTTGAAACTTTGAGACTTCAAGATACAGTAATTCTTAACCATTATTTTAGAACACACAGCAATGTACACAGAACTATTGCAGCTGCTACTTTCAAAACAAATCACAAATAATGTATGGCAGGGTTTTTTTCCTCAACAAGATATGTTGGTTTTTCAAGATAAAAGATATGTCGGTTTTTCAAGATGAAAGAGTAATTTCCTTCATCTTCACATCTACCCGTATCTGTCTGACTGGTGAAAGATATAATATTGCCGCAAACTGATGTCACCGTGTAACAGTGAAACCTCTCCCACTGGTATTGATATAAGGCCAGAGCTTTATTTGCTGTGCCCCCATTGCGCCATCAGTAGTAAAATCACTGGGACTTGCGTAATTTGGCAAGATTCTAACTTGTGCATGTTTGTTTGTTTGTTTGTTTTTTTAAGAAGCAGCTTCAAAGGATTAGTAGCAGCTGTGTCTTTTGTTGTGAGGCAACAATACAATGTCAATTATTTACACTAGCTGGGAAAATAACATCACCTTTAATTGAAGGCAAAAGGTACGTGTAGTAATGAGGAGGAAAAATTTTTCCCTCATCAAGGAACCACTGTTTTGTAAGCTTGTGATAACATCTGTGGGGAGTAAATTTGTGAAATAAAAGAAAAATGGGATTAGACTTGTCACACAGTAGTTACTGTATGGCATTCAGTGGAATTGTGATAGTTCCATTTGAAGTCTTAACAGATGAGTCTTAACCTGTCTTGGACAGATCCTGAGTATACTCGGCCAGGGTCTGTAGGAAATGCGTGTTGTAGCAAAATCAGCCCATCCTCAGGAGTTTAAGAAATCGAGGGAATGTTTGACCACCACTTTTTATTGTCACTGATAATGTTTCTTGTATTTTTGCCCATCATTTTAAAATGGGATCAATTCAAGAACCGTTGATGTTGACAGAGGTTGTACACCAATTGATGACAATCTGTCACAGTTGCTTATTTTGACTTCCTAAACTTCACTGTTATCCTCAAACAGACATTAAATGCTGGCATGAATGTAAATTTTGTATTAATAGATTAGGCACAGTTCACAAATGAGTTTGGATGATAATAGATTTTTTTTTTTTTTTTTGCATCCTGACTGGGCACTTGATATATCTTTTTTGACACATTTTGTGCAGAACTTTCTGTTAACTATAGGTATCTCAGAGGTGGACAAAAAAGGCACACAGTGGCCGCGGTCACACAGGCAAAAACTTCTAGAGGTTTAAATTCAAGAACACTTTTATGAAGTTTGCTTGTCCGTTCACACTACCAGCCAAACTTCTCAATAATTTCTCAAAGTTTGGGTCACTGATGAGCATGCACAACTTACAGAGAAGAAAGTGTGAACCATCCGGCAGCCAAGGATTGTACATGTATGTACATGTAAACAATGAACACATATGTATGTCCTAGCAAGTGCGCCCTCTGGAGGCACAGGAATTGGACTGGTCATACGTGTATGGCAAACTCTGCAAAATTTCAATTGCTTGCGTTCAGACTGCATGAATGTCAAAGAGATTTGCAGGGGTTCTAGAAATATCCATTTTTACATTAAGTTGGAAGTTTTGTGAAAAGTTTGGGGAGGCATTTGCAGGAAGTGTGCCATTCAGAATGGCCAAATTATGAGAAGTTTTGCCAGTGTGAACGCAGCTATTGTGACCAACTGACCCTGTCAGCACCACCAGCCTGGAATCCTATTGACTTTGTATATAAACATTTTACCCACAGGACTTCAAGAGTTAAAGCTTGTAAGTTGCGTGTGTAGTTAATGATACTGCATCTATGATGATAGTTGATTTGTTTCCAGAGTAAAACTTTTTGCTAATGTTGTCCGAGAGTTATACTATATTTTACAAAAACCTTTAGTAATCATTATCATCACCATCATTTTTTATTAGATTTAGGTTGATCTGGTGCAAAAATATGTGAGAGCAATAATTATTAAAATATGACTTGTTATTCATCTTTCTTCATTTGACACCAGACACGTCTTTTGAAAGGAAATGTAGAACTTCTGAATATTCAGATCATAAAAATTGGTAGGAATCTCTATGATTTACATATTTATGCAAAGGTATATATCTATATGTAATTTTATATGCCACCCCTTGCTTGATGAATAGAACAGACAATTGTGTAGAAACTAGAGTTTATAGATTTATTAGTTCTTGTAAGCATTGCACAAAGGATAGAATATAATTCATCTTTATATTACCAATGTTTATACGTTTCCGAGAGCCATTTTATTATAAGGAAAGGTGCATACCAGTGTAAAGTGATTTGTGGTATTAGCAGACTTTGGAAAGGATTACAAAACATATTTGTAGAGGGTTGTATCAAGAATGACATGTATTTAGTTTTATCCAGGAAAGTGTTTGCATCTGTTAAACAGAAAAGAAAATTGAATACGATTTTTCTTTTCTCTAACGCTGGTGCGAAAACTTGTATGATGTTCAATCTTCCGTAACATGATGAAATTAGTTTGCGTGATCTGTGAATTGGTTTTTGAACATGGAAGACACGCCCACTGAATGTCCAATTTGCTGATGAACAATTAATGTGTTCAAATACAACTCATTATCAGAACAGCATATTGTATTTGCGTCTCATCTGTCATCGTGTTGAATTTTCTTTGCATTGTCTTTATATCATTTTTGAAATGTAATGTCGCAAACTATAGTAGTCTTCTCATCCAGCAAAGGCTGCACCAAAACTATGAAAAATTCGTAACTCATGAACGGAACGTCAGATTCTCCTCACACTGCCACTGATGTATCCATGTGAATATTTGGGTCTCATTCTCCTCAAAGAGTAGGTCACATGACCCTTATCAAAATGAATATTCATGAGGCAGGATTCTTTTTTTTTTTTTCATGTGATTTTATTCTGATAAAATCTCCATACAAACTTTGGTGGCAAAACAGACAAAAGAAATGTCTCTGAAAATGTACAAGATGTATAGTATAAGACAGTAAGTGACATGAAAATGTGATTGAAACCCAAACATTTGATGATCACACTATGTCGATATGAGGAAAAACAATTTTTCAGTGACGTACTAGTAGTTCTCAGCCTGCAACAAGAGTTAAGTGAGCATTCTATTACTCTGAATTAGTCATGTGGGAATTGTTTCCACGATGAGAGACCTGTTCAAAAGCATTGGGGTCTCTAAAAAATGACAATAGATCATTAATCTGAACCATGAGTTCATATTCATTTAAAGACGTCAAAGTGTGAGTTTTATGATCAAGTTTGCATGTGTGCCAGGTAGAAACTAACATTGAGAAACATACACAGAAATGTGTACACAGGCAAATAAATGTACAATATTACCATGCCACAAACAGCTTTATAGAAAGGGGGGACAGATCTTTCATAGTATCCAACATTCCTGAACAATGCTAACATCAGAGCTATCAATGCAGTGCACTTTCAATACAAATGCAGACTTTTTCCTACTAGTTCCAAGGCTCTGCTGTCATGTCAACGTTTACACATTTGTGAAATTAACACCTCTTTAACTCCCCTACTCCCATGGCTATGACATATCTACATACAATATTAATGGTATTTTAGAATGAAGGTCCTGAGTGTCTTAACGGCAGAGATATGCACTTCAAATCACAACAGAGAGCTTGACAACTCGCACTGCAAGTTATTGAACACAAGTGCAGAAATCCTCACAATACGAAATAGGTAACACAAATGCAAACACTGTTTACAAGCATCTTCTCCCCCTAATTCTCAATTATACAGTATTGGCGTAGGAAACTTTAGCAATTGAGCAATTTATTTTCTGCCATCCTGGCACTATATTGCTCCTTTGGTTTGCCAAAAAGAACTTTAGATTTGGCAAGAGTGGCTTGATAACATGTACTAGAACTTTCAGCACTAGGAACGCAACCACTGACATATTGCTCACTTAAAAATGCTCCTTACCACTTCCCGTCTAAAACAGTACTAGTACTCAGTGAATATATAAACGATAGCAGGATACATCGTAGTATCACTGTGTGAGAGAAAAGACATTATTGACTGTATTTTGTTTTTAATTCAACATTTGGGTGGAGAATGGTTTACAATGAGCTTGTGATCATTATAATCAGCTCCTTACTGCCAGCATTAAGCCAAAGTGGAGTTCTTTCTTTCTTTAGAATATTTTTCTCTACCATACAACTAACAGGGGAGGGGCGCCCGAAAAGTTTTGACTGCTTAGTTTGGTACCAGAAGGTCACAAAATGTAATTGGTGATTGTGACAAGAACTACACTAATAGGGAAAGCAGTCTATCATAATATGTCTCTTGCTGACAAATCATTGTACCACCTGACATAGAGTTAACATGTGTGATGGTACTCCTGTCAATTTTCTCCTATCTCTATCTCCCTCCCTCTCTGTTGTTTGTTTCCAGAGAGAGAATCAAAACCTGCCATGAACAGGTCATATCTTGATAATCCAGCCCTCTAGAAATGCATTTTTTTCTCTCTGAAAGCACAGCTTATTGTGCTATAGCTTAGAAGGGTGGGATCCTTCTTCCTGTTTATTTCACAAAAAATAAGCCAGTTTGTGATGGTACAAATAGAAAACAGTTTGATAATAAAACAACATGAATATTTCCCCAAGTATTAATTGACAGGCCGTTCTGGTCAGCTGGTCTATGCAAGTTCACTCTTTGTCTGAACATGAATTCCATAAACAGTTAATGTTGGGCAAGCGTGCGCATTATGTCGCTTTGAAAACGAGTGAAGCTGCTAGCCAACTGAAAAAAAAGATCATTTCCAAAATGAACTATCTTTACAGTACAATGTGTAGTTGTCTCCATACGGTAGTTCTATCAAATGATCACTTGCATGATGCAAACATATCGCAAACATATCCGAGTAAAATTTTCGCCATGCCTTGAGATAATTTGCTGACTCCATTTCACTAGTCAGTCACACTTTATAGCTAAGATTCCTCTCACTTCAACAAAAATAATACATACGTACCAGGTAAAATTATAAATCTAATAATGATATTATTTCAGACATAATCTATATCAAATTAAACCAGGGCAAAATATAAATACTACATCCTAATGATAAACATCAAAATTATTTCAGACATACGCTACCTCAAATTAAGCCAGGGCAAAATACAAATATTACATCCTAACATATACAAAATATTCACTCTGACCAGTTATAATGTAATCCATAAGACTCTAACAATGTTTCAGACATCCGACCGTTCAAATTTTATACAGATATCTACACATCTTGAGCAATGCCTCATTCAAAGAAGTAAAACATCTTTATATAAATCATTCTTGACTATCATGGGCAAAAATTCATATTCATAAACCGACTATTTCATTGTTCAAGCAGCTTAAATATACATAAATACCACATAAATAATCAAGGCAAATTCTTTGCTTGTACAAGACACCATTATTCTCACACCTATTCAACATACAATGTAATACTTACTTATAAGTCTGGGTTAAAATCATCAGGTTCTGTTTATTACCAGGAATTGAAATGCACTTTTTATATTCATTAATCCATTAGCACTTAATTAAGTATTTCAATTTCTAACACATCACACAAAACAATTGAAGTCAGAAAGTAACTTACGTATCAAATGTCTAGGATCATTTCAATACCTTGATATCCTGAGAGTTTCCTTGTTTGTACAGATTCAAAACTACTCAAGAGCCTAAAGGGATTATATAGTTTTGGTTGAGACCTAACTTCAGGTTTCTAACATTTTTTGTTCAGATAATGAGAAACCTCTTGTGAAATGTGACTGAGCAATTATAAGAGGAATTCAACATTTATTTGATGAAAATTGCTTTTTGAAATGGCTGAGATATCCAAAAAAGAGCAATCCTAATAAAAGGTGGGACCCACCATTTATTACGATCACTTTGTTTTACTTTGTTTTTGGATGTCTCAGCCATTCCAAAACTGATTTTCATCGAATAAACTTTGAATTCCTCTTATAATGGTATGCTCTGTATTATTTCATAAATGGTTTCTTGGTATTTCACAGAAAGTTAAAGGCCCAATCCTCATCTCCACCACTATAACATCCCTCTAACACTGTGATTCAGTGCTGTTCGTTTTCCACTAACACATCAGTCTCTCCTGATCGATCAGTGGGGTAAATAAAAATAGAAAAATGTAAAAGGATATTCCAATTCCATATCTTTTTTTAATCCCCATTTCTATGCACATATCTCTCTCTCTTTCCTTTGATTCTTGTAGGAAAACCAAAATTCATTTAGCTCATTCTGCTCGCATTAAAACTGAGATTTGCTGGCCCATTCCTTCAAATGATGGAATGAAAATATAGAGGAAATATTATAACTGTGACTGGCCACCCCTCCACTGCAGCTTACAGGGATGAACATGCATTCAATTCCATGGCAAAATTAAAATACCTTTAGGTACCCTGGCAAACTTCACGTGGAACTGAATGGTAGAAACGCATCTTTTTTTTTTGGTATTTTTCTTCTCCCATACTCTTCCCAGAACCCACTCTTGAATCATGGTTTATGCCATCCAAATACCTGATTTTCTGAGTTTATAGTAGTCTCACATTATCTCATGTTAGTTACCCTTGGCTAACAATCAACCACTCATTTCATATCTGGAATACAAGCTTACAAAATGTTCAAACATCCATTCAGTGATTGTCAAATAAGATGAAAAAATTAGAAGGTACATTTTGTCAAAGGCTACAGTCAAAAACTTCACAGCTGATAACTTAAACTGGTGAATACTATGACAGCGAATATAAATAGATGACAAAGATAATAATAATAATAATAATAATAATAATAATAATAATAATAATAATAATAATAATAATAATAATAATAATAATAATAACAACAACAACAACAATAAGAATAATATTGACAATAATGAGAAGTGGTTTAACACTATCATACCATAATACCATAACATCAGCAATAACAATAACAAAGGTGATTACAATAAAGGTAGTAATGACATAGTAATAAAACGCGAAATTCCTCCAGGGTTTATCTCATGTTTTCAGATTCTTATATATTACCACGACAAAGACAATATCTATGCAGCACATAAGCCATGCAGTGCAAATATTCCACTTGTTGGAGTGTACCCATCTTCTAGCTGCCTACTCTGACACTTGTATAGATATGTTTGCAGACAGCATATGTTTTTGTCCCTCCGGGTATCTATTCAAACTCCCTTGAGCAGAGCAGCAGCATGGATAAACGGTCTTGCAAAAGGACAAAGGTAACACATTTGGGTGGGGTTTTAAACCACCGACCAACTCACAAAGAGAAAGGGACCCAAACCAAGTGACCACAATATAAGTCTGCATGAATGTATGGGCAAGGACTTCACATAATAAAACTTCTAGGTAATTCTGCACACAAGCCCAGCAGTAACACATAGCAGCATGCTAGTAAACTGAAGTGATAATAATAAAAATAATACAAGGTATAACGTTGGTGTGCCTTTGGCGTGCCTTTTAAAGAATACATAAGATTGTCATGATGAACACACACTTAAGATATACATATTAAGTAGTTGTCGTGCTGTGAGCAAGTGTACGGGAATTATAAATACACTTATACGTTGTATTTTCATGTGCACTGAAGCTGTACTTGTACATGATTATAAAAGCTGGACCTGAGGGAAAAAGAATACCATGTGACAAATTTGCATAATAAGCTCTTGCATTACTCACAGGCAAAGAAAGAAATACTGTAAACATGTTTGAGGAAAGATACAGTAAAATATGCCAACAAGCCCCAAATTACATAAAGTTCTGCTAATTCTTTCTCCCTCTAAACCCTGCAATCAGAATTTGATACACCCCACTGGGAGTAGCAATAGTTTGGTGCATTTTACTCTGCTGTTACCGACAATGTGTTAATGGTGGTGAATAAAACTGAACTGAACTGAACTGAACTGAATGTGCGTGTTTGTGTCTTTGTAAAGCTCAGTGAATAAAAGCAATGTGGTGACTTTATAAGAACCTCTACTAAGTACCTACCCCCTCCATGCAATGTACATGTAAATACAATTTGTATATGTTACAAAAATGCATAGAGAGATGTTTGATGAGACAAATACAATGCTATTGCACAAAGGTATCTAATATACAGACATAACAAAAATAATAACATCTTTTACACAACACTATTCAAGCGAACACACACTAAGTAGAATAAACTATTATTCCTCATCCTCCCCCCCCCCCCATTTTTTCTTTGGTCACTGAATCAAAAGCAATAATCTTTTCAAAACTGCAAATTGAAATACAAATTTCATTCCCAAAAACTTTCAGTGTGGGAATATAGCAGCAAATTTCAGTGTTCTGACACAAAGACACTAAATCAAAAAAAGAAAGAAAGAAGCAATTATACAACTTGCAAGAGTTTTTGATACCTTCATGTGCAGTTTTACGTACTCAATACATAATGATATAACCCTCTCACCAAACTCCCTCCTTAATTTCATATCATGGTTCATTCTGAGAAATTTGAATAAGTCTTGGCTAACAATGCCAGTGCAATGTATTTGAGACTGCATAAAACTGTAAAACTTGATAAAGTGCATCGGCAAATTACATTCACTTACTTCACCCACAATCTGAACAAAATGAAGTTAAAGTCAACAGAGCAAATGTAAATAAGAAAAGAATTCAATTTTTGCAAAAGGTTTTGATTGTTCCTCAGTTTGATTGTTCTTCTGCTTTGCTCATATAAAAATTACTGTTATAACAGTATGCATCCATCTCAAGATCATGCATTATATGTATGAAAACAGCAGCATGAACTGGCTGGCAAAAGACAAAAATATTCCACAAAATGCCCATAAATCTTCATTTCATAGGATCTATTGTCTATCACCTAATGGCAAGTTCAACTTCATCCATGAAAATAAAATCTTAATGCAGCTTTAACGGGCTGTATCATATCAAGTTATGATATGGTATCAGCTACAATGTACTCCACGTTTCAACATGGAATTTCTCGAACTCATCAAAACACACACAAGAGATAAAGTACAGGATTAACAATATGCTTACACAAGAAGTGAAATTCAAAATCTATTCTTCAGCTCCTTTTAATGACAAACATACACATCCTTCAGCAAACATTCTGCTGGCGCCCTCAATGCAATGGAGATGTACAGTTGTAGTCTCACCTATGCATCTTCGTGTCTGCAGTTTACGTTTATAGAAGTGAACTGAGGCTTGCGGTAAAATAATACAATTCTGATAATTAAATCTCCTGATTGAGCAAAATCAATGGCTTTCTTCTAAGCTCTCAAAATAAGATAACAAATTCTTTGCTTCGAAAAAAAAAGGTTAAACAAACAATCGAACAAAGTATTGAACACACAAACAGGTTTACACACAAGATAATGCACAATTTGGCCTTTTAGGGGGGTTAAGTAGCTTGCATCATGAGGAGGATTTGCATATCTATGAGGTTTATTCAGTGAGGGGCAGAAGGGCATTGTTAGGTCTCCACAAAATTCAATACACATTTATATCCTTCTACTTCTAAAATGACTTAACTGCAGTGTCAAACCACAGCATCACACATTAGACGTTTTATGATCTCTAAAAGTGTAGATCCCACACACACAAGCTGCCATACACAAGTAAAAACCACTTCTGCAATCCTATCATGCATCATTCTCGTTTGCAGACAAAGAAAGTAAATTTGAGATTACTTGATTTGGCACGTTGCAGTCATCTCTTGCAGTGAGATCACTTTGGGCATTAGTATCAACAGACTAGAATGCTTGAGCACAGTAGCTTGAAAGGAATAATGTATGCTCTGGATATAGCACTATTGTGTAAATGTTTCACTGTGGTAACTGCATATCCTTTGCATAAAGATTGGCTACAATAAGTGCATGCACTCCTTTCCCTTTCTGGTTACATACAAAACAAATTTACAGCACAGACAGGACAAAATACGCACATATACTCAAGAGCAGCTCGTTGACGCATCTGTCGCACAATTCATCAGATAAACAGCCATATCTGTAGGATCCTGTATGTTCCACTAGACAAGGGAGTGCCAACTTTCATGGCAAGACACAACCATTCAGAATTTGTCTTTGATGACAAAATGCCGATATTTAGAGGAAATAATACCCATCAGTAAAGAAAGAAAAGGAGCAGTCGCGGTATCACCACACCCTTTAAAAGGCACAGAACCAAGGTTGGCACATCAGACCTGACAAACAATATATATCAAGGGGCAAATCAAGGGCCATAGCCAACAGACTACAGGAGTATTAATCCTAATGAGAAAAGAATGGACACCTTTAATAATGTTATGGTAACTGTATAAACAGTGTACCGGAAACCATGTCTCCCCCCCCCCCCCCCTTTCCTTTAATCTAGCTTTACTATCTAGAGGGGGGCACGGTTCTGGCGAGGTTCAGATGAAGGACGCCAATGTACCCGTTGGTAAAGTCTGAGTGCTTCGTATCCAGAGTTGGGCCAACTCTACAATTTGGCATGAGGGCGCAAGACATCCCGGAGTACACCTGCTGGGGGCAGTTCCACATCAACTCCTCCGTGAGAACTCACAATTTTGACATCTCAGAGCCCCCATCTGGAATTGCTTGGGCCAAACTATTTGGTACTATTAAAATGACTTTATCTTGTCGAGTTCGAGTGCGGTGCACACCATCCGCTAGTCGCGGGTGTCAGGGCGAGTCGTAGACCCAGTCGATGGGCACCCACTGTCGTTTGTGCTCGAGAGCGTCAAGGGCTTCGCAGAGCAGCAGGCACGACTCGTTCAGGTTGCTGTTGATGATGGTGAAGTCGAAGAAGTGGCTGTAGAGGCGCTCGATGCGGGCGCTCTCCTCCACCGTCTTTTGCAAGTCTGCATCCTGCCGGGGGTGACCAATCAGAAACGAAAAGGTTTGGTTGTGGCAGTGCTTCTTTTGCAAGGATCACAATAAAAAAGGGGTGGGATAAGGAAAGTTTAGAAGCAAGAATAAAATCATTCTAGGTTCAAAGATGAGAATAAGCGCTTTATTTCTACTTAAATGGTCTACAAATGATTAAAATATGGTACTCTGACAAAATCTAACAATTTGAAAGCTGGTTACAATGCAAATCTGACCTTTGAATAGTTGAATCTTATGCCCATAACCCAATTAGAGGAAAAATGCATACATCTCGAATAGTTTGCCTTCTCACAGTGCAATATGTAAACAAATTCAATCTAAAGTTTGGCATTTAGTAATCTGGTATCGTGTCCAGACAAAATCAGGCAGAAAGTAATGAAATTTCTTCCAACCAAAGGCCAGGAATGCTACATATATCACTAATGGGAGTCCACTTACTAAAACCTGCTTGTCAGACTGTGCTGCAGCCGCCTCATGGAGCAACCTCAGGGTCTCCAGGTCAGGAGACGCTACAAAGACTACGAACGGCAAGAATTCTGAATTCCTGAGCAATTTTAATGACTGCCGAGAGTGAGAAAAAGCAAGACAAAAGATACAAGAATCATGAAGGCATAAAACTTCAACATTCAAACATTCTAGAATATTGTGGTATCCAGTGCAAACAAAGGCAATTTAGCCATAATTCTCTTATAGATCACTGAAAAGCAACTTGCTCAATGGTATCGTGATTGAGATTAAAACTCCTTTCAACGATAGATCAAATCTTCATTTCAAAGAGGGGCTTGACATCTGTGCAATGAAAATCACATACAGTCAACCTCACCCATCTCGCATTCACAGTGTTATGAATTCAAAAGTTATGGTGCCATTTTCACTGCATAAGAAGACTGCTACAGTTCAGAACGTCACGTATGGACGAGACTATAAACAAAATACCAAGAAATTGCAATATATTTTCCCTTTTCTGGCACAATGAGAGAGCATTTGACTTACCTCTTTCAGAAAGCAGGAGGAATAATATTGCCCTTTACAAATACATCGCATGTAACAAGTCAATGGAGTGTGTGTACTTTTGATGAAAAATGAAATTTTGTGGAATTCTCCTAATATTTTCTTTCTATTGATGTCCATACATGACACCATAAACTGTAATAGTCTTCTTATCCAGCAATAATGACATCAAAACTTTAACCCGTTGAGGACGAGTCCCGAGTATACTCGGGCAGGTGTCTATGGGAAATACAGTTGTACGTGTTGAAGCAAAATCAGTCCGTCAACGGGTTAAAATTCATACCTTTTGAATAGATTGTCCAATTTTTCTCAATCTTCACTGATGTGTACTATCAATACTGCTGCTTTCACTCAATCAACATTTATACCTGAGTTTAGGCTTCCTTTAACTTATACTGAGTATTTATTCTGATCCCACCTACCAGAGAACCGAGAAGTTAGGAGAAACCCTCGACCCGCTCACCTGAGGATTGACGTCGAGCACACACATTTGACCTTTCCTGTTGACCTCCTGGATGGAGTCAAAGGTCGTGCCATAGAGGTTGTTGGCAAACTCCCCATACTCTAGGTACTTGTGGTTGAGGATGTCACTCTCCATCTCGCTGCGGAGGGTGAAGTTGTACGTTAGCCCATTGATCTCCCCCTCCCGTGGAAGCCGCGAGGTGCCTGCGGCAAGACAAGATGTCGAACATCAATGCCATCATTTACAGTGAATGAAAATAGCAAACATCTAGAAATAGTAGAGCTTTTCTCTGTATTATACTTTTTAAAAGGAAATATTACTTGGCAAAAATAACCATACTAAAGTATTTTCACTGAATAAGTTTCAAATCTATCACTTTCCAAACTACAAAATATCTGCTGAGTCATATGCTCAAAAGACAATTGCCAATCTATTGGAATTAACTCAGGAAATGGATATGAGGTATGTTGATACCAACATAATACTATAAGGAAAAAAATCTTTGGTTTAGATATGTCAATAGTTTAAGTTTCATGTTTAAATGTTTTTTCAAGCAGACTTTATATAAATTTGACATTAACAACACCTACTACTTTTGTCTCCATGGAGGAATATGACCATCAATTAAGTCACACATGATTTGATACTGTGCTACAACACAAGCCAGAAAGTGCAACTTTGCCTTTAATATTCTGAGATGGCACAATATTGCACCATACTACCAAATATTTTCCTGATTATTTTCTGAAATCAGTGATTTCAGCAGCTGGCAGACTGGTAGACTCACTGGCTACAGGCACTCCGAATCTTGAGGGCTCAAACTCGATGAGTCGATTTTTGAGGGTACGCCGGCCGACCCCCTGGGCCCCGAGGAGGATGATGGTCTTTCGCTGGAACGGGGGCATCTCCTGCACCTCCTCGTAGATGACGATGTCCGAGCGGTCAAACTGGTGGTTCTTCCTCGTCTCGTACTTCTGCCGCTTCTTCTTCTTGGACCGCATCAGGCCGCAGGCAACTGCATGGTCACCATGGAAACGGATGAAATCATGAATGATTATGGTCTCATATATTTACCTAGGGTAACATCTTCAGTCATGCGGTAAAACACTGTTTTATCAGAGGGCCCAGCCACTGACAGTGCTCCAGCATTACATGTACGTATTTGTCTTCTTCTTGGATCGCATCAATCCACAGGCAACTGCATGGTCACCATGGAAATGGAAGAAATCATGAGTGATTACGGCCTTACGGTATACAATACCCAAGGTAGCATCTTCAACGGTAAAGCACTGTTTTAATCAGAGGGCCCTACCACAGAAGATGCCCAAGCACTACTGGGTGTTCATCTTCTTCTTGGACCTCATCAGTCCACAGGCAACTTTGTGGACAATCACCATGGTAACAGATGAATACATGGATGACAAGGTCTTATTTACTACACGTAGCATCTTCAGTCTAAGTACTGTTTTTCCAGAGGGCCCTGCCATTGACTAAGCCCAAGTTCAATGAACTACTACACAATGTAGGTGCTCATTCATACTGGATACAAAAGTGTTGAGAAGGAAAATGTAGGTAAAACATAATGCCTGTGGATGCAGGCATCTAGTGGAAGACAGAGAATCATACTGCATGATTTAAAGAAAAAAAAATGCATCATGACAAAATAATGAAGACCTGCAAATGTATTTTGAAATGACATATTGCTTTTCCTTCATATTTTGAGTTTGAAACCTTTGACAATTCTTCACCTCGTGACTTACGATTGTAACTGCAGATTCATCTCATCTTGGCAAAATTTCTTCCATGTAATAACCTTTTCGGTTTAAAGAGTCACATCACATAAAGAACAGAAATATCAAGCCAGTGCAGTGAGGGCAAACAAACTCACACGCAGGAAACATACCCTAATTAACCCGTTCCATACTGAATCCTGAAATCCCCATAGACTTAATACACGAGCCACCAGGTTCCCATAGTGAATGGGTTAAAAAGCATGTTCTGACACACGCTGGATTAATCACCACCAATGTCCAACACTTACCCAGTTCACTTGTGTAGATATTTTCAGCAGGGACAAATGCTCTTCTCCTCTCCTCTAGTTCCTGGCTTGGGATTAGGCCAGACCTCCCTTCTCTACCAACCACGTAGGCCTGGAACCAAACAGAAAATCAAATTTGACACATACACACACAGGTAGAGTCCGGAGATTAGTATACACACATCTTGTTTGGCAATGTCTCAATACCCCTCCCCCATATATATCAAAGGATATATTAAAACATAAACACAGAAATGACAAAATACGTGGAAAAGAGAAAATCATACAGTAAATGCACATGAAAGACTTTGTGAAGACTGTCATAGCACAAATATGGACTGATTTTTAGGGCACTGTTGAGATCCAAAGATGCAATAAAGTCAATGTTGCCCCAAATAAAGACTGTCCTTGATTTGTTTTATACATCAAATAAAATTAAATCAGACTTTACACACTTAATTGCGATCACACCAACCAATTCAAACACTTTATATCATAAATAAATTGTTGCCTGCGTTGCCATCAACGTTTACATTGTGACTGCATCAGACATGTTTAGGGAAAGCTTTTATCATATCAAACTCATTACGAGCCAATCATTATCTCTTTTATCCCACATTTTTTGAGCCCCCCATGTAAATCTTTTACCAAGCTTTTCTCCTCCAACCCAATATTACCTGATACCAATCCATGTCGTCCCTCTCAACCACACAGAGGATGTCTCCCCTCTTAAAGGGGAGGCCTACTTCCTGGCATGGCAGCAAGGTGTCTTTGGAAGGGTTGTAGTCAAAGAAGGCCCGAACATAAATCTGCCATTAATAAAAAAAAGACAAAAAATAATGTTACACACACAAGAACTGATGATTCTAGATGCATCCATGAGTTGATGAGGAATAAATAACTGGTTGGTTAATTTACAGGTGCAAGATTGCACAAAAGAAGTATTTTGGCAATAAAAGCTGACAGGAATCAGGTCTGGTTGTAATATCAATCTTAAGATAAACTGCAGTGGGATTTGGGTACAAATTTGCAAAAAGTAGATACTATTTTCAGGCGATAGTGAACAATTTTTCTTTTAACTTTTTTTTTTTTTGTGATTGAAAGCCAAATAAAATAATAATAATAATAATAATAACTGATCAAATCCTGGAGGAATTTTGCGACAATAAAAAGGATCATCTTGTTAAATTGGCAACACACTCTCTCTCTCAAACTTACTGGAGGTAATACTATACAGTCTTGGTAGCTGGGACGAATTTTTAGGGTGACCCGGCCGTCAGCGTTTTTGATGTGTCTTCGCAGCGCATCTGGATCGTTGGTGACGTCGTGATCATTGACCTCCTGGATAATGTCTCCTACGTGTAACAATCCTTTAGGCGTTGCAAAGACATACAAATAAAAATAATAAAATCAAAAGCTGTTCTACAGTTGTTGTCTTTTTTTTTTTGACCAGCACTGATACCTAAAACAGGTTTGCCAATCTCTGCAGATTGAAAAAACAAAAAACAAAAAACACCCACACACACAAACAAAAACATACTGATGCACTCTAATAAAAAAATAAATGAATAAGTACCGTTAAGGCAAAGATCATATTCTGGTTTAAAATTGAAACTATTGCACATACTACACATATTACGTCAAACCTCTACAAAAGAAGACATATTTTAATCTAAAAATATACATATTTTCTTAATATTGGAGAAAATTTAATTGTTAAAGCATTTTAGTTGGCAGATCTGATTTTTTAAAGAGATGTCAAGTTTGACTCTTGCTCAGTGTGTCAGTGTTTGTACAGGGAGATTTTCCTACAGTGTCTTCATTCAATATGGGTAGGCCTACTGTATGATGACAGGGGAAATAAATAATGATACAGGTTTGAATGCAAAAAACAAAAAAACAAAAAAAACCCACTGCTGCACTGCTGCCACTGACTAGGCAAAGCTGGGTAACTATAATGTATTTATATACCTCATAAGTGAGATTCGTATCACTGATTGGTCAAAAGTATATCACGTGACAAGGTGTAGTCCCGTCTATCTTGCCTTAGGGTTTTCATGTAAGTGATAGAAAGGCAAAACCCTCGTGATAGAAAGGCAAACCCCTCGTGATAGAAAGGCAAAACCCTCGTGATAGAATTCGTAAACCCTCCGCGACTTTTGTACACAAATAATATACACTAGACTTCGCGCGCGGTGTCCGCAACCCCTCCACCCAAGGACGTTCACTACGCGCATCGTATAAACACATACAAAATCATCGCACCAGCGCACAGCAGGCATGTTTCAACGTGGCATGGCGATCGAGCGCTCCTCCGTGATTTGAAGTGAGCTGGATCAAAGATCGTACACTTTGCAATTATAATTTCTTAGGATCCCGAAGCAGAGACAAATCTCAGCATGTTGAAAATATCGAATTAAAAACACGAGCGACGGGAAACTGGATGTATACTGCAATCTTCTGCCAAGATTTTATACAGGAGCTCGCCGAAGGCCGTGTGACTGTGAGTGAGTACAATGTACCGTGCGTACTGGGTAGTACGAAATGCACGAAAACCATGCAAGCAAGCGCAGGCTGTGGCCTGATTTTAGGGCTAACGTTTAGGCCTAACAGTTAGAATTTACTTCTTATTTGCCTAGCCCTAGATCTTGATTAAGTCTTAAACGATGAGGTATATAAAACAAATATTAACTGCTCTGTATTCGGATGGTGGTGGAAATTATCACTCCCTCGGTGCTTTTCATACCGACCCTTCCATCACCCCTCGGCTAACGCCTCGGGATGATAGAAGGGTCGGTATGAAAAGCACCTCGGGAATGATAATTTCCACCATCATCCTCATGAGCAGTCAATATTTGTATACTGTATAAAGGTAGTATCATTGTCAATGTCGTAAATAATGTACCACATACTGGAAGAACTCCTGTGTGCTAAAACAGACTTGTAAACACGGATTGACCTTTTCTCTGAACACTTTGTGAGCCACTGTGTACGCCCCCTGTGTGCCATCTTATCCTGAGACTGCAATGCCTGAGCACTTTTCCAAGACAGAAAACAGTCTGTCTCTAAAAGAAAAGTAGCTTTGCACAGAAGTGCTTGTGCTAGAAATGCAGTAGAGCAAAAGCTGTTGAGAAAATTGCGATCTTTGCTGTTACTTGTGCCAAAACTATAGCTATTTTTCTTGCAAATGGCAAGTATTCAAAACATCACCCTAAGACAGACTAAAAAATTGTATTCATGGTCATGATTACACATACACCATGCACTTTCATGAACAGGTGTGGGAGGCATGAGTTTTTGAAGACCCAACCCAAACAGAATATTTAGTAGAATATACTTGAAAAACCCCCTTGGAACAACACTAGGCAGTCACCATACACTGCATGTGTGAGGAATGGAATCGCATGTGACCCTTTCAAGGTACTGTGACATATCACAATTCATCAATTAGTTTGTGCGCTTGGGCAAAATATGCAAAACTGGCAAGCTGTTGTCTGAGTCAGGTGCTTCATCATGTCACATAAAGAGTTACCATAATTACTTTGCATCATCATTTCATTACCTTGTTTGTCAATGACGCTCCCGTGGATTATCCTTGCTACCACAATCTCTCCGTCCTCCACTTTAAACGTGACACCCTGGATTACAAGATCGACAAAGATGAGAAATTGCATTGTACAGCATCACTGTTTTAATAATTCATTAAGGCTCACAGCTCTGTGAAACAAGTTGGTCTGTCTCTGGAAGAAATCTCCCACATGTGTATTTTGATATTGTATATTTAGGTGATACGCTATCAGCGTATCACCTATTGTGATTGTCAAAATTTCTCTTTTTTTTTATTCTTCTTTCTTTCTGCCACATTTTGTGTCGTCAATATCTCAACAATGACATTACGGAATAACATGACATTTTCAGTCAACATGTCTCATAACAATATGTAGCCACAATAAGGTTTTCATGACAGTAACATATCTATGACGTCATCTAGGCGCCATTTTGTGATTTTCGGACCTTGTCACATGATCGATCATAACTTCATAACTAGATATCATTTCTGTATCATTTTCGTTGGACATAAAAGTTCAGGTCACGCTCTATCTTACATTTTAACGCTAGTTACCCAGGTCATCATTACGCGCGCATTTGCGCGCGTCAAAATTTTAAAAGGCTCAAAACGACTTCCCAATGGGAAATCTCGAAGTTTCAGACAATTTTAAGCATTTCAAACATTTTCTCGCGTGCGCGTCCGTCCGCGCAATTTCGCGCGCAGAGGGCGTAACTAACATGAAAATGCAATTTTTTTGACTGATTTGGATTTCTGATACTTTGAGTAACAATAATCATTGATTTCCGATCGATTTTGACCTATAACAAAGGAATGCACTGCCGTCAAAGTTGAAATTCCGCGCGCGCGTCTTTCTGCAAATATAGTGAAAAAACATGTCTTTGTTTATTTCGCCATAGCTCTTTAAATCGTCCTTTGACCCTATATTTCTATTGCATATTACAAAAGCATATGAATTGGAAATAACGTTTCAAGTACCGATTTTGCCAGGAAAACTCATGACGTCATCATATCATCATCTGAAATCAAAAAAGTGGAATTAATTTTTTTGAGGTACTGTTTCTGACATTCATTTGCTCGTATCTCTATTGTTTAAGCTTAATATTACCCCAAATTGAGATATGTTTTGCTTTGAACATTTGCCTTTCAAGTCCATGTCATGGTTTTGAAATTTGATGACGTCATCATACTTTAAATTGTGATTAAAATTAAAGACACAAAATCGGACAAGTTTACGTGTTATGTCTATGGGAGGTGATTTTTTTTTAAACCATGCATTGACTTAACAACGTTTAAGCACCTTTATCTCAGCTGATTTTGCTTCATTTCCTCTGAAACTTTAGTATGTTGTAGCTGAGACAATAAGCTGCAGTAATCATGCATTTTATCCTTTGAAATCTCCTCATCAGATTGACAATTTTGCAGTTTAAAACTGAAAATGAAAATGGAATGTGGACAAAACGATTCCTCATGTATCTTTCACATACATAAGTTTACGTTCCCCATATTTTCTCGTCGAGACGTATGGCCGAGTGGCTAAAGGCGACGTCTCGGAGACGTAAGGTTGCGGGTTCGAACCCCACAAGATCACGAAACAAAATACTTAGCTATTTTACTTTTTTTTCTTCAATTTTGTATTACATATTCGTCCATGTAGAAATCACGTTCGTATATAAACGCACCTATACACACACACAGACACACACACACGCCATATCCCTCTTTTTTGTTTGTTGGAGACCACATTGCTTCGACTGCAGCAAAATTTTGCAGGTTGACTTTGTCAAACCGATCATAGTATGTAATGATGACGACTGAGGTGTTGTACTTTGAACAATTGTCTTTCAAGACGATGTCATTGTTTTGTAATTTGATGACGTCATTACACTGAAAATTGTGATTAAAGGCAAGGTATGAAAACCAGCCGATTATAGGTTTTATGTCTGTGGGACGTATTTTTCCCAAGTTGCCAGAAATGGCATAGCGACCTCAGTCGTTACAAGGCCGCTTTTCCGTCTAGCAATGCAATAGATGTTCACACGGCCACGTTGGTTGAGTGGGCATTCACTTTCCCCCTGTTATATCTATACATTGTTTTTTTTTTTTTTGTCTTACCATTTCCGTGGATGACCCGTGGCCGAGTGGTTACAGAAACGGTTTCACATGCACGCTCAATATAACTTCAAGGTGCCTATATCACATTCTTTTCTTTGTCGATCACAGATGACTGTCATCTGATGACCACAAGCGTATCACCTAACTCGTCCTCAATGTGACGAGTTTTCATGTCTCGTATGATATGATATTATATTTTGATATTTGTATTTTGAGATAAGCTCAACGAGCAAAGAAATCCCAAAATTCAAATTTCACAAAGGCTCAAAAGTATTTGTATTTTTTGGAGAAGCCTGATACACTTTAATTGAAAGTGACTGCACTAATTATTTCAACTAATATTAGTACTTAATATCACTAACTTAAGCTAGTGTTGTTGAAGCTGACAGTCTGTGGAAGATGTAAACTGTTATGATTTTATTTCCTAGTTAAATCACATCTTCTCAATGCCAAAATTTCATTACAAAGAAGATAAACTTCAGGTCCCAAAATTATCAAATACATTGTATATATCTTTATATGCTTTATTTGTTCGGCTATGACAAAAATTTTGATATAACGAAAGAAAACTGCCGGTCCCGAGGACTTTGTCAAAACAGGAGCTGCCCTTCACCATACATTGACATTAACTAGATCGGGGGTACTTAATCATTATGAGAAAACACTACACTAGTCTCTATTTTACATATATATAGAAAAAATAATTTCAGAATTCTGTCATACAAACTAGACAGAGGGTTTGTAAAGATTCATGAATGGCAAGCTACATTTATTCATTCCTTGAAATTCCTCTTCTGCTGGCTAATAATCAAAACATCCCTGACACTGCGCAGACTGTGGATTTCCTCACCAGAGGTTCGTCTTTTGACTTCCTGATGCCCACCATTCGGATGGCGTCCCCCGTAGCCATGAAGTCCGGGGTGAAGAAATCCTCCTGGTGGTCCATGACGTCCGGCGATTCCAGGTTCCCCGAGGCGATGTCATCGTGGGTTCTGAGTAATGACTGGGTGGAGATGAAAATTCATTTTCCTACACACTTTATTGTCGTCAAAGCTGCCGCCTCCAGCTGGAAAGCTTTGTTTTGATGCTGGGGTTTCAATTTCCAGGAAGGCGAGTCTCTACAGAAGAAGTCATTATCTCGCTCATGCTGTGTGCCCTCATAAAGAACCAATCAACTGGCGTCTAATGAGCCCTAATGAGCATCATCACAACCCCCCGCTCTGCTGGTTTCCACTGGCAACATCCTCACTACCAAATATAATTTTGCCATCACTGGTATCTCATCTCCATCATCATCATCATCATCATCACCATCATCATCATCATCATCACCATATTCATAATGATTTTTCTCGTTTATTTGCTTATGTCCACCGGGTTAGTCTTTCCTCCATATGTGAATATCGTTCTGACATTTCATACATATTTGAACCATGACTTGCATTGTTTGACTGGCAAATGATGCAAGCAGGTGCAGAGTAGAGTGTTGATTAAAAGGGTAAGGGGGTGAAAAGCATTCGTGTTGATGGAGTTGATAAACAAATACCGAAAGGAAAATGTAGAAATGGGTTTATCCAGGCCTGGTTTATCAAACATGGAGTGGAGGAAAAGGAATGAACTCTTTCCAAACCAGAATATTTTGAGTTACATTGAGTTACAAAAGAGAAAATCCTAATGATGATCAACTGTTCAAAATGTACCCAGTACCGGTACACATATGGACCATTAACACTGTCAGTTGAAAATTGTGACATTAGAAATTTTGTAACATTTCAGCAAAAGTTGCAGAGCAACTTTCAAACAGACACCCAAAGCATTGCCAAAACTACTGAAATTTTCTTAATTCAGCATGAAGTTTGCTATGACATTTATGCATTGAGAATGCTCACGGGGAAGAAGATTGCAATGTTTGTCTCATGAATTCAAATTGGATTTGAATTCCTTCTCAAGACATCATGCCAAAATATGACAGCTAGCTATTCAGACTAATATTGTTACATAATAGCCATATTTACATTGATGTAGGGCAATTTGTCAATCAGTTGCACTAGCCATAGCTGCCTGCAAAAGACTGCCTTGCAAACTATGCATGCAAATTACAGCAGTAAAAACTCACAATACTACTAACAGCACAATGTTTTATCGCAGGATGATTGCTAAGCTCAAACATACCAAATTTGGATGTCATCCTATTTTGACAGAGAGAAAACTAGCAGGCCCATTTATTAGAGTATGATTAAGTAAGGTGAGCTTCACAAAGCATTATTTAAACTGTGCAATGACACATAAAGATACAAATTAAAGTTTTTGATCACACAAGGCTTAAGCACCATTTCTAAATACTGGTATTTCAAAGAAGGTCCATCATCAGAAAGTGCAAATAAAAATCCTCTTCAATGATATCCCACTGGTTGCATTTATAACAAAAGGAATATCCTCGAAGTTATGATGACATATTTTCTTTGTTTTTTAGCAGGCATAATTGCGACTATCTCAAATTGAAATAAAACCATTATTGAATTGAATTGAATTGAACTGAAATTGACAAGAATAGAGTTAACTCATTTTGCGATGAAACTCTTCATGCATTCAAACCAAGGAAGTCTATTCTTTCTTACGATGAAATTCAGGTCTTGGAGGATGCCGGCGAGTTCCGCCGCCTCATCGTTGCAGCCCAGAACGAGGGTCAGTTCGGCCATCACGTCTCCGGCCAGTCCGAGGCTATCCATGCGATGAGGTTTCAGCTCGGTATCCTCCAGAGTGTCGTGGGCCTGTCAATTATTCGAGGCGGAGAGGAAGAAGATGGGAGAAGGAGGAAGACAGAGGAGAGAGACGAGATTAAATCAATGACAGCCTGTAAAAATTTTGCACATATAGGAATACTATGTTCAACATAAAATATATTATATAGTCAAATGTATATACCATGTGAGAGATCAATCCTGACCGAAACGTACGCAGTGTCTCAATGTGAAGCATATACATACATGGGAAGAAATCAAGTTTGAGGACGACGTTGCTCTTTACTTTTCCCTGTAATCACGCTTTGGGCCTGTCATGGCCTTCATCAGGATCTGGGGCATAAGTGGTTGGGTTGTGTGAAGTCACTGGTAAGAGAATTGATGTAGCTCGAAAGGAGCCAGAAGAAAACCCAACAACTTATGAAAATCCTTCATACACTCTATTAACTCTTTATGTGCCATGTTCGCACGTCCGACTCAGTTGACGGCGTGCCAACTTCGCATATTCTGCTCAACAAACAAAGCCGCCAAAACCGATCGATAAATCGCTAATCCCGCGGTACAATCAAAGCGTTTCTCACGCTTTTGTTCCTCTCACATACGGCTTGCATTCTATGTGGTGATTGACTATCAAGCGGTGTTCCAAACTAAATTTGCGTGTACATTCTAAGTTTCTGTCACTATTTTATGAGCAAAAGTCAGGCCTTTACAGTAATGTAGCAACTGGTAATTCAAAAGAAAAATTGAAAATAGAATTGTCATACATTGTATATGGAAGCAAAGTTTGGCATTCCTCTTTAACTTTGCTCACTATTATGTCCAGCTTAACAGAAATTTGTAGAAGTTATACAAATTGGAAAAACAGAATTCTTTCTCAAATCATAGCTATACCTTCGTGTCTCAGAATAACGTGGCACACAGGGGGTTTCTACCATGGCACATAAAGAGTTAAAAAGCATACTGGCAACAGGAACACACATTACCTGTGATATTAATATTTCATGCTCCAAAACACCGGTAGATAGTCAGCAATATCCACACTGACAGAGTTGTCTATCGTCAATACTCAGCAACATACATGTAGTCTGACACGAACTGTAGATTGCACAGAGAAAATTCCGTCACATCAGCAGTTTCCAACCATAGCTATTTTCTGAATACTATACGTCCCTCTGTTAATTGGCAAGAGTCGGGAGAAGTCGGGAATGAAAGGACTGAACAGATTACACCTCTATTTCTACCACCCAAGTGAGATTTATACGTACTGAAAAAAAGAATAAAAGGGGCCCTTGAAGAAGATTAAAATGAAGACAAGAAAAAAAACAGGGACTAGTCAACAGAGATTTGTATGGTTGCATCAATCATCAGGGAGGCTGATTAAGATTTTTCAACACACACACACACACACACAAGAAAAAAAGAGTGTAAAAAGTGCCCTCATTATAAGGACGTACATGTACATTGAGAAAAAGAAAGGAGGAAAGCAAGAAAAGACAAAAGAAGGTAGGAAAGAGGGGATGGTCCAGCCAATCGCCATCCAAGCAGATTAGATCACTGATGCGATCGTTAAGGAATGTGTCATTTCAAAGTCTTCGGTTACATCCGGAATGTAACAGAAGAAGGAGAGGAGAGACATTTAAAGAATTTCACAGAATCACTACCACAAGGACTGCAAAAAAAAAAAAACAGAATTAAGTCCTTAAAGGAAAAACAAACAAACAGACAATACATAAAGGAGAAAAGGTAATGAAAGAATAGTCCTATCATGGGAGGGACTATACAACCAGCTCCTTTTGCAGTAAGCATAACGTCATATCTGACAGTAATCTGTGAAAAGAATGTCTCACTCATGAGTATTTGGTAAAATTTTCAGAAATGGAGAATACAAAGACAGACACGAACTTTCTTCAAAAGAATTTCACAGGAAGAAAACTGGAATAAATGTGAGGAGTAGCTATACATGGGACAAAAATCTTATTAATATAAGAAAAAAAAAACAATGACAGCATTTAGAAAATGAACAAGAGAATAAATGAATGAATGAGAGTAATTAAATCAATGAGAGAAAATATAAATGAATGAATAAATAAATCAATGAATGCAAGAAAAAGAAATTAATTGATGAATCAATAAATAAGGGAGAGAATGAATATATGAAAGAAAGAAATGAATGAAAGAATGACAGGATGAATGAATAGATAATGAATTAATGAACAAATAAATGAATGAAAGGATGAAAAGATGAATAAGTCAAACCATTACAGAATTAGTAAATGAATGAATGAAAGAATGAATGTACAATGACTGAAAGAATGCATGAGAAGAAATAAGTGATAGTGAAAGCTGGAAAGAGAGCTACATAGAAGGAAGGAACAACTGAGATACAGACCAGCGAGAAATCAATTAGACAATCATGTCTTTCTCTCCAACAGGCAGAGTATCTGATGAGTGATCTGCTTGTCATGTCATGTGTCACTTCTAAGCTTTCAGTCCAACCATGGACCTTCGTTGTAGGTCCATGGTCCAACACACACCCAGACAATTTGAGGGGTTTCCCCCTTCCCTTTATAGTCATTGGTTGCTCTGTGTGTCTCATCGACTAATTGATACTTGCATGGTAAAGATGGTCAGACAGTGAGACACTAATGACATGGAGAGTGCTTGTGTGATCTCATCATTGATATTAAATGATCAAACCTGATTCATCACTTTGGTATTAAAGTTTCACTCACTGTCTTCCTTAGGTAGGGTCTACTAACAAACCTTACTGCTTACAGGAATCAGGCCTGATACCCTGCATCAAATCAATGATATTAAAAAGACTTATTTTTCACTTGTAAGATTAACCCTTTACAAGTCCAGGTACATAGCTTAAAGGGATGGTATCATTTTGGTTGAGATAGGGGCTTCAGATTTCCAACCTTTTTTTTTGTGAGATAATGAGAAAAAAAAGCATACAATTCAAAGAGGAATTCAAAGTTTATTCCATGAAGATTGGTTTTGAAATGGCTTGGATATCCAAAAAACAAAGGAGTCTTAATAAAAGGTGGGACCCACCTTTTATTTGGACCCTTTTGTATTGCTTTGTTTTCAGATATCTCAAAACTGATTTTCATCAAACAAACTTTCAATTCCTCTTAGAAGTGTATGCTCTTTCATATTTCAATGGTGGTTTCTGATTATCTTGTAGAAAGTAAAAATCTGAATCCCCCATCTTAACCAAAACCATTCCATCCCTTTAACTTGCTATAAAGGCTATTGAAACATGGACCTGTATTATTTCCATTCAGTAATCCATCCAAACTTGATTCCATAGTTTTAGTAGCTTGTAAACTCACTTGGGCGTAGCAAAGTGCCTTAATCCATCAGGAAGGTAATGGTGGCATAATAGGGTTGCAGGATTAGGTAATCCTTCATTCAATTACAATTAGTTTCTAGACATCTGTACCAATTCGCAAAAAAAAAGCACTCAAGGATGTATGCCAATCTGTGAATAAAGCACAGTAACATTTAGATAATTTCAAGTGTGGCAAGAATTTCATATGAATATTTCATATGTCAAAACGAAAAAGCAAAAAAAGAAGAAAATAGAATAAAGCAGAATAGCAATGTTCAAAATAGAATCATGTCAGACAAATCTGAGACTTTATAAACTGGCCTATTGTTACAAGTTATATGAATACCATGGTAGGTGCATTTAGACAATTCCAAAGAGTACATGTGGAAACATCTAAAAATCAATTTAAAAAATCCTTCCTTATATTTAACGTTTTCTTTAGAATTGAGGATTATGGTAATATCATGTTGTTGTTGGGTTTTTTTTCATGATACAAACAATGATGCCACAATAAGCCAAACTAAAACTCAGTTGGTTGTATCTTTATGCAGATGCCATGGTTGAGATAGTGTGCCGAGGTAGATGGATGCATGTACGCACGTACACCCGGTCCTCGTATTGTGATGAATTCCGTCTTCAAGCAAGCATGACAGCCCTATTAGACCTCCACCCCCATCCCATCTCTACCAGTCAAGCTGTGCCAATCTCTGGGATTTCACTTAACCCTTTGAGGACTAGCTGAGTTTGCTGTCACACAAGTCTCCCATAGACACCTGCCTAAGTACAGTGTACATAGGGGACAAGTCTTCAAAGGGTTAAAGGGTGTGTACAGTTCTGGTCGAGGTGTAGATTTAGCTTTTAACATTTTGCGAGATATTCAGAAACCACTCTAGGAGATGTCAAAGAGCATGCACTTCTAAGGGGTATCAAAAGTTTATTCGATGAAAATCGGTTTTGAAATGGGTGAGATATCCAAAAACAAGGTGAAACAAAGAGATCCTAATAAAGTTGGGGCATGTCGCCTTTTATTATTAGCACTCTTTTGGATATCTCAGCCATTTGAAAACCAATTTTCATCAAATAAACGTTGAATCCTTCTTAAAATTACATGCTCTTTCATATTTCATAAGAGGTATTTCATTATCTCAATTAGGAATGTTCAAAACATGAATCCCTACCTCAACCAGTACTGTACAGTCCCTTTAAAGGACAAGTTCACCTCAATATACATGTGGATTGCGTGAACGCAGCAATACTAGTAGAACACATCAGTGAAAATTTGGGAAAATCGGACAATCCATTCAAAGGTTATGAATTTTAAAGTTTCTGCTCAGTCACTGCTAGATGAGAAGACTACTACAGTGTATGATATCACATGCAAAGCAGGATATAAGGAAAATATAAAGAGAATTTCAAAAAAAAAATCTTTTGAAAAAAGTACCAATTTTCTCAACTTGTTACTTGTTTTCTCAACTTGTTAAAGGTAATATTATTCCCCCCATTTTCTGAAAGTGGCAAGTCAGGTATTCTTTATCATGCAAGAAAAGCGAAAATATGTTGATTTTTCTATATACTTTGTTTATATCATTGTGTACATGTGACATCACAAGCTGTAGTAGTCTTCTCATCCAGCAGTGACTGAGCAGAAACTTCAAAAATTCATAACTGTTGAACGGATTGCCCAATTTTCCTCAAACTCTCATTGATGTGTTTTGCTAATAATTGCTGCATTCACTCAATCCACATGTCTATGAAGGTGGACTTGTCCTTTTAAAGGTTAGAACCATTCTTGCAAGGCTTTTGTGTGGTAGTAGTGATAGTGGTGGTGTAGCGTCCTGTTCATGCAAAAATATCAACTCATTGTAGCACTTTGGGATTCATCCTCACTCAAAAATGTGTGTTTTGTTTTGTTTTGTTTTGTTTTGTTTGTTTGTTTGTGGTTTTGTGTTTTGTTTTGTGTTTTTTTTGGAGGGGGGGGGGGAGTGTTGGGGTCAATTTCATAGACTATCAAAATGCTTCATATTTACAGTTCCAAGACTTGCCACCTTTGAAACGGTACAAAATTTGGTCTCATATTTGTCTCATTACTCTAATGATACTACTGATCTGCTATCTCCGCTCCCCTGTATATTTTGTAGAACGCACATCTGTCCACGGCATACCTTCCCCTTTAAAACTAAGCCACATTATGTTGTTGTTCTCTCCAGCTATGTGGCTGCCAGGGGCAATTGTCGCAATAAATGTCACTACCAAACAGGGCATGGGGCAGTGATGATAGAAAGATAGAGGGGAGGAAGAGAGACTAGAATAGCGAGACATATATAAAGAGATATATAAATAAATAGTGACAGATATATAAAGAGATTAAAAGGGAGACTAAAGGGGAGAGGCAGAACAGAGAGGTAGAGAGATATATAAACACATTGTATTGAAATAGTGACAAATATATACCACGGAAAAAGCGATAGGGAATAAAGAAGGAAGAGAGAGAAATGAGAGACAGAAGTAAATATATTGATACCAGAAAGAGAGAGAATAAAGGGGAGAGACAGAACAGAGAGATATATATATATAAACACATTGTTTTGAAATAGTGACAGATAGGCCTATATACCACAGAAAAAGTGATAGGGAATGAGAGGAGAAAGAGAGAGAAATGAGATACATAAGTAAATATATTGATACCAGAAAGAGAGATAATAAAGGAGAGAGACAGAACAGATAGAGAGAGATATTAAAACATATTGTATTGAAATAGTGACAAATATATACCACAGAAAAAGTGATAGGGAATGAAAGGAGAAAGAGAAAGGAATGACATACGTAAGTAAATATATTGATACCAGAAAGAGAGAGAATAAAGGGGGGGGGGAGAGAACTTCAGATGAAATACAGAACAAAGAGACATACATTTAGATAAGTATAGAGTGAGAGACAGATACCAAAGGAAAATTAAGGAGAAAGAGAGAGGGAGACATAAGACATATGAATAGATAGTGGCAGATAGATAACAGCGACAGACAGACAGATTAACAATAATGGGGACTGAGAAGAAAGAGATAGATGAACACTGGAACTTTGAGAACCTACAAGTCTACAGAGCGAGTAAACACTTACAGGGAAACATAAAGACCCAACTTTGCCCTTATAAGTTTTAGAAAAACAAAATACCAGTGAAAATGAGGTAAGAACTGAGACATAATTCCTACGCCACACTGTGGTCAATGACTAATCAAGACAGCAAATACAAATCGTATTCAACCATGTATAACTGAATGTCAGAGTGACAAAAGGACAAATGGCTACAGTACAAACTTTAATTCAATGAATTGCATTGCATAGTGACTCATCTGTCATGACCTCCTATAGATGGTTCCATGACATATTCGCTCCAGCAACAATTGCTCCCACGAAATACCGCTAACCCCCTAACCCTAACCCTAACCCTAACCCTAACCCTAACCCTAACCTGAATTCTACCCACAAACATATAACCCTAACCCTAATCCTACTCCTCACATCAAACTAAACCTAAAATCCTATCACGACCAAAACCTTAACCCTAAGTCCTTGGAGAAAATAAGACAAGAGCAACTGTCATGTCACCCCAATAGATACATTTGAAATGTTCACTAATGTGTGATTATAAAACTCAGCAAAATGATACACCATACTTACTATCTTTTCTCTAAACTTGGCATGTCAGATTCACTCTGTCTTGGGCAGATGAAAAAGAGGTGAAAATGTCTTTCTTATCCTTTGCATTCTATATGGGAAAACATTCCTGTTACTTGAAAATTTTTGTTCAAAGGTAAATACCTTATTTCACAGAAGGCAGCCATATAAAGCCCTTGTATGAATCCCTATAAGATCATCCACTGACTTTCACACGATCATGATTATCTTATTGTGGATGATTTGTAATTATGTTCACAAATCTTCAAGCAACAGCTAGCTATTTTTACGCTACCTACTGACAAAGAGAGATAAAAAAATGTCAATTTTATCCATGCTTCAGCTACTGCACACATTAAAAATTTATAGTATTGTATGTATTAAACACTGTAATTTGAACAGATATGACACATTCCCTCATAATTGGATTACTCATTATTGTGGAAACAGTCGATCTGTGGCCAAAACTAAAGAAAAAAAAAGAAAAAGGCAATATGATCTCATTATCAAGGGATAAAAACACAATAATTGTGCTCAGTGACTGGACAAATATTGACATTTCACATGGACGCTGCGCATCTCGGTGAACTCCGCGCCCGTGGTAGGCATTGCCGTTTTATTGATTGAGCTTGTTAGCTCCACCTTGTCATTTTGCCTGCAGATCAGCGATTCTAATACAGGCTTCATTACCACACTAATGACATGGAATAGGAGGCCGCTGGTTACATTTTACAATGCACTCTTATCTGCGGTAGGGCTGTGGAGGTATGCGCACTTTGTTCTTTTTTTAGCAGTAATCAAATAACCATTCTGGCAAAGAGGGAGTTTTTAAACCTGAAAGGAGAAATTGTTTTTAAATGTAAGTTGGTGAAATCGATGCCACAGGTATGCTGCAGTTTGAGTAAAATTGGGCAAGCACTTTAACAGGAAAGCGGCAACCATTGAAATGTTAGTTGGATTAGTCTGACATGGTCACATGCCGTTTAGCTTCACCCTTGCTATTTTTTTGCTTTTTTTAGTAACTGGATACTACACAAGTTCTAAATGTTTGTTTAGTTAACTGACCCATGTTTCTTTTCTAAACTCTTCAGAGGTTTTAACTCTCTTTGACATGTACTGTAAAAGTGGTTTCTTTCACGGTGGTTTTATTTTCGCGCTTTGAGGTTGAACCGCTAATTTAACATCACGCGAAAATGTTTTGAACTCGCTGCTTGTTACAATGCTATTGCGCACATGCACACACAAAGATTCTACGCATTGTGTGTAATAATGGTCAACACACACAGCGATACCGCGCAATGCAGGTACAAGTATGTTATAACGTACTCGAGAGACAGGATTTCAGGTAAGCCTGCATTTAATTTTAATTTCTATTTAACAAATAAAAGAATAATTGGATTATAGTTTGGGTTTTCATGTGCAAAATAAAACAGTTTTTGCTGACTGTGAATTCACAGATTTTGTCGACCGCGAATTTAAACACACGCGAAAAAGTCGGCACCAATGGAAACCAAGAAAGTATCTGTACGTGAAAGAAACCACTTTTACAGTAATACTTGTAAAAGCGTGATATCCTTGACAAATCTGTAAGCACAGACAGAAGAACAGAGAAACCATATTTTTACTCAGAGAAAAGGGCCATTCACACTGCCAATGAAAAATGGTGGCACCAGGAAATTCACGGGAAAACGCCACCTGAAACGTTGCCACAAAAATTGCACAACGGAGTTCAATTTTTCAGACCTGGTACAATGTACCAAGCTTTTGCTGAGACGGTTTGCAATGAGAACACTTAACTCAGAAAAATCATGAATTTTGTCCCGTGACTGCTACTCCTGCACATGCCAAACACAAGGGAAACATGTAGCACTAGCTTGAGTAAGGCTTGTTTCAATACTGTAAAACCAGAAATTTTTGCATGGATGAAACTTTCGCAAATTTCGTGATAAGCCAAGATTTGCTACCATAACAAACATGTGAAAGTGCTTGTCTACCAAATGCATTGAATGCCAGCAGTAATTCACAAATAACTCATGCTGCAAAAAAAAAAGACCATCAGCTCCAATTTGTGAAAGTTTCATGCCACGAATGTTTCTTGTTTTACAGTATAGTTCAAGATTTTCAAATTAACTTCTTGTTATCTTCTTCTTTTGTATCCAATTGATCAAACTTTCCCTATTCTGCTCATTTTGTTTTACTCTATTGATTACAGTCAGCTGAAACACAGAAAGAGAATTATCACTTGTATGCAATTGTCACTTACTTCCTTCTACCTTTTAAGAAGCGCATATGTGTCAATGTGTACACTGTACATACAGTGATCCATGGAAATGACGTGAATGCAGGACCAAAAGGGCACTATCGATTCCGATAAATTCCGCTCTCCCTGAGTAGACAACACAGAGATTCAGGAAGTTCAGAGGTGCAGATGATTTGCACTGCGACTACACATTTCCACATCTCCAGCACTTGAAAGTTTACATTCACGACAGGCGACTGTCGACTTCATCATTGCACTGAATGTGATCAAAGGTCATTGACTTTTATTTCTAACAATCATCTTTTACAACCTGGAAAAGAATACTGATTGTACTACTCTTCTGGTGATAGGGCATACACATACAATTCAACACAGTGAGCAGCAGAAAGCAAATTTGGTGATTATGTATGAAAGGAATCATGATTCAAAGATTTGACAAAGAGAAATGCACAACTCTAGAGAAACCTGGAAATAAGAAGAACAAGCAAAGAAAGGAAGATGAAGAGTATTCGAGTTTACAATAATTCAACAACATTTTCTCACCAGTCACCGGTACAATAGTTCAATGGCATCTTATCGCATTACCAGTATGACAAACGTACTCTTCAACATTCAGCTAGTCCCACGGATACAAAGAGGATGCCTTGCAGCATTCATTGACTTTTTCTTCTTGGAAATTTGCAGACAATGACGATTTTTATCGCAGTTCTTTCGCCATAGATCAAAAAAGAAAGCCAATTCTGTATCCAAAATGAGATTCTACCTGATGAATGTTGCTGGGAAGAGCTTGAAGCCAATTCATCTGCACAATGGAATCACTTTTTGAATGGTAGTAGTCCCACAAACTGCCTGTTTCTCCAAAGAGTCGACTCTGCCTCTACAATGTCCAACTCACACGCTGACGCTCACAAAAATGGTCAACCCCGAGCTCTTCTTCGAGGACGTAGCGGCGTAAAATACTTCCTTGTTGATCGAGAGCATCCATCAATCACTGGATAGTTAGATCCACTTTTGACACCTCTCCGCATTGCGCATATATGCATTCAAACGTCATCGCGTTATAGACGGTCTGAGCGACGGAAGCGGACACGACACTCTCGCTCCTACTTCCTCTCAATCATTGTACCTCACACAGACGTAAAAAAAACAGCAGAAACGGAAATACTCTCGTTTGTACTTTCCCTTGATATGCCGCACTTTAAGGTCTCATTTACGAGCGTTTGTATTGCCCTCCTGTATACGGCTGACTCATCAATTGACAGTTCTTTGTATTTTCTGAATCTTGAAATGAAAATGAGAAGATACATAATTTCCCAGTGTTAGTAGTTATTGTACCTAAGTAGAAACACTTTTTTTTTTTTTTTGCAGCAAGCACCAGCATCACTAAAGTCACTGACTGCTATTGCCAGAAATCTAAAAGTCATCTACGTGGCTAACAGATTTTGCTCAGTGTTTCTTTTAGTTTGTTTGTTTTTTTGTTTTTACTTCATAGGAACCAGCTCTACTGTGTCATGAAAGAATCAAAATCTGGAATCAATCAGTTCCCACAGGTATGTATACGAGAATGTGTGCTTTATATTACAGAAAAGAAGAATATGAATAAAGACAATAGAACAAAACTGTCATACTCATACTCTGACATTTATGGAGGCATTCCATAAATAATGGTACTCACGTCTTCCACCGTGTGTATTCTTAATGCTTGAAACTGTAGCATTCAGAGGCGCAAGTATTTATAGTTTAAGCACAAAATCACCCTTCAGCAGAGCACACACATAATCAGTGGTCTTCTGAAATTGAGACTACAGAAGAAGAAGGTTGTTTCCTTACATTAACTCTATCACTGCTATTGGAAAAGTATTTACATTGTACATGTTACTGGCATTTTGAGATGGTGATGCTGAGGGGGGTATCCTAAAGAGTGCAATGACTTGTGACAAGGATGCTTCGCAAGGTGTGGGGGAGGGGGGTTGAACGTTCCTCCTCCATGGAATTTTGCACTGCTGTCTCTGCTAAATGTGGATTTACCCATTTCTTGGCGGTCGCCAGCAATGTCCACACCACATGACTCTCTGTGAAAGTATCTCCTTTAACCGATCGAGTCCTGGGACAATTTGGCTGCTGATCAGCCTCCCCTTGTATGTAGATGGCTTTTACATTTCTTCTCAAAATCTTCTTCTCTCGTCAAATTGGCACCTCCTAACATTAGCTGTGCTTTATTCCCTGATTAAAACTCCAGAGAGCTGTTGGGTGCTTTCTTTGCCAAAGAGCATAGATGTCTAGAAAGTCATTGGCAATGAAGAGGGCATATGAAGGGTCAATTATACTGCAAATCTCATGTTTAAAGGGAAGGTATAGTATTGGTTGAGGTGAGGAATCAGCCTCTAACTTTTTGTGAACTTTATGAAATTGTAAAGAGCATACAATTCTAAGAGGGATTCAAAGTTTATTCGATGAAAACCGGTTTGAAATGGCTGAGATATCCAAAAACAAGGAAAAAGAATTCCTTGAAATATTTTCCTATTAATGAAAAACTGACAATAAGGAACAAAAATTACAACAGAAAAATACATCATCAAAGCACAGAAATCTCTACCTCAGTGGGGAAGACCTAGAGTGGTAACTTTGCAAGGGCAAAAAAAAAATGTTTTGAGCAAATATAACCCTTGCTGCAGGCGCAATACACTTTCTTCTTCTCCCTACTCCCTTTTTTTTTACGGGGGGGGGGGGGGGGGGAGATCACTTCATTTTTTTTATTGTCGTTTTGCATGTTGGGGGCTTGTAAATGGGATGAAGGAAAGGCGTTTGGGGAGGAACGCATGTCCAACTTAAATCTATATCAGAATTTCACAAGTGAATAAAGATATTGTAATGCAAGCTTAGCACTGTATGTGCACCTTTGAATCCCCTAAACTGTTGATAATCAACATGCAGCAATATTCCACAGTTCTGAATAAACCAGTCCAACCCCCCCCCCCCTCCCCCGAAAAGAGAGAGAAAAAAAAAATCCAAACTCTTTGCACACTTCATTACTAACACTTGTATGGATCTTTTTTTTTTAAACGTTTTGTTAGAAGAATCATAGTGATTGTGTATAATATTGCACCTTCCAGGATGTTCCAGACAACCAGAAGATTGTCTGAGACTTGCCTGGCATCGCCAACACTAGTGCATGCTGACTGGACGATATGTATCAATGCAGGTGATGGTAGAGCGGCTTGTAACAAGGTCCTCATCAAAAAAAAATAAACATACATTTGAGTTATAGTATATTGGTAAACCTGCCCATTGGCGAGAAGACTGAGTGGAAAGATTCCGAAAAGTAAAAATAACATTCTGCAATTTGTCACATAAGGGCTTTTTACACTTGTGTTTCTTAACCCCGGACTTTCTCTGACCCAGGACTATCGTTAGTCCCATACCAATTTTTTCAGCTTTTTACACTCGCCAATTAGTCCCGTACTATCTCTTGTCCAGGGCTAAGGAGAAAACTGACCTTTTTACACTCGTATTTCTTAGCCCCGGACTTTCCAAACCACATGAATATTCATAATTACGCTGTGTACTGTACACGTACACGCACGCACCGGCAGCACTTGATTACCTCGTTTCTGATTGGTCAGTGAGGGTCGGACTTCGTCTCCGTCGCTTAGCCCAGGATTATTTTTTCGTTCTGTTTACACTCACTTGCTTGGCACCGCAATTGCGGTGCTAACCCCTGCTATTTTGCAGGGCCAGATAGTACCGTACTATCGGTGGGGCTAGCCCTCTTTGGCAAAAACGAGTGTAAACAGAAAGTGGGCTAAGGATAGTCCCGTACCAACAGTGGGGCTAAGGCCCCCCCTTAGCCCCACCGTTGGTCCGGGGCTAAGCAAAAATTTACAAGTGTAAAAAGCCCTATATTGATTAGAGGAAAAAATAAATAAAGCTGTTTTTCCGGAAGATATTGACAGGCTGCTGCCGCAAGTGTTTCTTGGCAGCAAAAGAGTAAACATTGATGGGAAATGTTTTCAAATAAATCCTGCTGAGTAGGGAGAGAGAGAAAGAGGAAGAAAGCATGAGGGTTCCAATGACCTGCAGAGAGGGGGTCAAACTCTGAGAAATGTGCAGAATGTATGGCTAGTCTTTGGAAACAGACTTCAACTGGCATGCATTATCATACAAGACAGCCAATGCAGGATTTATTATGTTCTTTGAATTAAAGATGATTTACAAAAGTCCTCTTGAGTGACAGGGAGCAAACCTTCAGCAAAGATTTGGCTAGTCTTCTGCAACAGACTTTTATTATCATTATTTTTGTTTACCACTGCATGAATTGCATGTACACACTGATGAGTCCATCATACTACCTGTACGAAAAACTGATTGGTATGACAGGAGAATGTAATGATACACGTGTGCGCAGACCACTGCACACTAGTCTGTCACACAAATACTTCCAGAATGCTTCTGCCCTTTCGATGCGGGTAAAATACACACTGAAAGTTTTAAATTATTATGTAAATCTTTATAATTTTTTAAGAGAGAAAAAAAAAGAATCATCATTTAACTGTCTAGCCCCTCATACAGTAAGATGTCTACATCAAATATGACCAATGGTGTAACAAAATTATGATGCTGACGCACAAAAAAATAGAACAAATATTACATACTGTACTTTAGGAAGGGATACGATGTCATATGTCCCTTCCAAATGACATTCAGATGGTGAGCCAATGGGACTGTCCATAATTTTTGGAATAATTTGAAAACACGATATTTTCGCGGCATGATATTTTCGCGAATTGGAGCCGACAGCCTTTTATGCAGCAAGAAATTTTCGCGAGTTGCCTCTAACATGCAATGCATATAGTGTAGACAAGAACTTTTGCGTGCATTTTAATTTCGCGAATCTTGCCTCTCGTGAAATTCACGAAATTAAAATGCACGCGAACATTCCTCGTTTTACAGTATTTGTCTATTTGACACTTTTCAGTGCATAGTTTGCATCCACTCAGTAGATAGTATCAGTATCACTCATAGGTCATGCCAATAATTTTCTGTAAAAGTAAAGCGAAATATAATGCATCTCTCACAATGCACAATGTTCTCTTTTCCCTGAGGGCATGCATTTAATTTATCATGAACATTTATGGCTATCTGATATATAAATTGTATGGTCAAAATGTATTGCTGCAATGAATATCACAAAAACAGGATAATAAAATCCTACAGCCCATGATTACAAAAACAACGAGAAGAACATATTACAAAATGTTCAGAATCTTGAATGCTAAATACATGAAATTAGATGAGCTTAATAATTTTGATAAATGCAGATGATCTGTAGTACACGATATACATACAATTTAGACTAGCAATTATATTCGGCCTTGTGCAATTGAAGAGATGATGTGCACCACAGTGCCACAGCATTTGCTCCAGCAATTGGTCCTGGTCCGGTCTTATTTTCTCCAAGGACTTGGGCCCAGGGTTAAGGTTATGGTTGTGATAGGGTTATGGTTGTGATAGGGTTTTATGTTTAGTTTGATGGGAAGATTAGAATTAGGGCTAGGGTTATATTTGTGGGAAGGTTTTAAATATATGACTTTAATAGCATGCAGATATTTCACGGAAGCAATTGTCGCATGAGCAAATGTCATGCAACTGTGCACCACCACACGTGCCTACCTCTACATAATTATCACACATTACTGGGGTTATATTTAATTACAGAAATGCAATGCACACAATATAATATGTGCAAGGCAGGTACATAATTTGTCTATTATTGCATGCTTATACCTGTACACATGTATATTAAATCTCACGCTTGTACATTCAAAAAAGTGTTTGGAAACGAACATAAAAACATTTTACTGAAGGCAGGAAATTTAACCATTATTTTGATATTAAATTGCATGCTTTTTCAGTGTCTGCGTATGAAGCCTATGAGAGAACCTATTGTGCCGAATATCCATTACGGTCAGTTAATACTGTAATCAATATTTACTGGGGTTCATTTCAAACCAAGGTCATTCTCGAGGCTGAGGAAATAATTGCATTTGATTCCACCGGGGAGAAATTAGATATTGCAATTTACACAGACCTGGAGAGGATGAACACATATATGTGAACTTGTGAATTAATTCCCCTCACATCATTTTTTTTAAATGAAAGTGAAAGCACCGTGAGAAATTTTGCAAATGATTTGCATGCATGGAGAGAAGCTGGCACGATTTTGTTGTAAATGTTCAAATATGCAAGGTCAAACATGTTTCTGGTAGTGCTGATATGGCACATTCAAACATTACAAAAGCATGACAAAGGCTTCAACTATTAACATGTCACTAAAAATCCAGCAATGATTGTCCAAACAGCATGGTGATCAGTCAAATGGAGGTGTAGTGATGTGGAAATTCAACTGTTATTTGAAATAAGTTTAGGCTGTTAAAATACCTTTTCAGTTCATCTTTTGCCCAAAGTAGGATTTGATTGGTGATTATAATCTACAGATCTGAAATACAGTGATGGCATAAACTGCCATACATGCCTCTTTGGCGAGAATATCACAAGCTTTTCTTCTTGACACAACCAGCAGACATAATCATATCTGTCAATGAAACACATCTGTCAAGGAAACTTTAACAATTCCCTGTGACAGATCAGAGAGGCAATTTCGCTTACAATCCCATTCATCCCATCTTGATGTCAGTTGTCATTCAGAGAAGAAATCCTGTTAAAAGACAGGAAAAGCCTACAAAATCCTAGAAATGGAGTCAGATCTCCTACAACGTTTTTAAGGCATTCGATCAAGGCACAAATCCCTCTAAAATCTTTTGCGGATTCTGTTCATCTATTTCATATGACTCCTACTATCCACAATGATAAGCTTAATTTTCTACATCAAGATGAATTTTTATTCATGCCTTTCAGTCGCAGCTAATAAGAATGATTGAGCAAAACTCAGCTAAAGGTCTCAAAAACTAATTATAATTTCCCAAGAAGACTTGTTGTTATTAAATTCAAACACACATTGGATGAAACAGATTGTGAAGTATAAGAAAGAATCAATGTGCTTTGTGTTCAGGATCAAAGTATGGTATTAACTTGTTTTACTTTTTTTCTGAAGGGACAATGGAGAAGGGGCTTCAAATCAAATTACACTTTGTATAGAGTTCCTCACAGGTAGACTGTGGTGTTACCATTGTAGAATGTCAAATGTTTTATGTGTCTACACTGGAAGAAATATAGCCCTAAATTAAAAAAAAAAAAATAAGATTACCCTCCTCGGATGGTACATTTTTACTGTACCTGCCTCATATTACTATCATAAGTCCTTTTTGCATCAAGCTGATATTTATTACTCGGTGATTTTCAACGATGATTTATCATGCTAGCCTCATTTGCACACACCCCAAATTATTAAAAAGTTTTTGAAAATCACTCTTTTTTTTGGTAATGTCACAAGATGCCAAACCCTTAATTTGTGTGTGAGGACACACACAAACACAAAAATAAACGATTGCAATCTGCATCATGATGCAAAAAAACAGTAAAGCTTGATTTTTTTTTTTCATTTTAAAACTATCATGATAATTTTCCCTGCATGGTGTGTGTGAAAGGAATGCTGAGACTTCATCAATTCTTAATAATCCCATAAAGTAACTCAACATAGTAGACCTGCACACTCACATACCCAGGGTCATGTTTCAGTCACTGACGATTAACTTTGTTTAAATTCACTTTGCTAATTTGCCCTGCACGGTGTGTATGAATTGTATAAAATGAAAACACTGATTTTTGCATTGCAATGCACAAACCACAAACTCCTGCGTGTGAACGCGGCTAGTACCTGAAACAACAACAGTGGTGAGGTCTAAAAAAAGGGGAAAATGGCCGTGAAATCTAGATATGATCGAGATGAAGATATGAGCTCCATTTCATCTCCATTTGTGACCCGCTACAACAAAAGGATCCTAAAGCCGCTGACGGCTGAGTAGAGAAAATTGAGTTTGAAGTCGCATCATCAAAATTGGTCAAAACAATCAGATTTTTGTTTTTGGCATAATTTTGTAGTCTAATGTTTGTCTATCACCTGCTGAAATTTTGAAGCTAAATGATCAAAGGAAAGGCAAGAAATCAGCGTTTTTCTGGGCCATGATTTTCCGACTTTCAACGTAACAGAAACGTGTCCGAAGATTTTGATTTAGCGCCGCAGCTAGACTCCGCCCCTAGCAACGAGGGAGTGATCTTATTGGTCAGTGCGTGGCATCCTAATTACTGATTGGTCGTGCGTAGACCGCTGGCGCTAAGCTTGAATGAACATCGCGGAGGTCGCTAGGACTCTAGGAGCATGCCTTTTATTGTCAAGCGGTAAATACTGTCTCGCCTCCCCCTGAACATGATAGCGTCGGAAGGTAAACTTTGAAGGCGTTTTTCTCGAAACTCTGATTTCCTCAACCACTTGACATGCGCTAATAAAATCTTCGATATCTCCGGATCATGGATTGGGGTACACGTACATGAATCTTGACATGTACAGTTGAGGCTTCATCTTGCATAAATGAAAACATTGTTTACAAGAAATATGCTGCGAGGATAAAATCTGCCTCTAAAAGTTAATGGGCAAATAAATCTACAATGGTTGTGGGCTGGTGCTCTTCTGAGGGAATCTATACACTGTTTCCTCGGTATCGTTAAAAGGCTAGTTTTCGGAAATCAGGTCAAAAGAGATATTTTTCGATCGCTTACGAGACCACTAAGGCCATGAAGAAGATTCTAAATTGCCAAAGTGTCCTCTAATAATTCCATTTTTACCCAAATTCCTTTTTCCACATCATGTTGTAACAATAGCAGTCTGAAACAACACATAAGTACATTTACATCAAACAAATACACATAACACCTTTATATGCCAGATACCAAAGGGGTATAAAATTGGAAATCTATATGACTTCTTCTCACAGAACAAGAATGACAGGTATTACGATAGCTTTATGACTTCAGTGAAATTTAACCTGAACCAATTAAATTATCTTGAATATAATGAACAGTTTACAAAATCAAGACAAAAAATGTCTGCAGAAATATGCAACCATTTGAGAAAGGTATAAAACATTTTTTATCCCAATGTAAGGGAGGAGGGGACCCCAGACAGCATGTCTGGGAGACAGGGAGATAATACAAATTTCAGAATAGATTTTCAAATATGAAATTTCAGGTTAACATCTGGAATTCTGTTGACATAAAAGATAACAAACAATAATAACAACCTTCCCAATAAAGCCATAGACAGACTTTTCCTGTTATCCTTTTTTTTAATTCTTGTTAGAAATTTCATTGCTTATGTTCCTTTCATAGATTTGTGGACAAACCGGTACCTTGCATACAGAGTACATGAATCTTTGTTTGTTGTTTGTTATTTGTTGTTTGTTTTTTTGTTTGTTTGTTTGTTTGTTTTTTATTGGTTTTTTTTTTTTGGGGGGGGGGTATTTACAGTATGTGCTTGCTGTATGATTGAGTATTCCTTTGGCAGTTGAACTACAATTGAGAATGGATTTCATAACCTGAATATAATGCATTTACATAATATCAAACATTCAAGGTTATTTCCAGGGCTATTTCTGACATACATACACAGTGCAATCTCTGCATTTTTTCCAGCATTTCAACATTGATTTGTGAAAACTACACTGATGTTCGTGTGTGGGTGTATGTATAAATATCAGAAACAAGACACAGTAGTAACCATGGGCAACCACTTGACAATTGAAGTATGAAAACACAAATCAAAACAAAAACAAGTCTGCACACTGTAGACATTCTGGTCTTCAATCAGGGGGCCAAGCTTTCTTTTTTTTAAGCTTGTGCATGATGAGTTCAAAGTACATTTCTACTTGCTGCATACATTATGACAAAATATGCAGCATGCACAGATGCATACCTGATAATGAGGAAAAAATGCACAACCTAGAATCCATAATTTGCACATTAAATGCCTTCTGAGAGCAGAAAGCATGCCTTACATTACAAACAAGCCATAGACTGCACACTGGAAAGAGCATGTAGTATAGAATTATGTCAAACTCTTGCAGAAATTAATGAATTTGGTTGTTTAAGCCATCAGGTCCTGGGGAAATTTAGTTGCAGAAATCTTCCTCTTTCATCGTCAAATTTAATAGCAACTCTGAATTTACTACATTAACTAATGTTAGAAAAACATAGATGGAAGTTTGTTAAATTCATATTAACTATAAAAAAAAAAATCAGAAAGAAATTTACAAAAATCTGCTATATTTGAGTAGAAAAACAGGATCTCAAATCGTCAAGAATGGGTTGCTGATTTGACAATCAGCTATATTCATATTCAACCACTGTAGCAATCAATGAGCTTCTGAATATCCTGTCACCAAAACAAAGAGATATACGACCAACCAAGAGCTCAAGTAAAATATTTTTTCCTTTACTTTGCCTTGCGATGCACTTAAACCACCATACAGAGTCAAAATTATGATAAAAAGGTACGGCACCAACAGACAGAATCTTCGTTTCTGCGACTTGATGGATCAATTCTGCACAGTTACGATGTGATCAGAATTCCACCCGATGCTATTCAAGTACTAAGAATGGGCAAGTAAAGAATCCAGAGTTCACTGTGAGCACTGGAAAGATACCGCATATAGATGTAAACGTGGCAGTAGTGTAAACTGCAAAACAATGGATCAAAGCGTGCATACTATACGGTGTGCATCGTGAGCTGAATGGACGTGTGAAGCATCTCCCCACACTTGGCGCGACACCGAAGCAGCAGCGACGCCGCCAGAGTCGGAGGAGAAATGAAACCCGACTCCTCTGTGATAATAAGTCAACCACAGGCCCAATGCATGATGCTGACATATCGCAGAGTGTTTTGCTTTGCACACTGTTTTTGTTTTAGTTTTATGTACTTCTTCTTCACGTAAAACAGAGATGGCCATAAATATTGAACCTGTCCTTAGTATTCTAATGATGCTCTATAGACAAGGCACTGATGCTCCCACCCCTGGCCTCCCTTTCACACATATTTAACACACTCCTTGGATTAAAGGGCTGATCAAATATAATATAATGCTTGCAACAACAAAAAATGGACTTGGCAATTTTGTGACAGACTTTCAAATCTTGCTGACACAAGATCTAAAGCAATTCATAACAAATGTAGAAATCATCCATTCTTATGAGAGCAGGTCTACATACACTACTAACAAAGAGGTAAACTGCAGACGTTTATCATGCATACGTTATGCTGTGAATATTTGTTCTTGTACATGACATGTTGGACAGATATGGGTACATTTAAAAAGCATTTCTGCATCGGTCTTTGAGGTAGTGAGTGAGTTACACACACACAAATAACTCAACACCTTCCAGCAGGACTTGGGGACATGTTGACATTTTCCAAAATTCACCATCTGCGCTAGGCCAAATATGTCTTAAATTCAGAGAAAGTCTACAGAAATAAGGCATCCTTTTGGCATATGACAGTAATACAAGTGTATAACGACTGGCATTTATGGAAGGGTATTAAAAATTGGGGTGCAAAGACAATTGATGGCCTACTGAAATCCAACACAGTGTGATCCCTTTGTTCAAACACAAAGTTGATCCATTTACAGTTGGGGGGGGGGGGTGGATGGAAGAACTTGCTCCAGAATAAAGTCAATGCATGAATAAAGAGCAGTACAAAGTAACAAAAGTAACATGATACCAGGGACAGAGCCACAAATACTCACTGAAAAACAAATACAAAGACAAACACACACACACACACACACACATACAGAACGAATTCAATGCAAAGCATACAAGAAGTTGCCTGTCCAATGTGTTGAATACTCATGACGAGGAAAGGGAAGGCGGGAAGAGGCAGGAGGAGGATGGGGAGGAGGAGGATGGGGAGGATGAGGAGGAGGAGGACGAGGAGGACGAGGAGGAGGAGGAGGAGGAAAGGACATCCATCTGAAAAGCTCCTGGAAGAGAATTGCTACCACTTACCGTGGTACTCGCTTTCCTAAAGTATAGTGAGTGTCCTATGGGAGCATGGCTTGGCAGAGGCTTTATATCATAAGGTCTTCTTGGGGTATGGGCATCCCAGCTAATTACCGGAGTATTCTGTAGCTATTGCACTTTAAGCCTCTGGTAGTTAAGAATGCATGAGACGCACTCAAGGTCAAAGCTGGGTTCTTTGCCGCCTAATTGCTCTCAGCTGACTTTATGATATTTCGCTCCAGAGTTGCACGCATCCAGCCAATAACTGAATTAAAACCCAGTGAAGTTATGCAGCTGTGAAGAGAAACTTTGATTGAGGAGCCGAAATCAACAGCATGACTAATAAACGATGGAGGGTAACATTATAGCATTAATGGAGATGCAGACTGAAAGCAAAAGAAACAAAATACATTCATGAACTATTGTTAAAGCCTGCAAAAAGAGAGAGAATATGCATGTCTACCAAAGACCAAATTCCATTGCACACTCAATATCTTGCCAATGCAACACGAATTTATGATTCAATATTTGATGAGAATGTTTTAACATCTTCACAAGATACATGTAGATGACATGTATACATTTTTAAACGTCTTTTAACATCCAGCAAAAATCTATCTGTACTGGTAAGACATCATCAAATCATAACCTCGTATTCTGATTTAATGTGGCCATTTTAGAAAGCAATGCATAAGAAAGCAACCATAGCAACATTCAAACGGATAAAATAGTGGGATAATGATCAAGATCCAAATCTCAAGATATTTTTGCACTCGTTTTAACGTGGACAGAAATATGCCGCAAACTGCTGATCGCGATGATTTGTAGATGAAACTGCACATGCCTAAAATCTGCCAAACTGGCGACCCAGAACCCTAGCCCTTGTGTTCATGTGCGAGCTGTTGTGATGTATGCTTTGAATGATGGGACAGAAAATCGTGAGATTGTTTGCTCCAGTGTTCACACTGTGATGACAGTGTGAATTATCCCACTAATTCTGAAATAAGTGCACGATTTCTTTGGATTTGGATCATGATGCTGATTGCGCAATTTAGGGGTTACTTGTGTCCATGCACACAGGCAAAAATCTCGAGATTTCAATCATAATGCAAATCTGGAGATTTTTATCACGCTAATTCACGTCAGTGTACTTAAGTAAATCCCACTCATGTGAGCAACTTGTTCTCTTAGAGGTCCCGTCAGAATGACATGGCAATGAATACAAGGTGCTTCACCTATACAACTGTAAAGGGCATGACTTCTGCAACCAGGGGACTTGAGCCAAGAACTTCACGATTAATAGTCTGAAGTCTCACCCACTGAGCCATGATAGCTCTTCTTAATGTGCATGTAATGGCTCAATTTGTATGGCACACAAAAGCCTCACGTGAAGATTCATGATACAAATATATACGTGTGCGTGCAAGGATGTGAAATCATACAGCACGTTTTAAACATCTCGAAGTCCCTTGGGTCATGAACAGATTCCTGGTAAATAAATCTTGTCCCACCTACATACCAATCATACCACTTGGTGTGCAACCGGAGGTCGGGTATTACCATGTGTGTCACACGCACCAAATATTTTGGGGGTCATTCCACCCCCCTGGTGGACCACTGACACGCCCTGGTTTCTCACCTTCCTTGGCTATAAAGCACACATGAGCTGAATGACACCTTTGAAATAGAAGTATAGCACTACACCAGATTGCAAAAATATCAATTTTCAAAACCCCATACAGTACCTCTGTAATGTTTGTATTGTACTGTATGTCAGTCACTGACAAGATCTATTTGATATCAATGAGTTGATGACTCACTTTCTGTACTCTGGTAATTCATACATTTATACAGTATTTCTTCTCTCAAAATGTGCAATTCTTTGATATGAAATTTGAAATTTGTCAATTTTTATCTTAGGGTACTGAAAATGTGACAACATTTTATTTCATTTTGTATATTGTGTAAAAGTACATGGAATACATCTTATATAGAAACACTGACTTTCAGAAATTCACAGAGATTTCAACATGAGAAATATTGGTATGAATTTTACATTATCATATATTAAAAGAGATCCATATAAAACAGAAATATCCATCCACAGTTTATTGATGCCAATATTGCTTTCACTTCACTGCACTGTCCTTTTAGCGCATCTTCTCACGCATATCAAATTCTTTGATGCAGTGAAGATGGTCTAGAATGCCTGTTACGGTTCATCGTGCAATTGATAAATTGAATTGTACAGCCAAATCAACTTTGTGTACACAATGAGTTCCAGGGCTGTGCTATATACAGTGCCTCGTGCCAATATGTGATGCACAATATACTTTTTTTTTTCTCAGTCCACAGACTACATAGAGCAGTAATACATGTACATGTTCACTTCATCAAGTGGACAAAGTTGTCTAAAGAGTAATCAAAAGCTCCACCATCATGGTTAGCTACAGAATTGAAATTATCTTTTATTACAATTACTGTCATGGGTGAGAATGATAACATGTTGTACAGACGAGAATATGGGATTGAAACATTGACTACTGGGAGAATAACTTTTTTTTTATCGTGCAATAACAACTTCACAATATACTTCATCTGCTTTTAATTTCTAGAGGTACCGTATGTCTTCAATATATTTTTGAATTAAAACCATTGTGATAGTCATTTATACTCATATTGGCACTAACCACTTGATATTCATATTCATCCCAGTTTAGAAATTTCCCTTTTCAACATCTGAAGCCTGCCTATCTTGGTCTGTGACATTTCTGGTGTAAAATACACCTTTTGTGTCCAATGCCACCAGATACAAAAATTTTCTGATGATGTTGTGAAAATTGTATACATGGGTGCAGTTACATGTGCCTCGTTCACACAAAATGTATTAAAGGTAATACTAAATTATGGGATGAGAAATAGTACAGTAAAAATGGCATGATCATGTGCACAGTGTATTACAAGCAGTTCTTAAACTGTTATTGCTTCTACTGTTCTACTGGGAATATATTACACTCTGCAAAATCATTGAAAAAAATTGACAGAAAAGAGTGAGAGAGAAGAGAGAGAAGAGAGGGAGAGAAAGTTGTACTGTACACATGGAATGCCTGTAGCTACAATCATATTAACCCAGCACTCATTCTTACGGAACCTCTGTGACGCAAGACGCCCCGCAATTGCTGCGTTGCCGTGGCAACCCGCGATTGGATTGCATCAACTAATTTGGGAGAAAATTGATTGCATTTGAATGGGTGTGCAGAGATGCCATGACACAGTACATGGGATCAAATTTTCTCCTCTTCTTCCTCCTTTTCCTAATGGGCTCATTTGGCAAGTCCCTGCGACACGTCGGTATCAACACCACACACGATCCACGTTCTCTGATCAAGTAGTAACAGCATCCATTTTTTTTCTAGCACTCACAACGTTGAACACAGCCTACTGAATTTTACAGAGGGCAACAGTATGGGTATAATCCTGAATGGAAAAAACTACCAGAGGAGGCACCACATTTCAAGACTGTCCTATGATACATTTGAAGAGTTTGATTCCAAAACAGGTTGAGCGCCGTTTTTGAACATTTTAAAGTAAGTCCATCATTGGATAGAGCAAATTAAAACCTTTCCAGTGATACCTCACTTGAAACAGAACAAGGAATATTCTTGAAGTCATGATTAAAAATATCCAATATTTTGTTCAAATTTTCTTTGTTTTCAAGCAGATTTAATCACAAATACCTCAACTAAACCAAAATGTCAGAGTTACAGTGAAGTTTATTTTTTTTCAAACTCTTCATTTTGTCCTCTTGTCTTTCATTCCTTCCCTCTGTTTCCATCTATCTATCTCTCTTTCCTTCTCTTTCTCCTTCAAAGGAAGTTGGACATGTACACAATGCAGAGCATGGAAAAAATCATTGTTGGTTTCATTCTCATATTGTCCTGTATTGTTTTTATTTTCCGTCATAAAAAGATATACAAACAAAGATATACTATGTACTGTATACGCCATATAAATAGAGAGTCTAAATTTTCACGAATTGGAACATCCCGACGATTTCGTGAGTGGTTAAATTCGCGATCGTGGAGAATATATGCTTACGTCACATTCACAGCTTGATCAGAGTCAATATTTTTGCGTGTCTGTAATTTCGCGAATACCACCTGACTCGCGAAGTTCACGAAAATAAAAACCTTGCACAATATTTGGCGTATACAGTATAACATAAAAATAGGCACTTCAATGGAGGGATGACCCTATTCAGTGCTGCTATGATAACAGCGCTGTACTTTTGAATGCACATATTTGTTTCAAAAGTACAGTTGATTAATGTCCTGACACAGCAATGCACCTGACTCAATGAGGGCCTTTTCGTCTTATTTTGGAAGCCCCCAGTTCTAGCCGACATAAGTGTTTCGAAACTGTGAATAGGTCTATATACAGCTAGAAGGCCATAAACAGTATTTCCCTGTTGTTCTAGTTGTTGTTGTTGTTGTCAATGTCGTTTCTTAAATTTGACATGCTGCGTTGCCTCTTACACCAACGCAGGATTCTACATCACTTTGCTTCGGCAGGAAGATGCGGTCGATGCCATACTCCGATACTATCAATAGAAAAACCCGCTGTCCTCCAATTCCATCATTTCACATTCACTTCGCAGTCAATTTTGCATCGGCTTTCAGCATGAGAGAGCTTTGAACTATTTTTGGACTTTACTCTTGCAAATTTGCCAGAGCTGTTGCTGTTTATCCGGTAGGATCTTTCAATTGTGGGTTTGTTTCGTGTGTGTGTGTGTGTTTTATACTTCAACAAAATTCTTTATCAACTTGCTCTGCATAACTCCCCACAGGAGGATGGTGTTGATGCTATACTCGGATACGATCAATACCAAACAAACCGCCCCAACATCACATCATTTCACATTCACTTCACAGCCATTAATGTTGCGTTGGGCTTTCAGAAAGAGCTACTGAACTATTTTTGGCCAACTTGTCGCCATATGTAAAATTTTGCCATGCTGTTGTTATTCATCCCGTTTTTCCCTTCGCCAAATCAAAATTCTGCATCAACTTGCTCGGCATGACTTCCCACAGGACTATGAGATTGACGCCATACTCTGGTGCCCCAAATGTAACGCTCACCTATTTCCGATTCCTTATTTACGCATTCACTTCTGTCACTGTTTCATAGACTTTTTAAAGAAAAAGAGCCATCAACTATTTTTGGACAACTCTCCAGTTGATATGGGTGTCACTGCTGATTTAGTTTATTTTTGTTTGTTTGTTTCTTACCTTGATCAGATTCTGCATCAGCTTGCTCTGCATGACCTCCCGGAGGAAGAGGAGGTCGACGCTACAGGCGTGGGCGGAGTTCTCCAGCATCTCTAGGCTGCCTACCACTGCATCGATGGCCTCTGGACCAACCAAGGAGGGAACAAAAGGACGAAAATTATACCATCACCGCTCTTCAACGTTAGGAACACTTATTAAACACAGAGTGTCCATTAAGAAGAAAAAAAAAAATGTCTGACATCTTCCAGTTGTTGTTGTTCTACATTCATGTACAACAATATGCAGTGCATCTGGGTTTTCTTGAAAGAGCATGTGACCTTAATTTCTATAAAATTACTGTATTTCTCTTTGTTACATCGACATAACGCCAAATAAAATTATTTTCTCTATTACAGTTTACATACACCAACATGTAGTGCATCTGGTGTGGGATGTTTTTTCGGCATTGACTCGTGTTATACCAATACAGAGTCTTTGGGAAATCATTGATATTTATTCTTCAATCTGTTGTCAAAATATGATTTCAGAAACCTCACAATCCCCCTTTTTATTCCTTTAGAAGATGAAATTATGCCTTCAGTAACATCACGAACATCTCAGAAAATACAAAAAAGGCCAGAATTTGCTTCTCATTGTCATTCTGCATGGCAGTGTGACCTTTTGAGTATGATAACTTGATAAGAGTGACAGTGGAATCAAATGGCACGTACAGACGATGTTGGATTCAGTCTTTGGCATATGTGCACTGATCTATAGGGGCTGTACTCTTTCCGGACTGTATCCCTCCATTCATTTTATCTTAAATTCTAGCAAATCTGACCTTAATTTCTACCAAATCTCACTGTGATTTAGAAGTGCAACAGCAAGAATTTATATCCTGGCACAATTTATCAGTAAAGATGTGAAAAGTGAGATTATGTCGGGTTCTTGCCATTATTATACTTGAAGGTGCCTTAAACGCAAAATGTTAATAACTGTCCTTAACAACAAGAAAAGACAGCTCTTTCACTTGACATGTAATTCATGAATAAAGAGAAAATTCAGTTTATACAATTACTCAGTCCTTCTGTTTGAAATTTACCATATTTTACAAAAGAAGGCAACTACTTTCCAGAGGTTTCCAAACCCCATCTGCATGAAAGATATAAGGCTATATCCACTTTTTTTGTGTGTTTTTCAGTCATCTTTACTCAATTTCACTGGTAAGATACCATAATATTCATCTTGAATGTATACTTCAAACTACAACTAATATATCAGTGAAATATAACATGATGAATTGTCATTGAATAAAATTTTACCATAAAGAAAATGAAAATGAAATAAAACCAAATTCTTCTCCTTACCACAAAAAAGCATCAAACTTTAGACATACTATATAATCAATTCTTACTCTATTCTCCTTACTCCTCCCTTTCTCGCCCCCACCCTCACTTTAATTACCAATATCACAGCACACACAAACACACACACACACACACACACACACACACACAAACACAAACACATATACACGGTTACACTCTCTCAAATTGCAAATTGATTCTCTCTCTCTCTTTCTGAAGGTGGAGCCAAAAAGGACTGCAGGGATCCATATCAACTAAAAGTGGAAGGAAAAAGAGCTAAATGATGAATCGTGGAGTCAGGGAGAGCATCCAAGCGAGGATCCTTCATCATCATTGACGCATCTTTAGAGGATCTCTGTACGTGGATTTGGCTATAAGTCATCATAACTACATCGCATCACTGTGCAATCATTTCTCCTTTCATACCTGAAAGTTTTCCCCTGGATGGCCCTTTCACATTAAGGACAGAGACTGCAAGTACAATTTGTGTACTGTATATTCATTTGAAGATGATGCTACATCACATAACACAGTGAATTTTGGCTTTATGAGGAAAACACTCTCTATCACAACTAAAATAACAAAAAACATGATATTAATAAATCATGTGAATGCAGCCACAGACTTTTGAAGAAACAAGAGCTGGACTGTCTAAAGATATCTGTACTCAGTGGCCAATGATGAGAAGAAAGTCTAGTATAATAAAGAATAATGATATTCAGACAACATCCATTTAAACAACAATTGATCTTACACTGCCCAGCACATTAGAAAACTGACAATTTTCAAGAGAATACAATGGGTATGACATGAAGAAACACCAATAGGGCAATATTGAAGTAGTAGACCAAATCACTTTGAAAGTGCATGGTTACACCTAATGTAACTCATTTTCTTGGGGGAACACTTGAAATCTCTAGAAGCAGCAATGAATACACCCAGCTGGCTTCATATAGCACATTGATCTTTCCCTGCTAACAGCTTACATTGTTCAGTTCAGTTCAGTTCAGTTCAGTTCAGTTTATTTTGCACCAAGCATTAAAAATATACAAAGCATACAATAAAACATGAAAGTACAAAACGGGATACAATTAGAGAAAAAAATTCATGGGACATACGACATACAATTAGAAATAATGTGGCGGTATGACTACATACAAAGACAATGCCATTGGTGGGGGAAGCAGCAAGAAAGGAAAAAGCCCTTGTGAGTAGCTGACCCATGTACTGTCAAAACAATGCAATCATTACAAAACAAAACTACGGAGGTATGGACGATAACAACACAGAAAACAGCAACAACAAAAATACGCCTTGAATTAGCTATGCGTGTAATCTTCCGATAAAAACTGTATTTAATTTTGAAATCATTTAGATTTTGATGCTTTAATTTCTCTTGTCAACCATACTTCAACGCATGTTGAGTGTATCACATTCAAATGTTATTGCATAAATATGCATTCTAATAGAAGGGTTGTCTAGGTAATGTCAGGGTAATAATGTCAGGGTAATCACATTAGCTGGCTATAGGGTAGAATTTGGCAAAAGTTACTGCAACAACGTCCATACAACATTGCGCAGGGACTGTTTTAACACACAGGGTAAAACAAGATTATTGGACGCTATCCGGACATTGGCGCGGTAACTCAAGTTTGAAAGGCTCTGTTAAAACGGGGGTTTCTGGGACAGCCTCTGGCATTGATAATCACTTCATTAACATTTATTGGTTGACCATGCTGGATGACCAGCCTCACCTTGACCAGATTCCGTTGACCCGTCAGTGGCTGGCATGGTGTCATGCTCCGTGCAGCAATCGTCCAGCAGAGTCATGAAAATGGCCTCGTTGTGGCACCACCAGCGCCCTCTCTCTGCCTGACAATGCCAGTGAGGAGAAGAAAAAAAAACATCAAAGCTCATGAGATATTGTTCGCCATTTATAATATACCAATACCCTTCTTCTAGTCGGTGCATTATCATTCCAAATGTGTTTGAGGCATTTTCTGCATGTGCAAAGTCTGTGTTTTCGTTTGTGGTTAGAAACACAGATCTGAAACACCAATAAAAGGGTGATTTGAAACACGTTTGAGCCGCAAAAACCTTTCGGCGAAGTAGAAAATGACAAAGCCATTTTGAAATGTGTTTATTTCAGATAGGTTCACACGCTGTTCCTTAAACTTTAAGTTTAGGTCGAAAACTTAACTTTCGATGATTAGCTTGTAGTTTAGCACCATGTGGACGCATTCGAAAGTTAGCAGTCTTAAAGTTTAGTCGATGATTAGAACCATGAGACATCTTAGGGTTTATGCTCTCTCCACGAGCCATAGGGGGTCCCCACTCGTAGTTTTGCTTCGTGTGGACACAATAATTAACGAGCTTGAGAGTTAGCGTGAACCTCGCCTCTCGTTCGCTGCACTATTTTGTACGGGCACAAGGTCATCTAGCACAGACTCTGCACTTCCGCTGTAATCATCGAGTGGGGCTCGGTCACAAGTTGTAACTGAAAGTTTAGGTGCGCGCGTGAACCCGCATTGTGAATCCACGAGTGCAGCTAATCATCGACAGTTAAGTTTTTGACCTAAACTTCAAGTTTGGCAACTGCGTGTGAACGAAACTATTGCCAGGCTTCCTACATTTGTTTGTCAACTTCCAATTGTTTCCTTTATAATTGTACAACAGCTGACCTCTACTTCCCAAGTCAAATGGTACAATGCACCTGCACAATGACAATTCCCAAATCACAATATAATTTCCAGATAAACGCAACATTTCTAGAAAAATGTTTCAAATCATGCTCACATATGCCATACAAAACAAGTTTTGAAACATGGTTCCGTCTTCTGAGTTAAAAAAAAAAACACAGCCTTGGACACAGTGACAGATCCAGTACTTAAAATCAATTCCTTGGATAGAATTGAACTAGTGATAGCGTGTACATGTATGTGTGTGGGAGAGGCATAACTCATACAAGTAATAGATCTTACTCCTCTTTGAGTAAAGAACAGGATACGAAAATGGACCACGTTGAGATGGTCCACCACCCACACCCTGGAAGACAGGTGAGAGATATCCCCCCTGGTTGGCCCCAAATTACTCCAAAATTTGGAGCCTCCACACAATACCAACCAGGCATACAGTATCATGCTATTATCAATGAATGAATGAATGAAAACATAAAGACACAAATGAATGACTGCATTGATACAATTGTAAATGCAGACATGAATGAATGAATGAATGCATGGTACATTTCATCTATTTTCTCACACCATCAAGGACAAGCAATGTGTATAGAAATTCAACATGCAAATGAACTATACTGTATGCATGAATGAATGCATTAGCATACAAAAACACAGTATGCAAGATGAATAATACCTACATTGTACACAGTGTTGATTAGAATGACACTGAAGTATTAGAGAATATTGTGTTGATTGGAAGGATTTCAATGGGGCATAAAAGTGAAAGAATAGGCATATTTCTATCAAACTAATCCCCAACTGATTATGATGAATTCCACACATACATCTGTACCTGGCACAACATTACTGAAATTTTAAATCATCCAAGGCATTGTCCAAAGGTTCATCACTATGCACCGTCATCCCCCTGTGGGGTATTCCTTTCCGCTGATCATATCAGGAATACGTCCATCCTGCACAAAATACACACACTGTGTTTTCACACAGTGATTGGACTATTTCATACGACAGCTGTACTCCAGTGAGGCCTGTGTTTAATCATGTATATTAATCAGCACAAAGGCTTGTCTGCTCTTGGCAAATCAATGACTGAGACAATAATATCAGCTGCTTTTATATGACTTCATCTATCAGTGGACACTTCATAGAGATGTCTCAGCCTTTTCAGATTACAGTATATATTAGCTGCATCTATGGCCATTCATTTTACAATTAGATGGAAAGTACAATGACTTCAACCAGTGACAAAGGTTTGACCTTGAGACCTTTTTGGCACAAATTAGATGATTATTACCGCATTCATATCTACCTACAGATGATACTGAATATTATCATTTGACTTTCCTCCGAGCAGATGCTGGATTCCCTAAAACAAATAAATTTCCTAAAAATTCCCAGATCACTACCAAAATTTAATCATCTGTTACTTGTGTCATTCTCAACCTTTCCTGTAAGTTTCATCCAAATCCTTTAAACTACTTTTTTAGTTATTTTGCACACGGACAAATAAACAAACAAACCAACAGTAATGAAATCATAACCTATTTGTATCCCTTGGCAGGTAAAATGACTTCAGCACATTCCCAGCTGAGGCTACAGCTGAAAACAGCATCTTCAGTCAAAGTATGATGACATTTGACCCTGACCTCACACACAGGACTATCATCTACAATTTTGTACAAGTATGGCTGGAATATGGCTGATGAAGAACAGGCTAATATAATATCTCAAGCACTCTTTGGAGACAAAGGCATACAAAACTGACCGCAGATTCAAACTGCTTTAAAAACTGAGACAGCAAAGAATGTCTTTATGAACCAGAAGAAAAAGAAAAACCAACAGGAATAATCAACAGCAAAATTAAAGCCACAACTTGCCAGTGATTTATCAAAATTCTTTGCCGCATTTCTTAGATACACTCAGAGCACCGGTACTGCTTGAAATTGATGTGTGAGAGTTCTGATCATTACTGTAAAAGTGGAAATTTTTGCAGTGTTGAAATTTTCACGCATTCCGCGCAACCAGAAACTAGCGCGAAAATAAAAGCACGCGAATATTTTTGCTTGCCATGTGTTCCAGTAGCTGATGTCCGGATTCCGCGTAATCAAAAACACGCGAAACTCTTATTACTTCGGCCAAGCGCGAAAATATCCACTTTTACAGTATACATAATTTGTAATACATTGTTGCTACTGTTGATTAGTTTCAATGCGCCACTTCTTACGACATGCAAACCCACCCATTCCAATAATGCCCAACTTAGCTGTATCATTCTGAACATTATATAGAAGAATAATCTCAAAATAGATGAAATTGTTTCCATGGCAACTTACAAAATGAAGCCACTATTCATATATTCTATACATTTTGACCACAATGCTAAAAAACAAAACAAAACAAAACAAAACAAAAATCATTACTTTCGAAAACCTTGATATTATGCTAGGCACCTGTTTACACAAATTCATAATCCGAAACTACAATGTCCCCAGAGTACCTGATTAATGAGCAGTTTTCTGGGGAAAAGATGAAAAAGAGAATCCTATGTAGATTATAAATGAATAATCAATGTGCTATGTCTAGTGCCCAAGAACCTTCTTAATCCATCTTCCAGACTGAATGAATCTCTCGGGAATACTATACATGATGTATTTGCAGAAAAACATGGAATGCAATGACCATGTACAATCTCAGGAATGGCTTAGGCGGAGGTTTATCCACTGTCTAAAAGAATGAGTTATGGTTGTCTGAACTGCAGCAAGTCCTATCCAATCATCACCCCCAGGCGCACACCCCCCCCCCCCCCTCCCACCCCAGCATCCATCTAGCCTTATCTCCAGGCCATTGGGTGTTATCATTTTTAATCTTCTTGTCTCTCTTATAACATTTAAAGAAAACAAATATAACAATAATAGTGATATCAATGTCATATTAATACTATTATCATTTCCATAAGTATTATGTGATCATTATCATTAATTTAGTATCAGTGCAATCATCATTTTGATCATTGTGATATTGAGAACAATCACATGCCATATAAAAGGCACTTTGAAATTATCGCTATCTCTATCAATTTAGCTACTCAAAATTTGCATGACACCCACAAAAAAACGGTTCCCTGGTAAACAAAGAACAGTCTATTCAAACGAATACTACACAATACTTCAGATATGAAACATGTTAAAAATTATGTTCATATTCATCGACAGCTATCACAAGGAACACTGTAATGAAAATATATGAATCAAAGAACCTCTTAATAGTTCTAATACTGTAAACGTTGGTATTTTGGCGCGATTAAGTTTTCGCGCTGAGTGGCACAAAAACATATTTGCTGGTTCTTGAATTCATGCTGTGCAAAATTGCCAACCTACTTGAAATGTCTAGATAAAAATTGTGAAGATATTTTCATGGGTTTAACAATTCGCGCAAGCCGAATGTAAGGCAAAATATGCAAAAATAAATGCTACTATGTGAAAATTTCTGCATTTACAGAAGCAAACTTATGACAAGGGTCAACAAAATGTCAGAAATGTGAACTTCATCTAGAATGCTCACATAGATTACAATTTCTTTTTCCACATTCAGATGCTAGCATAGAAAGAAAACAGTAACGACATCAAGGTTAGGAAATCTAAGACTACTTCACTTTTGTGTCAATATTGACATTGATAAAACCCTCACACCTTGAGTGTTTGAAATTCCTCTGGGTGCAATGGAGCATGCCAGCCAGCCATTGACAGCAACCAGGTATAGGTATATTGAATTTAATCTTTAGGGGAAATTGATTGAGAAAGAAAACAATGTACGCTAATAGCACACAACACAGCTCAAGCTGGCACACAATTCAACACACACACACAAAACACACACATCAAAAATATAACAACCTGTAGAAATCTGCATGTAGTCTCTCTTCGTAGAGCCTGCTAAATATCAAGCATTTCTCCATGATGCCTGCATTAACTTCAAAATGCCAAAACTTTGTTTGTAATTCTATGATTCATGCTGTGACCCTGTAAGACACTTGTTAGGTATACATGTACATGTATGTACTGTACGTCCAGCAGGGTATTACAACTACGATATCCAACAAATTTTGTAGTTAAAGCCCCCGTTCCACTATGCCGTTCTCGCTACGATTTGACAATTTTCTCAGATCGGGAAGGATCGGGTAAAACCTGAGCCGATCTGGACACAGTACGATGTTAGAACGCTCTAAGTACGCTGCAGTTACGACTACCAAGTGCTTGCTACGCTCTTACTACGATGATCGGGAATTAGACATTGCGATCTCTGCCGCTGCCGGTACGCTTTAGAACGATGTAGCTACGCTGTTAGTGCGATGTTGCCGATGTTATCCGATCAATGCACGCTGTATCTACGCTCTGAACGATCTATACGATCTTATCACGCTGTTACCCCGTTCAGAGAGCTGAAAAGTGCCCGATGTGCCCCGATGTACCCCGATTCGACTGTGGGTCAGCAGTCAGTCAACTTATTAGCATGCAGAACCGAAGAAATATACTGTGGACCTCGAAGATTCATTCTTCTTTTTTTACTTTTGATTTTCAAAGTTGTTGTTGGTTCGTTATTCTCACTACTCTTTCTTCATCAGCGAGCCCGTGCTTCTGTGCCTCCAGTGCCCTGGTTATGACCCACCATTTCCCTCTCCTCTCCCCTCCTCCCCCCCCCCTTGTCCACCTCGGACTTACTACCTTCTTCACTACTATATCTTTCTATCCTCTCATCAATTTTTTCCTTACAAGAGAGCCGCCATGTGTTTGTTAATGTGCGTCCGTATGTGTGGATGTATGTGTGTATTACTCTGTCTGTCTTTTTTTTTTTGCTACCGCTTAGGGAAATTTGTTGTTGTTGTTTTTTGCAATTATATATTTTTCTCTATGAGGGGACTGCATTCTAATACTACAAGCTCTGCTTTTTAGCAGTCCCCTCCATTTCCAGCAATATTTTGTATGCATTTACCACAGTGACGTAACTGTTATTTGTATCTCTGTTGATAATTTGCCTGTATCTCTTTTACAATGTTATTCTGTTCATCGCATTGTGGTACTGATTTCATGACGTCTGTGTATATGAGCGTTTCTTTGTATTTTTTTTATTATTTGTTTGTTGGAAGTGAAATAAATCAACTTGAACTTGAACTTTAAGACCCTCCTCAACTCACGGTTCTTTTGCAGCAATGCATTGTATAAACAAAGACGTGCTGATTTTTCAAAGGATTTTTCTTGATGTCCTTGCTTTTATAGTCCGTCTTCCTCCAGTTGTAGATGATTTCATATTCTTCAAAATTCTGCTATGTCCTCTTCCTCCTCTTTTAGCATCACGTGCAGTCTCTCTTTCTTCGCCTTTTGGGTAGCTGCTTCGCTGCTATCTTTTCTTCTTTTTCTTCATCTCTTCTTCTTCTTCGAAAATTACAGCTAAAATTACTTCCCGTTCTTGTGCCGATGTTACTACGCTCAGAAAGACCTTGTTACGCTCATCCCGCTGCGTTTACGCCGTCATTACGCTCTCCCCGCTGCGTTTACGCTGTCACTACGCTCTCCCCGCTTGCCGTACGATTAAAAATATGTCAATTTTGATCGGGGAGATCGGGAAGAAATTTTGAACCGGTTCAAAATTTCTTCCCGATCTGAAAAACTGCCCGCTCCAACCCCGACCTCCACACGCTGCTGCTACGATGCTTCCGATCCCCGTACGCTTTTACCGCTCTCTCCCGATCTGCTAGATCGGGACAGATCGGGGTCCAAATCGTGATAGTGGAACGGGGGCTTAAAGGGAAGAGGGGGAATTGGTGATTGGCACTCACTCAATCAAAATTACTAAAATATTCACTACATTCTATTTCTTCTTTTTTTTTTTTTGGTTCATTTTGTTTAAAGGACAAGTTCACCTTCATAAACATAAGGATTGAGAGAATGTAGCAATATTAGTAGAACACATCATTGAAAGTTTGAGGAAAATTGGACAATCCGTTCAAAAGTTATGCATTTTTGAAGTTTTTGTGCAGTAACCGCTGGATGAGAAGACTACTGCAATGTGTGAATAACTTAGATGTCACATGCGTACAACAATATAAGGAAAATATAAAGAGAATTTCACAAAATTTCATCTTTTGAAAAAAGTACACATTCCCCCGACTCGTTATCGACCAATGTTAGGGGTAATATTATTCCCCCTGCCTTTAGAAAGAGGCAAGTCAAGTGCTCTTTTATTATGCGAAAAAAGTGGAAATATGTTGAATTTTCTTTACATTTTCTTTATACTGTTGTACGCATATGACTCACAAGCTGTAGTAGTCTCCTCATCCAGCGGTTCCAACACAAAAATTTTAAAAATTCAAGTGCTCTTTTATTATGCGAAAAAAGTGGAAATATGTTGAATTTTCTTTACATTTTCTTTATACTGTTGTACGCATATGACTCACAAGCTGTATTAGTCTCCTCATCCAGCGGTTCCAACACAAAAATTTTTAAAATTCATAATTTTTGCATCGATTGTCCAATTTTCCTCAAACTTTCACTGATGTGTTCTACTAATATTGTTGCATTCTCTCAATCCTTATGTTTATGAAGGTGAACTTGTCCTTTAATGACTGCATTATACACTCTACTTCTGTCTGGGTACAGTTCTTTTCATATGCTTTATAATAACAAATAAGATGTGATGTCATAAAATTCATGAAATGCAATATCCTTACATTTCATGCATGTATCCCTGTATCTATGTTATAATATATTGCAATTGTACGGTCAAGTAAATAATAACTAGAAATGTCGCTACAGCGACTGGTTATACCCCCGCCAAACAACATTTCATAAGCTTTGGTCAAAACAACATTTCATAAGCTTTGGTCAAAAAACTGAGGAAGTAGTTAATTCAGATGAACATCTGTACCTAATTTCATAAAAATTGATCAAAAACTGTGGGAGGAGTTCGCGACGCAAGATTTGTACCCATTTTTGCCCATAATATGCCGTTACCATGGCAACGTACTTTTGGGTACTGTCAAAAAATATGTCTTGCACATCTACAACCCAAGGCACACATCTGTGCCAAGTTTTATGGAATCGGTTGAAAACTGAGGAAGTAGTTCGCGACGCAAGATTTGCAACGGACCGACCGCCCGACTCGCTCCGACCGCCTCGACCGCCCGACCGCCCGACCGCCCGACCGACCGCGCCCGACCGACCGTCCGCTGATTCCTATATACCCCCTTCAAACTTCGTTTGGCGGGGGTATAATTATCATTTTCCAGATCTTGTATTATTATTAGCATATAATGAAGTACTGTACCGATCTTATTTGTGAAACATATCACGCTCATTGATGTACAGGTGCGCAGGTGTACGTGTACACGTGAAATAATCATGCAATTTGTTTTCATGCTCATTGTACACTTGTACTGTGCAGATCACACTGCATACTGTATGAATAAACGTGCTGAGGATTACAGTGCACAGACACTATACCGACAGGCTGTAATTTGTGTTAGAGCAACACGAAGAATGCCATTGATGGAACAGATCATATCTACTTGCTATAATATTTCCGCACAAACATCCAGCTCTACAGGTAAGGCATCCCCTGCTGTAGCTTCACATTACCCGAAGCAAGATCCCCCTCACTGAAAACATCCTTGCTATTATAACTCCAGGCGCATCCCTCCCCCTGGCAAATACATCACAAAATGACAGCGTGCAAATCGTACCGCAGCCTGAGTGATGGCACGGCTGCGGGCCAATTTTTTCTGTGCCCCACGTGTATTTTCAATCTTTCCCTCCTCCAGAATCAAATGATGGTGACACGGAGCAAAAATTGCCTTTCATCTTTTCGCATCTTCAGCAAGAATAGGATGAGGGGATGGGGGGGGGGGGGTGAGGCAGGAGGTGTTTGAAATGAGGATGAAGCTGGGAGGATAGGATGGATGAATTTGTACCCCGGTGGTAATTATCAGGTGGTTTGTCTGACACCTCCAGGGTGGCACTCTTCTTCAGGAATGCTTGTATAGCTGTACCTTGTGCCTTTTGAGTGAGTGTGTGTTTGTGTGTGTGTGTGTGTGTGTGCATGAGTAGTATATACAGTATGAAATATATTTCATGTTTTTCTAGTCTTCTTTCTTAATATCATGATATTATCCACAGGCACCTAGCATGATATGTGAGATGTCATCATATCCATTTCTCCAATATCATATAGATCTATGTACATGTACAGTATCTGTGCATATTTGGACATTTGATAAAAATTAAGTCTATGTGTTAGTTCCAGTACACAAAGGATGAAAAGAAGAGATTAACAATGCATTATTACCACCACTATATACAATGTAGTAAACGCTAAGAACAGTCATCGTGTGGAGTAAAGTATGGAGTCATCGTGTAGGTAGCTCTACATGTAAGAATGGAGTCATCATCTTATAAATTCATTGTCCAAAATAGTGGAGAAGACCTTGATCTGCACTTGACGCGTCAAAAGTTTTTCAACAGCAACAATGAATACATTAATACATCTCACTTTTTTGTCTTTCCTTTTGCATTGGAGATATCAGTAATTAAAAAAAAACAGCAATAGTGTTCAACGACTGGAATACCATTTAGGAATTGGATGCAGTGTTCCATGATTTCCACAGATTAGTCAAAAGAATTTTTAAAAAAATAAATTGGAAGCATCTTACAAGATTTTAAATTTGCCATGTTGTACAGAAAGGATAGGCTGAAATAATCGCAGATTGTATCAAAAGGAATTATTTGTGTTGAAATGGGTGAAACAAATATCCTGCATAAAATAGAATTGTCTATAAAATGCCAACAATTGGTTGGAGTATTGGAGAAGCCTATCAAACAGGGAATTAGGCAATGGAATCAACTTCCTGTGAACGAATGTAATTTGCTGGATTTAAGATGTTGTGCTTTATAGGTGTTGGACTAAAAGGCATTTATTTTTCTATTTATTGAATATAGTTGGTAAATAAAAATTAATACAGATATGTATGACACAATTATTTTGCTATGAATGGATGGGGTGGTGGGGAGGGCAGGTTTTTTGGTCTCTTCTGTATTCTTATCAATGTATTATATTCTTAGCTTTATATTTCATTTTTGTTATCATTATATAATATTCCTGTTTGTATCAATTAATGCATTTTCATCAGCATGGTGGACCAGTTGAAGAACAGCCATTGGCTGAAGCAGGACCCCTGTGAAAATGAAAATAAACTGAACTGAACTGAAAATGTAATTATAACACTTGGTAAATATCTCATATGCCAAGTACTTTTCAAATTCTGAAATGGCAAAATTCTGGAATTATGTTCTGTACTATTCCCAGCACATAAAAGTGTACATTCTTTAAATTTTGTGAAGTAGGCAAGAAACACGCAAAAACTGTGACCTCTGAAAGTTGAATGCATTCAACCAACATTTTGAGGATATTTGATGATAAGTTCGCTGCAAAATTACAATCATTATTCCTCAAATTACCATGACAGGAAAAGAATTTCTCTGCCGACAGTTTTGGCTTAATATGAATGACAAGGAGTAAATCCATACACAGCATATTAAACGCCCACTACATTGGGGATAAGAGGGAGGAAAAAATTCTTGCCCATATGAAACGTGTACGTGCATTTATGAATGAATGAATGGCTTGAAAAAGAATTCATCCCAGTTTCCATGGTAACAAAGCTCTGACATCCTACAGTGTTGCTAAGGAACATGGCCGGAATAGAATAGCTGAAAGCTCATGAAAGAAGAGGAGGGGGGGGGGGGGGGGATGTAAGTAGTCTGGTCACTCCAGACTCGGTGTGCATCAGAAAATAGCCCTCAAACATTTAAAAACACCCCAGTTACATACCCTACTGCAATGAAACAAAATAGAAAGCTTTGGGATACAAAATGTATTAAATTCTTTGCAACCCATTCTGGATGAGATAAGGTGTAGCTCTTTAGAATTAGAAAATAATTCATCTATAAGGAATGACATGACTCATCATTACATAAAGTAAGCTTGAAAAAAAATAAGCTTCAACAGTTGATAGAAATTGGGGAAAATTATCCCCCTCCAAAAAAAAAAAAAAGGAGAGTTGTGCTTAAAAGCAACAAAGAATACTTGGAGCACAGAATTTCACACAATTTCAGCTCTCACAAATTATTCTTTGCTTTATGGACAAAGATTAATATGTGATTCAGTTAAAATGAGCAGTGGTTATCCACAGAAAGAACTGTATTGAATTTACAACTCTATAAAAAGGATCTATTCACACAGTCTTTAGGACATTTATTGAGTCAGTGTTCTTTACATGTGGGTTTTGAAGACAAAATTGTGGACACTTATGAGCCTGGAATGACAGGCTAGCTGGATTAACATGTTGCCTTTTTCAGGGGTGATCTTCATTCCGCGCACGAGAGAGTGGCATCATTTGGTTTAGCGGAGACGAACCAAAGTTGACACGGATCAGGGGGAAAATCGATGCGGATTTCTCATAGCCGAGCACTGCACACCCGGCTGTGAAATGAATTATCTGATTCACAGGTTTAATCTATCAGATTTACAGGGCGAACACGGCACATGCCTCAGCAAATCACAATAATAGGGGGAAAATAAACTGACAAGACAGTGACAAACAGGCCGCATTTTCATGCTTGCAAGCACTTTATTTCCACTGTGACACAATGCAGTTTAAATTCATATCATAGGTCATATACCAGTGCTGGAGGAGGGGATGTAAAACTGTACAAGTAGAGCTCAAGCTTTAGTTTAAATCTACATGTAGATTCTTCCATTTATCACAGTATGATATTCTATACAATGTACATTGTAAGTAGGTACTTGCATGTAGTATTAAAAGCACTTGTGAAAACACTTAATGCTTAATTAATTGTCATCACAGGAGATCTGTCGACCAATATCCTTCTATTACTGATGAAAGGGTAAAATTGATTACACCCACCATGAATTTCATTTGATTACCCACTATCCAGTGTAATATCATAACAGCCTAAAATCTGTTGTGTTAATTTAACACATAATTATTTGAATAAAAGCAGCCAAATAACTTCATTCTAACTGTTTATACATTTGTATTGAAACAAGGAAAAGTAGAAATTACGCGGTGCGTAATATATGTCCCCGCCGGAAGTAGCATTTTGTAACAAAATGGGCAATATAGGTAAAAAATCAAGGTCAAAGGTCAAAGAAGTCAAAGGTCAAAATTCTGTGTAGAAGTGTTGAAGCCCTCACCTAGTGCCATCACATAAAGCAAACGGAATCGAAATCGGGTTAGAAATGGCGAAGGAGTAGCATTTTGTAGCAAAATGTACAATACAGGTCAAAAAATCAAGGTCAAAGGTCAAAGAAGTCAAAGGTCAAAATTCTGTGTAGAAGTTTTCAAGCCCTCACCTAGTGCCATCACATACAGCAAACGGAATCGAAATCTGGTTAGAAATGGCGAAGGAGTAGCATTTTGTAGCAAAATGTACAATATAGGTCAAAAAATCAAGGTCAAAGGTCAAAGAAGTCAAAGGTCAAAATTCTGTGTAGAAGTTTTGAAGCCCTCACCTAGTGCCATCACATAAAGCAAACGGAATCGAAATCGGGTTAGAAATGGCGAAGGAGTAGCATTTTGTAGCAAAATGTACAATACAGGTCAAAAATCAAGGTCAAAGGTCAAAGAAGTCAAAAGTCAAAATTCTGTGTAGAAGTTTTGAAGCCCTCACCGAGTGCCATCACATAAAGCAAACGGAACCGAAATCGGGTTAGAAATGGCGAAGGAGTAGCATTTTGTAGCAAAATGTACAATATAGGTCAAAGGTCAAGGTCAAAGGTCACGACTGAAATTCTGTGTAGAAGTTTCAAAGCTCCCATGTAGTGCTATCATATAAAGCAAACAGAATCAAAATTGGCTCATAAATGACAGAGAAGTAGCAAATTGAAGATTTTGATCACACACGGACGCACACACGGACGCACACACGGACACACGGACGGACGGACACACGGACACACACACGTACGGAGCCCGTTTCATAGTCCCCTGCTCGAACTCGTTCGGCGGGGACAAAAAAATCATTTCTAAATGTGTTTACAAGCATGCTTCACAACTGAGATGCACATGTTGTATTATTGTATGTGTAGTTAGAAAGTATAGCTTTTCTCTAAAAGACATAATTTCTCAAAAGTCTTATCAAACCAAGCATGGTCCAGAGATTTTTCCCCTGTCCACTTTTGCTCTGATTCCAGATGCCTGGATGAGGTTCAAAAAGTTCAACCTCTAATACAGGATTGATGAGGGGAGCTCAACTTGACCTTGCATTCACATTACTTCATAATGCTTGCATTTCTCAGTCTGTATGCTGGTACACTTGCATGTTAATGCAGGCCTGGTTAATGGGATCATATTGTCTGAAGAATATGTATTGCCAAGGTTGGCCCAAGAGGAAATATGTGACCCGCTACAACAAAAAGGTCCTAAAGTCGCGCACGGTCGAAGCTGTGAAAATCGAGTTTGAAGTCAGAGCATTAAAATTAATCAAAACTTACGATTTTGTGATTTTGATATATTATTGGAGTCTAACATGTCTTCTATCTTCTGTCGAAATTTTGAAGCAAAATGATCAAAGGAAAGATTTAAAAATAGCGTTTTTCTGAGCCATGTTTTTTTGGCGTTTCAACGAAGCAGAAACTGGTTTGAAAATTTGGATTGAGTGCCACAGATAGGTTCCGCCCCTAACAACGACCAGAGTGATCTCATTGGTCAGTTTGCCGCTTGCTGCTAACCGAGGCGTGAAGCTCGCACACTGCCCAGTCGACTGGTGCGTGCGAGCGGAGTGCGCTATGCTCAGCCGCTTCTCACATCCTGGTCACTGATTGGTTGGTGAGGAGACCGCCGACGCTGATGTGCTTGAATGAACTCTTCGGGGGTTGCTAGGGCTTACCTTCTATTGTCCAGAGGTGAAAACTCACTTGTGTGTCCCTTGATCGCGATTGCGTCGAAAGGAAGACTTTTAGGGCGCTTTTCTCGAAACAGTGATTTTCCAGACGTCTCGACATGCTCTCTTTTAAACATCGATATCTCCGCAGCCGATTATTTTTATAAAATGTGTTATATATCAATTTAACGCAGAAAGATTAGGGGATTGTATCATGCAATTTTCAAATAATCGACCTCGCCCGACTTTAGGATCATTTTGTTGTAGCGGGTCACATATGTTTGAGAATCCCTGCAATGCTTTGGAAAATGTGCACACAACAGGCTCTTGTGAGCGGCCCAATCTGGAGAAGAATATATTAAGCACTTTTGGAATTCTTTCCGCCAAATGTCTAGTCAACGTATATACAGGATTCATACCACAATTCAATTCTGTGCATGTACAACAGTTCACCGGTATAGGCTATTCCATAAGCCAGTTCGGCTCCTGTTCGCAGTTCCACTTTGCGCATGAGCAGAAGAAAAGTCATTCGTACCAGCAGGCATCTTGGTTTTTAAATTCCCTGAGCTATTAAAGCATAGTCTGTGATGTAATGATTATTCATGTAATCCCTATAAATGCTGCTTGCCAGCACATCCACCACCTGACAGCAAAAGTGGTATTTGGCAATATCAATAAAAAGAGATTGTCAATACATTCAATGCAAAATAATGAAATGGATGCTTTCCCAATTTGTGTTAATTGACGGATCATTCTGGTCATCTGGTTACGCAAGTTCATTCTTTGTTTGAACAGGTTCAATGAATTCCATAAATTCTTATAAACACATTATGTCTCTCTAAAACGAGTGAAGCGTCCCTAACCGAATGAGAAAAAAAGAAAAGTCATTTGGACCTATGTGCCCATGAGCTAACTTCGAACTGGCTTATATTTTAGTTGCATACTGATTGAAAGGCTACAAAGACAGAGATGTAGTCTGGAATGTCATTTGCACTCAGCTTTCAGTCAAGACTCGTATTCATTTTGGTGTGACGTCGGTGCTCTTTAATTTTCATAAAACACAATTTCTCGAATGTTTCAGGAGAAAATGCAAACTATGAAGTTTTTTAGCAGTCTGAATCCCCCCCCCCCCCTTCCGACAGAGAGACAGAGAGAAAAGGAGGGAACGCTGTGAGAAAATGAGGGCATTGACAATATTATTCACCGCAACGCCTCGAGATCCCCTGCTTGTATTTCAATTAACATTTGGGGCCCTGTCATTGGGTTACATCAAAAATACAGCTACAGACACACACATACACACACACACACACACACACACACACAAATGCACATACACACATCAATTGCATACTACTTCAGGGTTTGGCTATTCTCAAAATTGGCAGACATCACCTCTACATGTGTGATTCCCAGTGAATATATTCACCACATTGTAGTCATATGGTGTCCAGAGGGTACAGAAAAAAAAAAGTATGACCAGACATTACTAGTGCCTGAGAAGCTCAAGTACTCAAAGCTTTGAAATACATTTTTTTTTTTAAATCATACTACTGAAACATTTGTTGTGTGCAGTACATATACCACCAGGACAGTGCATTGTGCATTAAACATTAGTGACAATTGTAGCACATAGGCTACACCATACAGAATATTATCAGACATTTTTTTTTCTTCTTCTTCTTTTTTTGGTAGGGTTTTGGTATAAAAGGCAATGACTTTGTGTAATTTTCCTAATCAATATTCCCTATCCTCAGTGATATCAAACATTCATGCTTGTACAGTAGTTGTAATAAGGCAGGTCTAGGCCCTAACTGCAACCAGCTCCAACGTGCAGTGTTGGGGCTGCGCCATTTTCGCATTCAGATCTTAATGTTGTACAAAACGGGTGCCGTTCCGGCGCTATATTTCCTTAATTTTTCAACAAAAACTACTAGGAATACAACGTACTTACATGGGTCGATTAAACCTAAATGATTCATATCGGCGACTGTTTGATGCATTTCATTGCTTATGATGCAGAAAATACTGTCTTACAACTACAAGGCAAATATCTTCAGCTCACCGATGCTCACTAAAACTCACAATCACTTGCACATGCGCACAGCATGCATTCAGTGCATTGCATTGACAGCTGTATCGCTCGCTACATGATGCATATTCATTTCACCTTATATGCACCGTGCGACGATGCATTATTCATATCCTTGAGCATCCGTAACGTTGACGTCATTGTTCACGCATGTGTAGATGTGTACTAGTGGATATACACATTCAAAATAGCAGCAAAGCTCTCCACTAGGGCAGGCCGCTTACTCCTAAAAAATGTGGAAAATTTTGCAGTTTCCAGATAAATTGGTGATAAAAACCATGGCAATGGGGTAATGTATATTTCATTTTTTATTGTCACTGTGTTTATGATAGAAATTTAGCCATGGTTTATTTGTGAAGTCACCGTATATGTGGAAATAGGGAGTTGTTTGTGATTCTCACTTTAACGAAACTGCGAGGTAGCCGCCAGGACCCCGCCGCAGAGCGGCGGGTCTCCAGGGCTAGTCTAGGCCCCTAAACTCTCCTTGTTCAACTTCTACGCATACGCAGGAATAACAAGTTTGGCTATGAATGTAAAAAAGACTTTCTATCAACTTAGCCAATTGTTCAACCTGCACTACATACATGTAACCATTGACTTATACTCAGAGCTGACTTTAGTGTAATGAGCACTGATACAGTCAGTGTAAATTAGTTTCTTCTTTTTTTTCCCCCACTTTTACCCTTTCAAGGACAATTCATTTCTTGAAGATCATTCAAGTACTGTGTCCTGCCCTTCTTCCAAACCACATCATAAGATTGTCTTTACAGAGATTAACTCCATTATGAAAATTTTGTGATTAAATCAAACATATCTGAGAATAAAGTGCATCCGCATTGGATCAGAGAAAGAAATCTATGGAATTTTACATAACGTTTGGCATGTTTTCTGAGAATAATGTTAGCAGGTGTGCACACATTAAAGCAAAATTGTAGCTCCACTCAATCAACATCACTTCATTACAATCCATTACCAATAACTGCCTTTCTCTATGACATAAAGAGAGTCACTCCACTGTGTTCTGATGAAATAAAACATATATCACATAATATAACATGTGAAATTAAAATTGGAAGAGAGAAATGAAATTTATGAAATTTTACACAGCATCTGACATGTTTTCAAAGAACACTGTTGACAATTTTGCCACATTAAAGCAAAATCAGATGAGGGTAGATGTTCTAGTTTTTGGAAATATCAAATACACCTGCACATAATGCATCTATGCAGGTTGAATCACATTGTTCCATGACTGTTTTATGAAATCATGTAACACAACAAACTTCAATAATTCACATTATTTTATAACATCTTGCTTTAATGATATTTTTTGTTTTACTCAATCTATTCACTCAAATCAACATTCTGAACAAGGAGTAAAGTTTCAATGCTGATAATAACACTAAATGTTTTGCAGGTCTAGCATTAGAAATCCTTTGATATAATTGTACGAGTATGATGGTTTTTCAGCTAGTTCTAACTCTGATGAAGTTTTCCTTCACTAGGAAGAGGAAAGAATTTAAAGTTGTTTCAAAGTCTGCAAAATGTGTATAAGAAGGGATTAGACATTCATTGTAAATTACAAAAATAAAATCACCCAAACCACACAAAAACTGTAACTATTTTCACTGAATGGTGAGCAGGGGGGGGGGGGGGCTATTCTGTGATAACAATAAACATACAGTGTATAGTAGAGCAGGGGTGAAGGGATGAAGACTAAAATTGCTATCATACAAGAAATATGATTTGATAACAGATATTTCTCGCCCTAGAAATATTGTCCCTTCTGATGCTACATGTACAATGGGATATGGCACATATAATATAGGAAAGATGGGAGCTGCTGTGAACAAGAACTGTATCACTATAATTTTCCATTTTAACCCGTTGAGGACGGACTGATTTTGCTACTACATGCATTTCCCATAGACACCTGTCCGACTCCGAGTATACTCGGGACTCATCCTCAACAGGTTAATAGTGTAATACGCATTAATAGCAAAAGGTTTGTTTGTTTTCAAAGCTGTGTTATGAGCCCCAAAATCTCATGTCTATGTGGCAGTTGTCAAATTTGTGACATCAGGATAGATTTTACTGTTACTTTGACTGACATTACTGTTACTGTAAGAGAAGTTTTGTAATGAAGTGTACACATACACGATCTAGGTGCACCATTGGCCATTTGTGCAGCGGGCAAATATAATAGAGTATTAAAAAAAAAAAAAAAACCCTGGATTACATTGTATTATGGTGGCTCAGCAAGCATATTTTTATGTCTGTCTGTGCCTACAAACGATTCTAGATATGTACACCAGTGTGAATTTGATTTTGATCTACATATTGGTTTGGAGGTTACTGGAAGGGGCTGGTTAATGTACACTTACATACTGTAGCATAGGCTAGCATCTGCCCAAACATCGTTTTCAATTAGGGTCTGCGTTGTTTGTTTGTTTGATTGCTTGCTTGTTTATTGTTTGGGGATGTGTGGGGCATTCTACTTTCTTTCTAGCCTTGCATGACTAGGGCGTACATCAGGCTGTCTTAAAACCACCTTGTCCAACGCAGGCAGACAACAATATTTTCTACCAACGGCAACAATGGATACACAAACCCTCCAGGCGGTATACCCATGCACTGACAGCTGCATACGGCTCTAGCGCTCTCGACGATCATCCACCCGGCAAGTAACCCGAGAAGGGTGCGACGTGTGTCCCCATCGGGTGTGCAGGGACGTGGTCGCTGCTGTGTGTTACACTCCACGGGATTTCGCTTTTACACAAAGGAATATCTTTTTAAATAGACAATAAATATACTCACCTTTTGATCACCGGTATTTCTGGCGAGAAATGTAGAGAAACAGTATGTCAGCAATGCCACAACATCCACCAAAGCTAAATAATTCCAGCAAAAAAGTCGCACAACGCGTGCCTCTGTTACTGGTGCTCTCGTCTCTACCTTCAGCTATAATAATCCGGTGTACAATGTAGCATATACGTAAACCGTACCGCGATGCATCGCATACCCGCCGGTCGGGCAATGGGTGGACTTCCGATACGTTCAGGGTTGGCGCGGCGGCGACTGACGGCGGCGGGCGCGGGCACAACTTTGGAACCAACAGAGGGCGTGCTGTATAAACACAATGGATAAATCGGGACTTTCCCGCATCGGCGCTTCCCTCAAAATTGAAGTACAGTGTACGCGGGACGGGTACTTGTAAACAGTCCTCTTGACTGTTACTGGGACAGCCCGGAGACAGCCCCGCGCGGTAGAACTGATAACATGACGAAGAAAGAACCCATGGCAAAAAACGAAAAAAAAAACCATGAAAACAACAAGAAACAAAATAAGACACATAAACAAAAAACGAAAAGAAAAAGAAAACACCCTAACTTCAGGCAGACTATGAGAAAAGCAACAACAACAAAAAAGATAAGACAACAGATTAAACACATTTTGTAACAAAGTAGCAGTTCTGCGGCAAGCCAGCACTCATTACTATTTTGTGTTCCCACTTAATAATTCTTTGGTCCTGCTCAGCACAGCTTGCGAGATCGAGATTACACGCATAATCATGGTTTCGACTTTTAAAAGGATTATCTTGACTATGAAGGCTAAAGTCTTAGGCGCATGAATATTATCTTTTTTTCTGACTGCTAATTTTGTTTCCACTTATGAAATAAAGTATTTTGTCACGAGGCAAAGGAGTGGGGTTTTTCCCTCTTCATGCTCTGTTACCTGCGATGGTGATCCGTGCATGTGTAAAAGGGGCTAGCTTGCTACAGCAACAGGCGCAGAGCATTCTGTATGCGCATGAGAGCCGTCTTTTGAGAGTTTTGATTTAACTATAATAGGAATTAAACGAAACCTGCTGGTTTTGGTCGAGTGATAGGACAATTTGGAGAAACGACTGATTTTTGTCAGCACCAATTAGGGGTGCTGTCATGATGGGAGCAGTTCTTGGAATGGAACCAGATCATTTTCAGGTCTTGCAAACATGTTTCAAGTTTTGCAGTGACGGATAACAATGAAGACACAATAGGTTTAAAAGACAGATTATTGTATATGTTGAAAAGTTGTAACGCCACGAACTTAAGCCTATGCATTACTTGTTTTATCAAATGGGTCTATGAACGATTTCCATTACCTTATGCATGGGTGAATACCAGTCAGCTAAATGTAGAACTTGCGCAAAAGCCAAGATGCCCAACGAAATGTTCCAAGCATAATTCTGAATACGAACTTAGATATTGTTAGTACAGTAGATAAGACTAGTGATTGAGTGCGCTATGACGATCGAGTGCGCTCTGCTGAAGAATCTAGATTGTTACGTGAAAATGCATTATGTTTTTGTTTTTTTGTTGTTGGGTTGTGTTTTTTTTTTTGGACTTTTTGCCCTCCCGTGCATAACCGTAAAAATAAAGAGCGCACAAGTGACTAAATTTCAACGCTTCTGATTGGCCACATGAGCCCACTTAACGATTTTTTTAATCAGGCGCAAGTCAAGATGTTGATTATGTCATTACGTGTATGCCCATATACACTAAGCGCATCAAAATGTAGCTAATTTGGTAAAACTTCACATATAGATCTTATCATGCACCTGATAATGTTGATATCTTATTGAGTCCCATATAATCACATTATGAATGCCATGCAGAATTTTCATTACACATACACTGTAAAAACATTGGTGTTAGATTTAACACCACGGGTGTTAAATCTAACACCGATCAAACTTCAATAAAGGACCACACCCACAGGTGTTGAAAATGCACTGTGATGGTGTTGAAAAGTGTTCACCTGACACTTCGTGGTGTTAATTTGACACTGTACCTGGTGTTATTTTGACACTGTACTGGTGTTAATTCAAAAATGACACCACATGGTGTTGATTTGATACTTGTTGGTGTTAATATCAATGGTTTAACACCCGTCCAGCTTCAATAAGAGACCACACCAGCTGGTGTTACTTTGGTGTAAATTTATTTTCACATTTTTTCAAAAATCTAGTATTTTAATGTAAAATTCTTGATCGTCTTGTTTAAATTAAAAATCAACAAGAAGTGCAGTTACTAAGAAACTCTTCAAAAAACAGTTTAAAATTTGGAAATGACACCCGGAGGTGTTAATTTAACACCATAAATGAGCACCGAAAATTTAACACCAGCTCGGTGTTCACTATTTAACACCGGACTTTTTGCAGTGTACTGGGTAATATAAATAAATGAATACACCACACAGGCGGATTCCCTTTGATTTACATAATACAACTGTCTTCGGCATCAATATGGGCGCAATACGCAAAAAACAAACAAACAAACAAACCCGCTACAACATATACAAAACAGCATACTTCACGATGAATAGTATACAGTTGAGTATTGTACAGAAATTTAGATGCATGTATAAAAATCCATCATAATGGAAATATTTAAAGCTGAATACAATAACATTGTAACTCAAACATATGAAATTGCAGACAATTCCTATAAGAGACAGTACAGAAGCATATGTAAATATACAAAACAACTAAACACGACTATGCGTTGTCATAGTCCAACACATCCTTTACTCAGTCTTACGTTATTGCCTCTTGTTCCTGCTTTCATGTTGTTGGAACGTTACTCTTTACAATATAACGATGATAATTTGGCGGTGCTGAAACCAAGGACATTGTAAATCTATGATTCAGGGTCTACTCTTCCAGTAGTATAAGGTCCTGTATGATTGTAATTATTATCATAAAAAGCATTGCAAAGAGCCTGTCAGGTATTGCCAGTATTGATAGGGGTATGAATCATTGTTAAATCGTTCAATTCTAGTCCAAGGATGTACAGGCATATCGTGAGATTCGATCCCAGGACTTCCCGTGTCAAAGATCCAGGCCATTATTCGCTACACCACATCATATTTGGACTGTTCAACATGAATAGACAGGCTGTAGGATGTGTCGGGACTTTTCATTTTTATCGAGCAAAAAAGGTGAAATGAAGTATTTTCCAAACAAAGGCACTCTAACAAAAATAAAACAAGAACACGACGTCAATATGCTATACATGTGATAAAACTTACTTATTAAAGAGATACCGACAGCGATGCTTTGTCTTTCTACCTTTCAAACTATTAGTCCTACACCTTTTTTAATTCTTTATTCGAATTTCGTTCAGTGCCATGGAATTCACATTCACAAAGATAAAACAAAACATTATGCACAAACATTGTACGAAGATTATGTCAAAAGTTACAGAACCCACATCATGATTCATTTGATCGAAAAATAAATCTTTTTTTTTTTTTGCTTTTTAACACACATACATTCTCGACAAGTGCCAAAAAAAAAAAAAAACTGGGGACACAACATAGTTTGTCCAAGGCAATTTGGCACATTCCACTACTCGTTTCTGAAAAAATACATCTTTCTTTATTGCGATAATCTGATCAACAGACATTGAAAAATCATCAGAAATTAAATTTGAATTGAGTTTAGCAAATTAAAAAAGAAAAACAACAGGCTCCATGCAGTGTAGGTGCGGACTGTACAGCAAGCAAGAAACACGTGCAGGAATTTCAAAGTACTTTGCCCACATCCAGGTCCTATGAAGCCTGGAAAAAAACGGGCAGGTGCACCACGTACCCCTCAAGCGTCCCAGGACCCAGGGCCCTCAAAAGGGTGCCCGTGCTAGCAAGCAAGCAAGCAAGCAAGCGCGCGTGCACACACACACACAACACACACACGCATACACACACACACCACACACACACACACACACGACACACCCCGTATAGCGGTTTCATGCAAAGTCCCCGCATGCAGCACAGGGTATACAAGGTCCGAGTTATTCCATTTCGCATGTCAATATTGAAGGTCTATGGAACATAATGAATGATGGACTATAATCTCATGGTCAGGTATAAAGATCGACGGACTTCGCTCACCTTCATTGTTATCGTACCATGAAGAAAAGAAGACTCGCAGAAGGAAACTTAAAATTGCAGCTTACGTTTTCGCCTTTGAACAACCTGTAGTCAAGTAACAGCTAGCTATTCTCAAAACTGTAAGGGGGTAGGAGAGAAAGGAAACAAAATGCAGACATCTTGTGAGATTCGTCGAGGTCGGATAGACGATGCTGAGCCGCTTTTCGACCTCATCAGAGAGCTAGCGACGTTCGAAAACATTCCACCCGAACGGTTTTACATGACGGTCGAAGGTGAGTGTGATAGCAGGTAGACTGCTGTTACCACGTGGTTACAGTTCTTTCACCAACAATATCCATAAATTTCGATTTTCCTTTCACATCAATACAGACAATACTGCAACAATGACTTCAAAAAGAAAGAAATTAAGAAACATCGGACAGTACCTCTTGAATATTATAGGGCACAGTAAATGATTCTCATGTTTTAGCGGTGCTTATTAATTGCCGTCTTTCTCGCTAAGCCAGCTTTGATTTCCAAATCGACTCATTGTTACGACGCCATGATTCATTCCACCCACGCTTTGTCCATCGCTGTGTCCAATATGCATATGCTAATGTCGCTGACTCAAATATGTCTGGAAAACTTCAAGAAAAATAAAGAAATCTATAACTTCATAAACTGACCAGCACCGATGGTCACGGGCGAGATTTAGTCCTGCGAAAACCGGATGATGTCATCCGTTTGATAATCAGGGTCTCGAATCCTATCATCGTAAATATACAGAGTGCCCAAGCCCGTATATCCCTTCGCTTTGTCCATCGCTGTGTCCAATATGCTAATGTCACTGACTCAAATATGTCAGGAAAACTTCAAGAAAAATAAAGAAATCTATAACTTCATAAACTAAAAGGTCCTAAAATGTTGATGAGAACAAATTCTCTGTTTTACGTTGTACTTGTACTTCATTTAACAGGATACGCTTCCCATTGGAGTATTAGAGGGTCGAATCGACGTATAGATTTAGAAACCATGAGCAGTTTTGCGTGGTAAAACCGTCGTCTTCCTTTAAGGACCTTTGAGCCGAATTTACGAAGGAATAAATAAATCAGCCCCTGCATGGAAATCATTATCAGGGCTGAAGGGAACCAAGCTGTTTAACATAGATATGAAATTCGGAAGACATTAAGGCTTCCGTATATCATTTTATGTACATTATGTTAGCTTTGTTGTGTGTCTACTGAGAATCATTATAACAAGGTTAGTGTGAGACATTGAATATGCGTTGAGCTATAATCCGACACTGGTCCGAAATAATGTATCCTGCACTTCGCATTATGCGTAGGGAGTCGATGTGTGTGATGGAATGATATATGGAATATATCCCCCGTTTACATATCTGCTGTCTAAGGATTCACAATATGCCGAGAAATAAAGCACCTTAAAAATGAAGTTTACGTAGTTATGCCAGTAGACCTGATATGCTGCAAACAAAACAGCAGAGAATGAGTAGAAGTGAAATAAGAAAAACAAAGTCTTCCTGCTTCATAATTACAGTATTCTCTCGTAGACCTGATACTTTCAACCCAGATGTTTTGTCATTTGCATTTAAATCGGACATCTTTATGGAAAGGTTGATCCATGGATATTTGCTGTTTACTGTTGTTCAGTATAAAGTCTGAGATCATTGGCGTTTAGCGCGCTTCTGAACCCCTCTGAGCTCTGTATGAACAGACAGGGGTGGGGCCCTGGAGCGTTCTGAAGCTTTGACCCTATCTAGGGCTTTTTACACTTGTAAATTTTTGCTTAGTCCCGTACCAACGGTGGGGCTAAGGAGGGGGGGGGGGAGCTTATCCTTAGCCCACTTTCTGTTTACACTCGTTTTTGCCAAAGTGGGCTAGCCCTACCGATAGTCCGGTACTATCTGGCCCTGCAAAATAGCAGGGTTAGCACCGCAATTGCGGTGCCAAGCAAGTGTGTGTAAACAGAACGAAAAAATAATCCGGGGCTAATTTAGCGACGGAGACTAAGTCCGACCCCCACTGACCAATCAGAAACGAGGTAATCAAGTGCTGCCGGTGCGTGCGTGTAGGCCTACGTGTACAGTGCACGGCGTAATCATGAATATTCATGTGGTTTGGAATTACGAGTGTAAAAAGGTCAGTTTTCTCCTTAGCCCCGGACAAGAGATAGTACGGGACTAATTGGCCAGTGTAAAAAGCTGAAAAAAAAATGGTACGGGACTAACGATAGTCCTGGGTCAGAGAAAGTCCGGGGTTAAGAAACGCAAGTGTAAAAAGGGCTTTATATCCGGCCTAGGCTCAGGATCGTATCCTGTAGCACCCTAAATTCTGTATAGATGGTCACCAACATTTAGAGCACTCCGGAAAGAGCATAATTCAATCAGGGAGGTGGAAGCTCCACCTCCCTGATTGAAGTGTCTCTGGAGCGCTCCTGCATGGGCCCAGCAGTGTGTATGGGAAATGACCGGGTACTATTTTTGACCAAGTGCATGGCCACTCGGGTTTTCTAAACGTCTCCTGGAGACCATAGTTATAGCTCAGCCAAGAAGGCAGCTCAGTAGGCGAGCCTACATAGTACTTCCTTGATTCAGCCGGGTCTCCCGGGGAGTCTCCGGAGAAATTCAAACGTGTCCGGTGCTTTTGGTCTCGGAAACAACTCTGAGACTATTTGCCCGTGACTGGAAATTAAGACGATTCACCGACGCCTCAGAGGCATCTCTGCGACGTCTCCAAGACGTGCTGGACACCAAGGGAACTGAGGATCCCTTTGTGGCGACTTCTCCACGACGCTGTTTTACCCACTTCAGAGACCACGTGAGCACATACGTGCTGGCATTATCAAGTCGCATTCATTCCCGGTACAAGCCAGGTAGGCCTATAACATCGATCTCGGTCAAGGTCTTCATCATTATAATCAGAGCTTGTTCCTGCTACTACTGGTTCTCCGTCTACTGCCTTGGAGGTTCCACCATCTTGTCTTGCCAAAAGGGACAGCTCCAACTCTTGAGTAGTACAGTCCCTCCATCGCTAGCCACCCAAGGTCACTGGGGACTGGGGAGCTTGGGGCAGTTGTAGCAGCGTCAGCGCGGTTTGTGGATGGTAAAGCAGCTATTGACACTGGAGAAGATGAGGTATAGGGGTCATGCAACGATCGGACTAGAAAACTATCTTGGTAGTCTGGACTCATCTCGGACATCGCCCTGGAGTCTGTCGATCACGAAATAAAAAACCTTTCTTAAAAATCTCCCAAGTTGCCTGAGTCGCGGCGACGTCTCTGCAAATGAGAGAGGTCCTTTTCTTTCTAATTGCTATGACGATAACAGTGGGGGCGCAGTGGCATAGTGGATAAGACTCCCGACAGAGCTGTGCTCGACTCCCGATTGGAGGACCCGAGTTCGTTTCCCAGTGCTTACTGGCACGTCTTTGGACAAGATGTTTTTTACCCACAATGCCCCTCTCGACCCAGATGTGTAAATTGGTAACTGACAACGCTTGGGTAATAATAATGGCAGGGGCCTCTGGTAGAGCAGTGGAAACACTGAAAAGACTTATCTCTGGATAAAGAAGACCTTATCATTATTATTATTATTATTATTATTATTATCATTATTATTATTATTATTATCACTATTATTATTATTATCATCATTACAAACATGTATTTTGCTATATTCTTGTCCTTTATACCGCTGCCTCTTCCAATTTCCCCATCCTTGTTGGTAGGCGTACGGGACCACGTTCTCTCCGGCAGCCCGACCACTTCTTGTCTGGTGATGGAAGACATGAATTCTCACACCAAAGAGCCCCAACTCGTAGGCTTCGCCATCTATTGCCATATAGTCCAGTGCTACTATGGCAAGACCGCCTTCCTCAACGCTGTGTACGTCAAGAACTCACACAGAAGTAAGTACATGACGGCATATATTTGTCGAATGGCATGCAGGGTGAAAATCAAGATGTATATTCCCCACCATACCACCACCATACTGTGAAACTGTTTAGACAAAAGCTTTTATCTGAGAATGTATGAAACAGTTAATGGTTTATAGAGGTATTGTGTTAATTATGTTATAGATTAACAACACCTGGCATATGATACACCTTTGAAATAATTGTCTACGGTTAGAGTAAAGCTCATGGATGCATATTTTGATATGTGTTATGACGTGTACGTGTGAATTACTTAATGCACATAAGAATGTATGGATGTATTAATTTTGTATGTATCACTAATATGTTTGGGATTATTGTCATCTCAGAAAAAGGTCTTGCAACGGCGTTAATTCAAGCAGCAGCCAAGGTAAATATGAGTTATTTATTTATTTATTTATTTATTTATTTATTTATCTATTTGTTTGTTTGTTTGTTTGTTTATTTACTTATCTATTTTGTTTGTTTTAAAGAAAGAATGCAATTCAAGTATTGATAGATTGATACCATTTGCCCTTGAGGACCACGCAGCTGCAGATTTATGCGTGGAGGGGGGGGGGGAGGGGGGGGGTTGACCTTCAACCACCATCCTCCTCCCCGTCCCGCCCCTCACCAACCCTGAAAAACGTTCCTCTGTCTCTGTTTTGAGGTACATGATACTAGTAGTGTTAGAATTACACAAGTCTATTAGTGATTTAGTGATATATTGATATAAGCTGGTAGATGACGTGAAATGAATGAACAATTTTGTCTTACGCGACTTTGACCTGCTTAGGACCATGGACCCTACAGCAAAGAGTCCATGCTTTGTTGGCATTATAATTATATTACATACATTATCATACACCTTGTATATTTTTATATATTAATCAGGGGCGTCACCAGCTTTTTTTCAAGGGGGGTGCGTTTGACACTAAATGTTTACGATATTTTTTGGATTAGTATGCGAGGGAGCGAGCAAGGGTGGGGGGAGCGTGTGGAAGTGCCGGAGGGGGTTGTACCCCCTATAAATGGATTATGGAATGACGGTGTGAAACGACAAATTACTGGCAGCGATATCAGAAGAATGGCATAACGACTACATGCGAGCGAGGGGAGCGAGCGAGCTTGAAAATTTTGACATTTTACAGTCCAAAAACTGCCGTCATATAGCCATATTTTAGTGCTTTGTACATTAAGGGGGGGGGGGGGGGCGCACCGGGCGCAACTGCTGGCAGTTACTGGCAGCAACATCAGGAGAATTGCATAACAATTAAATGCGAGCGAGCGAGCGAGCGAGCTTGAAAATTTTGACATTTTACTGTCCAAAAACTGCCGTTTGTAGCCATATTTATTTGCTTTGGAAATTAAAGGGGAAGGCTAGTAACTGATCAGTGGGAATCAGTGGAAATGCTGGGAGATGATTGTTCCAATCCTTATGGGATTCATTCAAGAGTTCATTGTATATCTTTTGTTGTGTGAAAATGATTTGCTTCAGAACGGTCTCATATTCAAGTAATGTGCAGATTAATGCTCCGTCACTGACCAGGGACGCTAACCTGGAAGCATTAAACTGCACATTACTTGAATATGAGACCATTCTGAAGCAAATCATTTTCACACAACAATAGATATACAATGAACTCTTGAATGAATCCCGTAAGGATTGGAACAATCGTCTCCCAGCATTTCCACTGATTCCCACTGATCAGTTACTAGCCATCCCCTTTAAGGGGGGCACACCGGGTCCAACTGCTGGGAATTACTGGCAGCAACATCAGGTGAATGGCATTTGACACAGATTGTACATTGACACATCCAATTCGTAATGACTGACTACGGACCTTTGCTGCCAGATGTTTTGATGCAATTATCATAAATTCACTTTTGTCATCATTCAGTTTGAGTTTGTTCCGTATCGAGTTCCGTATATATTGTTCCGTATATATAAATGCGAGCAAGCGAAGAGAGCGAGCTTGAAAATTTTGACATTTTACAGTCCAAAAACCGCCATTTGGAGCCATATTTTTTCGCTTTGAAAATAAAGGAGGGGTGGGGGGCGCAACGGGCGCAACTGCCGGTAATTACTAGCAGCAACATCAGGAGAATTGCATAACAATTAAATGCGAGCGAGCGAGCGAGCGAGCTTGAAAATTTTGACATTTTACAGTAAAAAAACGAACAAACTGCCGTTTGTATAGCTATATTTCTTCGCTTTAGAATCTAAGGGGGCGCATCGGGCGCAACTGCTGGCAAATACTGGCAGCAATATCAGGAGAGCATAATGATTACATTCGAGCGAACGAGCGAGCGAGCTTGAAAATTTTGACATTTTACAGTCCCAAAACTGCCATTTGTAGCCATATTTTTTTGCTTTGGAAATTAAGGGGGGCGCACCGGGCGCAACTGCTGGCACTTACTGGCAGCAACATCAGGTGAATGGCATAACAATTAAATGCGAGCGAGCGAAGAGAGCGAGCTTGAAAATTTTGACATTTTACAGTCCCAAAACTGCCATTTGTAGCCATATTTTTTTGCTTTGGAAATTAAGGGGGGCGCACCGGGCGCAACTGCTGGCACTTACTGGCAGCAACATCAGGTGAATGGCATAACAATTAAATGCGAGCGAGCGAAGAGAGCGAGCTTGAAAATTTTGACATTTTACAGTCCCAAAACTGCCATTTGGAGCCATATTTTTTCGCTTTGGAAATAAAGGAGGGGGGGGGGGGGCGTACCGGGCGCAACTGCTGGCAATGACTGGCAGCAACATCAGGTGAATGGCATAACAATTAAATGAGAGCGAGCGAAGAGAGCGAGCTTGAAAATTTTTACATTTTACAGTCCCAAAACTGCCATTTGGAGCCATATTTTTCGCTTTCGAAATAAAGGGGGGGGGGCGCACCGGGCTCAACTGCCGGCAATTACTGGCAGCAACATCAGGAGAATTGCGTAACAATTAAATGCGAGCGAGCGAGCGAGCGAGCTTGAAAATTTTGACATTTTACAGTAAAAAACAAACAAACTGCCGTTTGTATAGCTATATTTCTTCGCTTTAGAATCTAAGGGGGCGCATCGGGCGCAACTGCTGGCAAATACTGGCAGCAATATCAGGAGAGCATAATGATTGCATTCGAGCGAGCGGAACGAGCGAGCTTGAAAATTTTACATTTTACAGTCCAAAAACTGCCGTTCTTAGCCATATTTTTCGCTTTGGAAATTAAGGGGGAGGGGCACCGGGCGGAACTGCTGGCAATTACTGGCAGCAACATCAGGTGAATTGCATAACAACTAATGTGAGCGAGCGAAGAGAGCGAGCTTCAAAATTTTGCATTTTACAGTCCAAAAACTGCCATTCTTAGCCATATTTTTTCGCTTTGGAAATTTGGGGCGGGGGGCGCACCGGGCGCAACTGCCGGCAATTACTGGCAGCAACTTCAGGAGAATGGCATTATGACTAAATGCGAGCGAGAGGAGCGAGCGAGCTTGAAAATTTTGACATTTTACTGTCCAAAAACTGCCGTTTGCAGCTATTTTTTTTTTTTTTTCGCTTTGGAAATTAAAGGGGGAGGGGACGCCCGGTGCGCCCCTCCCCCTGGATCCGCCACTGGTAGTCCAGGGTGTGGGTTTATGTTCATGACTGGGGGAGGTATCATGACCAGCGAGGTGGCGTCGAAGTGACCAAGCGGGGAAAGGATGTCCAAAATCTGCACTTTAGAGCATCCCCTAAACTAATTGTGCGTGTTTGTTTGTGTGTTTGTATCATATACATGGAAAAATTAGCCCAGGTCAAGTCTTTTTATTGGCAATGCAAGACATCTTTACATAGACTAGTATGTAAAGCAACACTGCAAAATGCAATGATCTAGCTTTGATATAACGAAGCGTAAGGTACAAAGGTGTACACTCTATATCACACTGCGCAACATTGTAGCGACTCTTCGTTCGGATGTACTGAGTACACTGCGCACATCCTGCTTGTATATGCAGAATGCTAACCAGGAATCACAATCTTTTGTCGGGTCCGGGCTTTTTGAACAATGTTTCACACTATATACCTATTTAATTATGGTTAAAAGAAATCATAGAAAAATATCTTATTTCTGGATCACCCTTTCATTCAAAAGCAGTTTACTAACACTTGAACTACTATTTCGGTAAATCTTTTTTTTTTTTTTTTTTACCAGCGGATTGGGAGTGGGGCGCACCCCCCCCCCCCCCCCCCCCTCCGTAGTTACGCCACTGCTTTTGGGTGAAATAATTGGACAGATTCTAACAAAAAAGTAAGAAAATCTTTTCATCGCGGGAATTATGATTATGTGGGGTGGGGCAAATGGTGCGCTTGCCTTCCAATATTTTTATAGGGGCAACATTTTTGTTTTCTTTCAAAAGCAAGAAAATCTTCTCATTATAAAATCAGTGCTGCCAGAACCAGGGGTGCGAATTGTTTTTGCCGACGATTTTCTTGTGTGTGTGTGTGTGTATGTGTGTGTGTGTGTGTGTGTGTCCATGGTGCAAAATATAAAAAAAAAGATAGAAAAGAATAATTATTTAGCGTCCGGCGTTGAGGTCGCTCGCAGATTGTTTTTTTTTTTTTTTAAGGATCTGAAGGGGGGTGCGTTCGCACCCAACGCACCCCCCCTGGTGACGCCCATGTTAATGTTTGTTATGATTCATCTTTCATGATTGATCCCTAGCCTTTTGTTATAGACTTATGGACACTTGAGGAGGGCATTATGATAAAGATTAATGACTGCGTGAAAATGAAAACCTTTATAGAATTGTTTTCCTTTCCTTTTTATATTTTTCAAGGATGTCAAGGATTCGGGGTGTGTTTCCATGACTTTCAACGTCTACAAGTGGAATAAGGACGCTGTTCGACTGTACGAAAAGTTGGGGGCGCTCGACCTATCTGCGGGAACCGATCAACACATATTCACTTTCAGGCGCGAACAGCTCACCGCGCTAGTAGAGACAGAAACAGCTGCGACTTGTAGAAGTACGAAAGACGAAAACAAGTGCAATACTGAGGAAAACTGACACCAAGAATTCGACACCCACGAGTCATACGACCCACGAGCTAGACATTACAAAAAAAGGTCCATGAGTCATACACCAATGAGTCATACAGCCCATGAGCTACGCAGTCAAAACAGGCACACTAGCTAGACAGTTCCATGAGCTATTATAAATGGCAAACGAGCTAATAAACACTAGGCCAAAAAAAGTTCCACGAGATACATTAAGCCCCGTGATGTAATATCAAGCTCGTGGGCCTTTTTTCGTAGAGAATCAAGAGCGTAGGCCTTGTTTGCCTTGTGTCTATATATAGCTAATGGATCTTATTTACCTAGTGTCTAGAACTAGCTCGTGTACCCGTATGGCTTGTCAGCCTATAGTACCACGATGTCGGGCTCGTGGGCGTTGTTCACTTAGTGCCTAGCTCGTGGGCAGTGTGACTCGTGAGCAGTATAACTCATGGGCTTTCAAATTGTGACTCGTGAGTAGTAACACTCGTGGGCTGTATGACTCATGGATGTCGAGCTCGTCACAGTCAAAAGGCACCCTTTGTATAGTGGTACCCGTTATATGAGACATGGTTATTATTAATCATCTTTGTTATCTTTTCACGGAATGCATTTTGACAGGTAATCTTCAGTTCGTGTTCAGGTCATTCTGTGTGTAAAGGTGTGTATAGCGAGTGCCTGAGTGAGGTGGACAAAATGATAGATATAGGTGGATAGATAGATAGATACATACATAGATAGATAAAGATGGACTGAGTTAGATGTATAGACTGAGAGAGAATTAAACACATATAGATAGGTACATACGTATCTAGATAGATGTAAAAAGAAATTAAAAAAGTGACAGAGGATATGACAGAAAATGAAGGTAGAGAGACACAGACAGACAGAAAGACAGACAGACAGACAGACAGAGGGAGGGGGTGGGGAGAGGAGAGGGAAGAGTAGTGCATTTATATAGTCGATCTGAAATAAGTTCGTATCATTAACTTCTGTAACATATTATTGCAATGTATATATATTATGCCAAATATTTCGTCATACCAGAAGTCAAAGTATGATACAACTATACGATGATATCATATTTTTTTTGTTTGTTTTGTGACAGCGTGAGGAGAAAGTAAAGCTATACAAATATGTCACTTTGCAATCTGAACAAAACAATTTTGAAATGGAATTAGTAGCTGAAATATTAAAGGGATCATTATAATATTTCAAAGGATCAAATGCCTGGATATTCTCTGGTCCAAGACTTCATCGGGAGCAGTCGTTTATGTGTAAGACTGTGAGAGTGTGTGTCTATTTTGTGTATGTGTCCGTGTGTATGGTTTTATTAGATTACTTGTATCATAAAATAGGATACTGTATATCAGCTGTTATTTTCGCGAGGGGTTCAATTTTTGCGAATTTTTGCGAATCACAGTTGGATCGCAAATTTAACAACACTCGAAAATGTCACCATTCTCTTAGGTAATAATTGTGCTTTTACTTCACTTCGCGAAAACAACATCTCGCGAAAATATCCGTGACCCCCTCATTCTCGAAAATATGTATGTACGCGAAAATAAAAGCTTATGCAGTAATAAGAAAGCTGGAGAGGGGAGAATGACAGAAAGATGCGTGTTTAATTATGATGTGTTAAGGAAACCAAAACCCAAAGAGAAATGTGGATTGAATGAGAGCAGTATCATTAGTAGAACGCATCAGTGAAAGTTTGAGGAAAATCGGACAATCGATGCAAAAGTTATGAATTTTTAAAGTTTTGGTGTTGGAACCGCTGGATGAGGAGACTACTAAAGGTTATGACGTCATGTGTGGACAACAATAATAAAGAAAATATAAAGGGAATTCCACAAAAATTCACTTTTCTAGCATAATGAAAGAGCATACTTGACTAACCGCTTTCAGGAAGTAGGGGAAATAATACCCTTAACATTATGTGAGTATCAGATTGACGGAATGTATAATTTTCATGAAAAATGAATTTTGTGGAATTCCGTTTATATTTTCTTTATATTCTTGTCCACACATGTCGTCATAACCTCTAGTAGTCTCCTCATCCAGCGGTTCCAGCACCAAAACTTTAAAAATTCATAACTTTTGCATCGATAGTCCGATTTTCATCAAACTTTCACTGGAGGTGTGTTCTACTAATTTTGCTGCTTTAATTCAATCACTTTCACACATTTCTCTTGGGGTGTGGGTTTCCTTTAACGAGTAGTCAAGTACTCGAGTAATTATATCTTATATGTTTGGATTAATTCTTGTGAAAAGAAAGACGCAGAAAGGGAGTAAATCTGCGAAAGAATTCCTCCCAGCAAAAGCCGCGTTATTCTCGTCTATACTCTCTCCATTCTTGATTTTATTTTTATGGTATTATTTTCCCCTGTAGTTTGCTGCGTATCCAAAGAAACTTAATGAATGAAAGTTTTACATGGCAGTACAATTCGCACAGCAATGAACCATGACTTCTTCATGAACTAAGAGTCACAAATTATAAATTTAAATGGTCATGACAGCACATGAGTAATGCAACATGGGCGTCACCAGGGGGGGGTGCGTTGGGTGCGAACGCACCCCCCTTCAGATCCTTAAAAAAAAAAAACAATCTGCGAGCGACCTCAACGCCGGACGCTAAATAATTATTCTTTTCTATCTTTTTTTTTTATATTTTGCACCATGGACACACACACACACACACACACACACACACACACACACACACACAAGAAAATCGTCGGCAAAAACAATTCGCACCCCTGGTTCTGGCAGCACTGATTTTATAATGAGAAGATTTTCTTGCTTTTGAAAGAAAACAAAAATGTTGCCCCTATAAAAATATTGGAAGGCAAGCGCACCATTTGCCCCACCCCACATAATCATAATTCCCGCGATGAAAAGATTTTCTTACTTTTTTGTTAGAATCTGTCCAATTATTTCACCCAAAAGCAGTGGCGTAACTACGGAGGGGGGGGGGGGGTGCGCCCCACTCCCAATCCGCTGGTAAAAAAAAAAAAAAAAGATTTACCGAAATAGTAGTTCAAGTGTTAGTAAACTGCTTTTGAATGAAAGGGTGATCCAGAAATAAGATATTTTTCTATGATTTCTTTTAACCATAATTAAATAGGTATATAGTGTGAAACATTGTTCAAAAAGCCCGGACCCGACAAAAGATTGTGATTCCTGGTTAGCATTCTGCATATTTACAAGCAGGATGTGCGCAGTGTACTCAGTACATCCGAACGAAGAGTCGCTACAATGTTGCGCAGTGTGATATAGAGTGTACACCTTTGTACCTTACGCTTCGTTATATCAAAGCTAGATCATTGCATTTTGCAGTGTTGCTTTACATACTAGTCTATGTAAAGATGTCTTGCATTGCCAATAAAAAGACTTGACCTGGGCTAATTTTTCCATGTATATGATACAAACACACAAACAAACACGCACAATTAGTTTAGGGGATGCTCTAAAGTGCAGATTTTGGACATCCTTTCCCCGCTTGGTCACTTCGACGCCACCTCGCTGGTCATGATACCTCCCCCAGTCATGAACATAAACCCACACCCTGGACTACCAGTGGCGGATCCAGGGGGAGGGGCGCACCGGGCGTCCCCTCCCCCTTTAATTTCCAAAGCGAAAAAAAAAAAAAATAGCTGCAAACGGCAGTTTTTGGACAGTAAAATGTCAAAATTTTCAAGCTCGCTCGCTCCTCTCGCTCGCATTTAGTCATAATGCCATTCTCCTGAAGTTGCTGCCAGTAATTGCCGGCAGTTGCGCCCGGTGCGCCCCCCGCCCCAAATTTCCAAAGCGAAAAAATATGGCTAAGAATGGCAGTTTTTGGACTGTAAAATGCAAAATTTTGAAGCTCGCTCTCTTCGCTCGCTCACATTAGTTGTTATGCAATTCACCTGATGTTGCTGCCAGTAATTGCCAGCAGTTCCGCCCGGTGCCCCTCCCCCTTAATTTCCAAAGCGAAAAATATGGCTAAGAACGGCAGTTTTTGGACTGTAAAATGTAAAATTTTCAAGCTCGCTCGTTCCGCTCGCTCGAATGCAATCATTATGCTCTCCTGATATTGCTGCCAGTATTTGCCAGCAGTTGCGCCCGATGCGCCCCCTTAGATTCTAAAGCGAAGAAATATAGCTATACAAACGGCAGTTTGTTTGTTTTTTACTGTAAAATGTCAAAATTTTCAAGCTCGCTCGCTCGCTCGCTCGCATTTAATTGTTACGCAATTCTCCTGATGTTGCTGCCAGTAATTGCCGGCAGTTGAGCCCGGTGCGCCCCCCCCCCCCCCCTTTATTTCGAAAGCGAAAAATATGGCTCCAAATGGCAGTTTTGGGACTGTAAAATGTAAAAATTTTCAAGCTCGCTCTCTTCGCTCGCTCTCATTTAATTGTTATGCCATTCACCTGATGTTGCTGCCAGTCATTGCCAGCAGTTGCGCCCGGTACGCCCCCCCCCCCTCCTTTATTTCCAAAGCGAAAAAATATGGCTCCAAATGGCAGTTTTGGGACTGTAAAATGTCAAAATTTTCAAGCTCGCTCTCTTCGCTCGCTCGCATTTAATTGTTATGCCATTCACCTGATGTTGCTGCCAGTAAGTGCCAGCAGTTGCGCCCGGTGCGCCCCCCTTAATTTCCAAAGCAAAAAAATATGGCTACAAATGGCAGTTTTGGGACTGTAAAATGTCAAAATTTTCAAGCTCGCTCGCTCGTTCGCTCGAATGTAATCATTATGCTCTCCTGATATTGCTGCCAGTATTTGCCAGCAGTTGCGCCCGATGCGCCCCCTTAGATTCTAAAGCGAAGAAATATAGCTATACAAACGGCAGTTTGTTCGTTTTTTTACTGTAAAATGTCAAAATTTTCAAGCTCGCTCGCTCGCTCGCTCGCATTTAATTGTTATGCAATTCTCCTGATGTTGCTGCTAGTAATTACCGGCAGTTGCGCCCGTTGCGCCCCCCACCCCTCCTTTATTTTCAAAGCGAAAAAATATGGCTCCAAATGGCGGTTTTTGGACTGTAAAATGTCAAAATTTTCAAGCTCGCTCTCTTCGCTTGCTCGCATTTATATATACGGAACAATATATACGGAACTCGATACGGAACAAACTCAAACTGAATGATGACAAAAGTGAATTTATGATAATTGCATCAAAACATCTGGCAGCAAAGGTCCGTAGTCAGTCATTACGAATTGGATGTGTCAATGTACAATCTGTGTCAAATTGTAGGAATCTTGGAGTTTATTTTGACCCTGAAATGTCAATGGCGACACACGTTACAAACACATGTCGATCTGTATATTTGCAACTACGCAATATTCACAGTATCAGAAAATCCTTATCAAACAAAGTTGCAGCCTCTGTTATTCATTCGTATGTTTTGTCTCGTATTGATTATGGAAATGCATTATTGTTCAAGGCTTCATCTTACCAACTGGCCAAACTACAGCGTGCTCAGAACTCTGCTGCTCGGGTCCTCAGTGGAACATCTCGCTTCTCCAGCATTACCCCAGTTCTAAAAAATCTTCACTGGCTACCAGTATCCAAGAGGATAGAGTTTAAAATTCTTCTCCATACATGGAAAGCAGTACATTCTTCAGCTCCAAAATATTTGCAAAACCTTGTTTCAGAATACGTCCCTGGCAGAAATCTCCGTTCATGTAATAGTAAACAATTAACAGTTAAAAGAACAATTTCGACTCTCGGAGAAAAAGCCTTTGTTTCTGCAGCCCCATCGCTCTGGAACGCTCTTCCACTGAGGATCCGATCAGCAGAGACCATTGAAACATTTAAAAAGCTTTTGAAATCACATATGTTCGCATCTTGTTTCGATTGAATTTTCAACGAATTGTTCATTGGTGTGTATATCTCTACCTATCTCTTTCTTCTTTTTCAACCTTCTTATGTACAATTATGACTACGATGTATGCTATTGTTTTCATAATTACGTCCCTCTGCGCCTCAGAATAGGATATAGATCGAAGGCGCATTACAAATGCTGTACTTATTATTATTATTATTATTATTATTATTATTATTATTATTATTATTTATATATATAATTGCTATGCCATTCACCTGATGTTGCTGCCAGTAATTCCCAGCAGTTGGACCCGGTGTGCCCCCCTTAAAGGGGATGGCTAGTAACTGATCAGTGGGAATCAGTGGAAATGCTGGGAGACGATTGTTCCAATCCTTACGGGATTCATTCAAGAGTTCATTGTATATCTATTGTTGTGTGAAAATGATTTGCTTCAGAATGGTCTCATATTCAAGTAATGTGCAGTTTAATGCTTCCAGGTTAGCGTCCCTGGTCAGTGACGGAGCATTAATCTGCACATTACTTGAATATGAGACCGTTCTGAAGCAAATCATTTTCACACAACAAAAGATATACAATGAACTCTTGAATGAATCCCATAAGGATTGGAACAATCATCTCCCAGCATTTCCACTGATTCCCACTGATCAGTTACTAGCCATCCCCTTTAAGGGGGGCACACCCCTTAATTTCCAAAGCGAAAAATATGGCTAAGAACGGCAGTTTTTGGACTGTAAAATGTAAAATTTTCAAGCTCGCTCGTTCCGCTCGCTCGAATGCAATCATTATGCTCTCCTGATATTGCTGCCAGTATTTGCCAGCAGTTGCGCCCGATGCGCCCCCTTAGATTCTAAAGCGAAGAAATATAGCTATACAAACGGCAGTTTGTTTGTTTTTTACTGTAAAATGTCAAAATTTTCAAGCTCGCTCGCTCGCTCGCTCGCTCGCATTTAATTGTTACGCAATTCTCCTGATGTTGCTGCCAGTAATTGCCGGCAGTTGAGCCCGGTGCGCCCCCCCCCCCCCTTTATTTCGAAAGCGAAAAATATGGCTCCAAATGGCAGTTTTGGGACTGTAAAATGTAAAAATTTTCAAGCTCGCTCTCTTCGCTCGCTCTCATTTAATTGTTATGCCATTCACCTGATGTTGCTGCCAGTCATTGCCAGCAGTTGCGCCCGGTACGCCCCCCCCCCCCCCTCCTTTATTTCCAAAGCGAAAAAATATGGCTCCAAATGGCAGTTTTGGGACTGTAAAATGTCAAAATTTTCAAGCTCGCTCTCTTCGCTCGCTCGCATTTAATTGTTATGCCATTCACCTGATGTTGCTGCCAGTAAGTGCCAGCAGTTGCGCCCGGTGCGCCCCCCTTAATTTCCAAAGCAAAAAAATATGGCTACAAATGGCAGTTTTGGGACTGTAAAATGTCAAAATTTTCAAGCTCGCTCGCTCGTTCGCTCGAATGTAATCATTATGCTCTCCTGATATTGCTGCCAGTATTTGCCAGCAGTTGCGCCCGATGCGCCCCCTTAGATTCTAAAGCGAAGAAATATAGCTATACAAACGGCAGTTTGTTCGTTTTTTTACTGTAAAATGTCAAAATTTTCAAGCTCGCTCGCTCGCTCGCTCGCATTTAATTGTTATGCAATTCTCCTGATGTTGCTGCTAGTAATTACCGGCAGTTGCGCCCGTTGCGCCCCCCACCCCTCCTTTATTTTCAAAGCGAAAAAATATGGCTCCAAATGGCGGTTTTTGGACTGTAAAATGTCAAAATTTTCAAGCTCGCTCTCTTCGCTTGCTCGCATTTATATATACGGAACAATATATACGGAACTCGATACGGAACAAACTCAAACTGAATGATGACAAAAGTGAATTTATGATAATTGCATCAAAACATCTGGCAGCAAAGGTCCGTAGTCAGTCATTACGAATTGGATGTGTCAATGTACAATCTGTGTCAAATGCCATTCACCTGATGTTGCTGCCAGTAATTCCCAGCAGTTGGACCCGGTGTGCCCCCCTTAAAGGGGATGGCTAGTAACTGATCAGTGGGAATCAGTGGAAATGCTGGGAGACGATTGTTCCAATCCTTACGGGATTCATTCAAGAGTTCATTGTATATCTATTGTTGTGTGAAAATGATTTGCTTCAGAATGGTCTCATATTCAAGTAATGTGCAGTTTAATGCTTCCAGGTTAGCGTCCCTGGTCAGTGACGGAGCATTAATCTGCACATTACTTGAATATGAGACCGTTCTGAAGCAAATCATTTTCACACAACAAAAGATATACAATGAACTCTTGAATGAATCCCATAAGGATTGGAACAATCATCTCCCAGCATTTCCACTGATTCCCACTGATCAGTTACTAGCCTTCCCCTTTAATTTCCAAAGCAAATAAATATGGCTACAAACGGCAGTTTTTGGACAGTAAAATGTCAAAATTTTCAAGCTCGCTCGCTCGCTCGCTCGCATTTAATTGTTATGCAATTCTCCTGATGTTGCTGCCAGTAACTGCCAGCAGTTGCGCCCGGTGCGCCCCCCCCCCCCTTAATGTACAAAGCACTAAAATATGGCTATATGACGGCAGTTTTTGGACTGTAAAATGTCAAAATTTTCAAGCTCGCTCGCTCCCCTCGCTCGCATGTAGTCGTTATGCCATTCTTCTGATATCGCTGCCAGTAATTTGTCGTTTCACACCGTCATTCCATAATCCATTTATAGGGGGTACAACCCCCTCCGGCACTTCCACACGCTCCCCCCACCCTTGCTCGCTCCCTCGCATACTAACCCCTCCCCCCCCTCCCCCACCCAAAAAAAAAAAAAAAAAAAATGAAATCCTAGCTACGCCGGTGCCCCTTCCCCGCTTGGTTTCCCTCAAAAAACAGTAAAAGTCTAGGGATTGAGAGCTTCCTATATTCCAAATGACTGTCCAAAAAATATCGTAAACATTTAGTGTCAAAACGCACCCCCCTTGAAAAAAAGCTGGTGACGCCCCTGTGCAACATTGTAATGACTTTGAATGGTAGCTGTAGATGCATTGTGCAGGTGTAATCAAATGTGTGGTAAACCAGGAGGAAAAAAAAAACTTTTGTTTTTTATTCCATCAATATTCTGAAAGGTGTATTTTATAACGCCGTACATTTTGTGATTTTCACGGAGCTTCTGAGTGTCTAACACCAGTACTCCATCAGTCTGAATTCAGTTGAGGGATTACAGAAGTAACTTATCATCAGAAACACATAGACACGTATACAGACAGACAGACACACAAACACAATCATACAAGAATGCCAGCTTTTCTAATTTAGATGCTGGTCCAATTTGATTCAGAGCTACGAATAACTATGTAGTCCAGATTCTGGACGTTTTCTTATCATTACGCATCCACGCGCGCTCCACAGCTTATCGCGCTATCCCCTGTAACCGCTCGATATCGATGAGGGCGCCAACAAACCTGTCCGAAAAAAACGTCCAGAATGGTTTGACAGTGCGTAGGGTCAAAAGTTCATATTAGGTATGCTGACGTAATGCCCTATCTCTCGCAAGCTCATTGCGTATGCATGAAAACTGAAGGATCGATCACAGAAAAGTTCTGTGGGATCGATCGATCTGCAGCCAGCTGTGTGCATTGCACCGTGAATTGCGATCTGCAACAATTACTAATTATGTAACAGAGATGCCTGCATTTTTGCACAACACACATTATCACAATCAAAGAGCCAACTCTTTGATCACAATGCAATGCGATACATGTACTCAGTTCTTCAGTGATCCGTACCATGCATTGTTTGCACAGCTGATTCGTGCAACGTTTTTGACTGGCTGAAAGTTATGGTTGCAGTCATGTCCGACCTACTTTCACGTGGTGTTTTGGACTTTGTTGTGCCCAGATTCGATGATGAGATGACTTGAATATTATTCTTGAGATTGAAAATGTCGAGCTACAAATCGCCATCTCGCCGATGTATGATTTGTGATGTGCCACTCCTAACGTCCAAACACTACATAAAACTGCAAAGAACTCTGTGAAGGTCGTGAGATGTAGACCTCAAGAAAAGTTGGAAGATTTGTTTGGCGATGTTATTGTTGGTAAAGGGGATCAAATTCGATCATTATGTTGGGGTTTTTTTTTGGGGGGGGGGATTGTGCCAATCATATTCATTAAAGGAAATAATTTTGTCATCAATTATTCTTCCTTAATAATATTGTATGATGAAATATTCAGAAATTAAAGAAATTCTTTAATTGACATAGGCACTTGTATGCACCTGTTTTCACTATTATCTGGCCCACTAAATAATAATGTAATTTTGTAATGTAAGCTCAGGGCTGTGAGATGTAGGTTCTATGAACCGCTACTTAGCTATGTATGGTATACAAGATATCAAGCATATTCTGATCAGGGGTGGTGGAGGTGAAGGGGATAGGGTACAACCACATTACACAATTTGTAGTGCAAAGTTTTGACGTGCATGTAAGGAACCAGAAGGTGCTTTTTTTAGAGAGCAGTCTAAATTTAAAGAATTGCGCTAAGTTTGTACAACTTTTGTAATTTTATTACCACTTCATGTAGGGCTTACTGGGCAGTTAGACCAAAACTATTCACTTTGATAATTTCTGTAACAGAGACAATAAGACCAATATCCCTGTTGTAAGAATACCCCGTCACTCAGTTTTTTGTTTGTTAGTCTTCATGATAATAAAGCTAAACTTAGTAAACCAAGATGAAGTAGGCCTATTCATATCAAAAGACAGTCTGACAAAGCAACTTGTTTTTTTTCTAATTCACAAACATTTAAGGGGGATATCAGCGTGAAATTATGCTTGGGAAATGTGTGGGCCATGCACACAACACACACAAACACATACACTTTTTTTTTTCAACGATGTTTATTTTGTTCCATTCAAAGTAATAGAAAAAAACAACAATTTTCATTTGCTACAATTGAAATGACGAAAATATACATTTCTGATCATAATAGCAAAAAAAAAAACCCGCACGTACATGCATGTGTACACACACACACACACACACACACACGAACATACACAAACACATGCACACACACACACACACACACACACTCACATGTTAGCAATTTGATTAAACCCCCTATTACAAATCACATCCAAATTAAAACATTGTATATGTACTTTGTACATACAGCTGTACAGTGTAGTAGACTTTACTTTTTTCAACGTTTATGGCACCTGATTATTGGTAAATAAGTTTAGATTTTTTTTTTTCAGTGTTGAGGTGTGGTCAAGAAATACATCAATTTATCACTATTGTACTTTGAAATGTACAATGTACAGTGTACATGTACATTATGTGCAATATATGTACTGTTACATACACTGTGTAGTCTTCATTATTTCATGTACAGTTAGAGCAGACAGCAAAGTGAAAACAAATGGACTACGAGTAGCGTAATTTGAGCATATGTATAACTTGTACATTTTTTAATCACATTACTTCTTAAGCCTTCATTATAAAAATTTGGCCATGATGGTAAAACTGTTAACGTTGTACCAACTACCAAGGAAGTTTCAAAGCTAGCATCCCACTCCCAACTGTCAATAATGAGTTCAAAAAGTTGTCACTCTGGGAAGGACATTCAAAATAATTCCTCAGGTGTATAAGTGTCTTTAAAGTTGGATATTCTGTGCCACCAAGTACTCATAAGGAACTGAAATAAAATGTTCTATAGTTGATAAAATATTAGGCATATTTCAGTTGTTTCTCCATGCTCTTGAAATTCCTTCATTATACACTTTCATTTGTACATGTACATGTACAAGTACTGTAATATACAATACATTTGCTGTATATTCATGATAGTTCGCGATCATTGTTCAACAACAGTGCATTATTTCAAACAAAATACATTGTAAACTGTTTGACTCTGAATTTTGATGTCAGAGAAATAATTTGATATGTCACATTTCAGTCTGATTACCATGTGTAGTAGACTCTCATTACACATCAAAAACACAGGATTAACACAAACTGGTTACAATTTATGACAAAGAAATCTTTGTTTTTTCATTTGTTGCGCTTTACAACAATTCTTGGTAAAAAAAAAATGCTTCGAAGTTCAAAAAAGAAAATAAATTCATTGCTACACAGTTCAAACTATAGGTACAAATGTTAATGTGCATTAACAGAACTAGTTTTAGTTTTATCAAAATGGGCCAAAGAACATACTGTACTTCTCATGAATGATTTTCTATGTAAAGAAAGTATATGTAAACAAGTTCTTGGTAGTTGTACAACTCAAAAACATACTCTAAACATGTGTACACTTGTATGTACATGTATGCATAGATGAACATGCGATGTACAATTATATGTGCAGACAAACAGCATAACAGTTCAATTTTCAAACACCCACCCAAACACCCAAAACACACAGCCCATCCCCACTTGGCATGGTCTGTATGTAAATGTACATGTAATCCACTACATCACAAAAACACAACCTTGAACTAAAATATTTCAACTTTTCCATAATTTTATCACTTGTAATTACGATATGTACCCATCAACATGTCCAATGAAATGAAAATATTCACGCCTAAAAAATAAAGTACAGTATGAAAAGTAGGTGTGTACAAATGTACATTGTATTTGCTTCTATGAATAAGAGCAAGGTACAGTAATTTCAGTGATAAAAAGAAAATTATTGTACATGTAGCACGGAACTGCAGAAATTCAGGTCCAAAAATTCAGGTACACCAGAAACCAATGTACCAACCACTCATCATTACAAACCTTAAGGAGGAAAAACACCCACAGTGGATTCTTGTTTGAAAACAATCATATGAATTCTCTAAAAAACAATTTTCAAATCCCAAAGGTACAAGCTAAGCTACATGTACATGTGTATACGTGACATTTTTCATTAAAAAAAAAAATCTCAGCTCCGATGTACAGCTGTACAGCTGTACATGATTCTTCATGTTACCAGTATATCTGATAACTCCTGAAAATTGAGTGCTTTTAAAAAGTGGATATAATCGTCTAGATCACTTGGGCATCCACACAAAACCGTACTGTGTACGTTGCTTACGTCAACACCCAGGCCAGACGCAATGGTAGCTATCAGGGCCCCATTTCATAAAGATCTGATCTGACAGCAACTCTTGCTGGACTGGCAGTTGTCATGGTAACGACAAGAATCCAGCTTCCTGATTGGCTGTTGCTATTGGAAGTTGCCATTCCAACAAAAGTTGCTATCGTAACATCTTTTATGAAATGGGGCCCAGAACTCTGATTTCACCATCTGTTGCTACCATGCTGTCAACAATTTCCTTTTGGATATCAGTTTCCGTGTTCCGTTGGTACATACATGTATAAACTTATTAACATACCTGTGGCAACCTTCTGGAAGCAGTGCCATAAAGGTCGCGTACACATTACTGCACATTTTTCTTATCATCCTTTCACAACATGCACCATGGATCTTCAAGTCATCTGCCAGCCACTTGAACATTGTATCTAAATCTCTTGCAGCAGACTTGACAACATGTTTTATATTTTGCTTGTCCGGCAACTGATTTACCCATACATAATTGCGAAGAGCAAAGTTTTCGATGATACCGCTACGCACATCTCTGGTTGCAGTGGCTGTCAGGGCAACAGCGGGACTGACGACTTGAGTTTCGATCGTAATTCACCCAATTTTCCATACACTGCTCGAAATGCTTTGGTGTCTCCAGATGCAGTCCTCCTATTTGAAAAATAAGAAAAAAAAAACACCAGTAAGATTAAAATAAAAAAACACTTTCTACATTGCACATGTGATTTTAATAATGCCTGCAGTCTCTTCAATGCATATCGCATAGCCATAAGACTGCATAATTTTAATCTATAGATGAACAAGTATTGTAAGGGAACATAATGTGTAAACGGTTGTAACAGATACACCGAGAGAGGGCGGAAAGAAGAACGAAAGTTGGCGACTGTCCTCAGAGGACCTATGTTGACGATTCGGTACCGAAGACCGAATCAAAGTGTTCAAAAGGCAAACCCTGTCTGGTTCTAGTGTCATTCCCTGTTGTGCAAAGTTGTCCCCTTTCAGTATGAGTACATTTGCATACTGAAGCATGTTCCTATTTGAGTTTTTCTCAATGTACATGCACATGAAGAATTAGTCTGTGGGCCACAGCGCGTGTCTCGATTGCTCCTCTGTCTGTGTAGAGGAGCAAAGCCAACGAGACACAGGCTGTGGCTCACAGATTAAAGCTAAGGCAGTAGGCCTATGTGTAATTGCATTTGTATGCGAGAAAGTTACAGTAGTTACTGTACTGCTACTGTACAAAACAATTAATTAAACCAGTGCAGCTACAGTGTTAATAATTTTTTACAATTACACAGGATTTGACTCAGGTCAGTACACCTAGGAACACTCACAAGAGTAGTACTGTAGTAGAAGCCTGACATGTGTTTACCCTACCCGGCCCAGAGACCAGACATTTTACTACATTTAGTTTTACAATCATTTTTTTTTGTTGTTCAACTAGGGGCCTACAGTTACAGTTTGTAATTCAAGACAAGAGACACGATATGAAAGTTGCCTTGACGAATCATTTGTAGAAACTGGATAGATCTAACGTTAAATGATCAGATTAGCTTACCGCTAGGCCGCTTGAGTCTCCGACTTGTCACGCAGGCCAAGCAAGATCCATAGCCCTGCTCATCTGGTCCGAAATTAAAGACTTCAAAGGCATGACAACAAGAGCCACAGCTTTCGGAGAGTCTGGTCCATCATGTAGATCTAGTTTGCGAAGAATATCAACGCACAACGGTGCAGCTTGGAAGTTGGAACACCACACTATTGCCGAAACCAGTCGGCATGGAGATAAACAAAATCATGAGTCTATGAGTTGACCACGCACGGAGAAACGAGTAGGTCTACGTGTAGTAGGGACTTCTAAGTTCTGGTTCTGCTGCTGCTCCCCGAAACCGTCAACGAATCCAAGCTTCTCAGTAGCACATTGCACTGAATGCTCTTCTCATTATCACTGTCAGAAAAGCGACGCGGAGACGCTGATGTTGACATCCATTGATCATGGAAACAAGGTTTGGAGGAAATACTTGAAATGCTGCACAGATTTTGGTCGGAAAACGCAAGACTCGGAATCAATACGAAAAGCACATTTGTTACACAAACAGCAGCAGCTGTATGCTGTACACGCGATTCGGGGGATCCCCGATCGAGAAGTAAAAGCCACCTCGAAATTGACATGTACGATAAGTCACGATGCTTTAAATGGGCGAATATCTTTAATACACGTATTTATCAACTTATTATTTGTAATTTTTATATTATTATTTTTTTGTCGAAAAAAAGATATAAATTAATGATGATTATTGTGATATTTATAACTTAATTTATAACAATTATAGAAACGAGTAGAAGTTAGTCTTAATCTTACGCACGGTTTATATACGTTCTAATTTTATTCTCCTCTTATGATCTCTAAGATATATTATTTGAGCAATTTTTAATAAAAAGAAAAATAATTTTGAAATTCCATCAATATATGTAGAGATTAATACAAATATTGGCGTAAAATACGTATGTTATATTGCTACATGCAATATACCTGTTTGCAATAAGACTACAAGATTAGAGATCGATCGACTCTTTTCGATCCCACAAATTGCCTGCTGGACGCAATCTCATCGACCAATCAGGATGCTCGAAATGAATGAGGGAGTGGGGGTGGGGCCATTTTTTTCCGAAATATTTCGGGGAGACTTGGCAAACCAGACTGGACTGTTTTGGAGGTCGAGATGCGTGCGTGCGCGGCAAATTAATACAAGAGCGTACGGTGGAGCATACGCGTGCTGTAGCGGTGTGTGCGCGCGGTAAATGATCACACAAAACAACAACGCGTCCAGGCAGTGGACTAATAACTATGCCGCAGACGACTTTTGTAGCTGCGCATGCGCAGCTTCCATACACTCGGCGCAGCGGCTCCTCGCATAGCCTTTAAACAAGGCGACTCGCTCTGCGTGCCCCCGTATAGCGCGTTTACCCCACAAACCTGTTGGCCGGCGAGTGGAGCGAGCCGCCTTTATCCACTCGTTCAGGGATGTGTACTTTTGTCGTTGTTGTTGCTTTATATTCTTTGACAAATTTGCGTACAAATTTGACGCAGAAAATACACATGGCACCAAGGCAAGCCTCGTTACTCGTTAATATTAACTAGAATAAGAATAGTTACTTAATATTAACGAGGCTTGCCTTGGTGCCGTGTGTATTTTCTGCGTCAAATTTGTACGCAAATTTGTCAAAGAATATAAAGCAACAACAACGACAAAAGTACACATCCCTGAACGAGTGGATAAAGGCGGCTCGCTCCACTCGCCGGCCAACAGGTTTGTGGGGTAAACGCGCTATACGGGGGCACGCAGAGCGAGTCGCCTTGTTTAAAGGCTACTCCTCGCACTGCGATGCGACGTGTTCCAAACACTAGGAATCACCTTTCTGGGCAACCTCATAGGAATTTCGTTCTCCTGTCATCGCACCAGATCCAGAAAAGCGGGACATCAGAGCACCGCATTATATGCAGCAGAGGTAAGCTGAGCTGAACGTACTGCAGACCATATTATAAATGATCTTGACAATTGAGCTAATATTCTCTCTATCAGGTATCCCACATTGTACTCAAACGGCAGGCGAGTTGATGCGCTGAAAAATATAGGCCTACAGTGTATGTACGAACTGCATGTGAATGGTGAACTTGGTGAAGAACGGGGATTTCCCATTGTGCTAGTACACATGACGTTGTATGTACATGTACTATACAGTTATACCAAGGAGGTACTAGGCAAGCTTGCCTAGTACCTCCTTGGTTATACCTATCTGAGTGTATCCGTATTGTGTAGATAAGGCAACTATGGTATTGTTTTAACCCACGAGGCGAGGCGAAGTCGAATGGGGTTTTAGAGTACATGTTGTAGATAGTTTCCGTGATTACTCCTATCCATGCACGTAATATTCTTGCCAATACCCGAAAAGACACGCACATCATCTGTTTTATAGGACAGCTGACTTTTTTTTCAGTCATGCTGCGTAGGCCTATACATATAGTAGCAAGTTTCCTGGATGCATGGCTATGCATCCAGTAAGTACTGATGCATGGCAACTAATGTACTCGATGCATACTCTATCATGCATTCATAGCTATAGCAATCTCTTGAAAGAGTGCGCAGTTTGTAGGCAGTTTATTATAGTTTCACTGCATCCCTTTACAAGGTATTTGGAATACATTGTAGGCCTATCAATTTCAACTATTTCATACAAGTCTATTCAGTTTCGATACGTTTACAAGATTGCACATGAAACATATCCAAGCTTTTGCATGCTCCAATACCACAGATTCCAGATCTACCGGGCAAATAAACTTCATGAAATTTTCAACTGGCAGATCTATTGAATATGATTTACTTAATAAAACATAGTAGGGCCTACGAATAGTCCTGTAGCTTCGTTTGATTGCGTTTCTTGTGCCTCGTTGAATGATTGGGTTATGATGAATAAGTGTCATTTCAAGGTGATTTTTATCTAAGATTTCTTGTTCAGCGAAATACAATTTTAGGATGTTCTTACTGTACCAGGCTTACAGAAACTATCGTCGGCGATCGTATAATAAATAATTGATATCCAAAGTCTCGTCTCGTAAGAATAACAACAACAACAAAATACCCCGCAAAACTGTGGACTAATCATGCTATGATGTGACTGCAGTACATTTCTCGATATGTTCTACATAATAAGAGCACTCTATTGTGAAAGCACTATACTACATGGTGTGACATAATCTGTGTCTCGCACATTTTAATGGCCTTGAGATGATACAGGCTTGGCCTCAAACTTTGGACCTCAAACTTTGGACTTGATATCAAGAGGACATGGCCACTATGATAGAATGCTTACTCTCTAAAAAAAGTCGAGTGAAAATATTCACTCTTGAAAGAGTGAATACAAAAAAAGAGTGAATTTAGAGTGAAATTGGAGTGAATTTTGAGTGAAAATGTTCATTTTCACTCATTTTGGAATGACCTCAGGGATCACTCCAAAATCTTCGAGTGATCCCTGAGGTCACTCTAAAACGAGTGAAAATGAACATTTTCACTCAAAATTCACTCCAATTTCACTCTAAATTCACTCTTTTTTGTATTCACTCTTTTAGGAGTGAATATTTTCACTCGATTTCTTTTAGAGAGTAGAAAAATGTACGTTCATACCTTCTGGGGAAAAAAAATATTATAAAGGTGTTTTTTCGCCAAGATGTCATGCTGAACTGTTACGTCAAACCTTTTTTTTTATAATTTATGTTTTATTGAAAAATTATACAGAATCACACTATTTATAACAATCAACTTGATGAGAATAATACAATCTCTGAACAGTGTAGAGGAGTTGTAAAAAAGAACAAAAAAAAAAGGCAGAACATTAAGTTACCATATACAAATCAGATCTTGTTCAAGAGCGATATTCCGAGATGGGGAAGGAGCATAAAACAAACAAACAAGTAAACAAACTAATGAGTGACCAATGTTACGTCAAACCTGTTCCAGATTGTGATAGGACATTTTAAAACCTTTTGCCGCGAGGGATGTTAGATAATCTCGTAGCAGATCACAGGTTACAATGATTATCAATCATTCGCAGTTATTACCCTACGCGCGCCAATCCGGACATTTACACTTCATATTCCTAGTAAACCCGAGTTCATTAAAAAGAGTGTATAGTATACACTTGTTTTGATAAACTCGATTTTATAATGATATATTACACTTTGTTTCACTCCTTGCTGGATGGAAAAATAAAAACTTGAACTGAATTGAATTGAATTGAATTGTATAATGGCGTATATAAGTTGGTTCCAGCTTCGGAGATATTTTGTCTCAATCAGAAGGCCCATACCCACATTTAGCTTTGATATAGTCGTCATGACTGTTCTTTGTGCGTATATATTATATATATATATATATATATATATATATATATATATATATATTATATGTATAATTAATATGAAGAGTTTTACTGCAAAATGGGCTAAGCGCCATTTTTAAACATTTCAAAGTAAATCCGTCATCTGATAGAGCAAAATGAAACCTTTCCAGTAATACCTCACTTGTATAACATAGAGAAACATTCTAGAAGTTATGATTAAAAATATCCACTATTTTCTTATTTTCTTTGTTTTTAGCAGCTTTATTCGCAGACATCTCAACTTAAGAAGAATGGAGTTAGCTGGTTTGGGATAAAACTCTTCTTATATAAATATATATATGTATATATATATATATATATATATACATATATATATATATATATATATATATATATATATATAATATATATACATATACATGCATTATACATATACATATATTTAAGTGTGTGTGTGTGTGTGTGTGTGTGCAATTGTGTGTGTGCGTGTGTTCGTAAAACACTTGAAGAAAAAGAACAAAGAAAGACGAAGTGATAGCATGATTCATTGAGGCCTACAAGGAAAGAGAGCGTGTACTACAAAATAATTATACCCGTCATCGAAAGAACAGAGACAAATATTCCATAACAGTCTTTGAAATTGATCACCAAATTACAGTCTGTCATGGTTTGTGGACTGTAAACCAGTTACGCCTACTGGCAAAAGCAGAACAGAAAATGACAAGGGGCATTAAAAACGGAGGGCCCATTATCATTTAATTTTCGTGGATGTCGCGTGGCAGTAAGAATTTGTTATTTCACTATAAACATAATTATTTCATGTTTCATGCATTGGATATCTTTCATTCTTGAAAGACGATATTTTTGTTCGTTTGTTTGTTTGTTTTTTTCATTTCCGGTGGAGGAATTAGAGACTTGTAAAGCCATGGAAAGTTCGTACTTGATTCGCCGCGGGCAAGCTGACGATGCTGCTGCCCTCTATAGTCTGATAAAAGAGATGTCCGAGTACGAGAAACTTTCCGCCGGGTCTCTTCAGATGACGATTGACGGTAAATAAATGACGTCATAACTCTGTCTGGGAGTGGGGGGGGGGGGGGGGGGGGGGGGGTGGGCTAGGAATATGATAGATGTCAATCGTTCATTGATGCGTTTATCACATGAAAATCATCGTGAACAGGCAATGGACCATTCTGGAACATCCAAGAGAGTAACTGTTTCGACCTTTTGTCTTTTTGTACTAATATCTTTTTTTTTCTTTTTTTTTTTAGAATGCGACAGTGATATCTAGTCGAAATAGTTTCTAACATTTTTAAATCTTCCTTCTGACCATTGAACGAATCAAAACAAAAAATTGTAGGAATCAAGCCATTACGTCCCGTTTCCGGCCTTATTTCGCGGCTGTTGGACAATGCAGTAATGCACCTTATGATGTGATGGTGCCTGTGTAATCATGTATACGTACTTTTAGGGAGGAATTTCGGGCAACTAAAAAGAATGGATAAACGAGAGCATAACATTGACTAACACCCTCAATAAACCTACCTGTGTTACATCCGTCTGCCTAATCTGTTTTGTTGTTGCCCTTTATTTTTTCGGGGTCCATAATATGATTATACTGTTTTCTGTTTTATCACTGCCTAAGGGGTACGGGAGCACATTCTCTCCGCCGACTCGCCGGCGACGTGTCTTGTCATCGAGAACGAGAACTCTTCCAAAGATGTAGCAGATTTGGCAGGCTTCGCAGTCTATAACACGATTGTTCAAGCTTACACCGGCAAGTCGACTTATCTGAACAGTCTCTTCGTTGCAGCCAAGCACAGGCGTGAGTATAGTGTTGGAGAATCTTTGCAGAATATTAAAACCGTTACATCCGATTTGCACAATTGGGTTTTACCGATATCACAGTTTTGTGTACACATGAAAAATCATAAATTTCGTCTGTCGTTTGTTATTGTTGTTTATGTGTCCGATTGTTGTTAAAAAATCATTCTATTTGATGGAATGTGTTTGCTCATGTGATATTACGATGCGATACGATATGTGTGCGCGCGCAACTGATCCTCAAACGGCTTGAGATACGATGTGATGAAACACCCTGTGTTTTAACCCTCCTCAGATGTAATTTTGTTATTTTACATGATTCGTACATACTCGTTTTATTTCCAACAGGAAAGGGACTTGCATCGGCGTTACTCAACACGATGGCAAAGGTAACTTTTTTTTTCATGTTATTTCTAGTTGTATTGCATCTTTATTTTCAACGTTTGCGATGTTAAGCGCATGGAAATTATCCTTGTTCTGACATAATGAGTTGGAATTATTTCACATTCTGCGCTGACTGATACCCACTTTCTAGCAAAGCATATCGTGGCTTCTGTTGACCTGTGTCCCAGCTCATTGCATTATCTTTGAATTGACACACAAAAAAAAAATGTCTCTTTTGAATAGGCAAATTATATCTTGATATGTTATTGCTAAGATGAAACACTAAGAGTACACAAGTCATATAACAACAACAACAAATAATTAGTTGAAATGAACATAGGGCAAAAACACGCAAAAGGCAGTCTGTTTGAACAGAGATAAATAGAGTCATGTCTTAGAGCGAAATCTTGTTTCCTATCCAAGTACACGTACACCATACGATTCCAACCGGAGTCATAGGCCGTCATCATAATTGGCTCAGTCTGTCTGTAACAGGGAGCTTTGGATTTTCGCGACGCGGACATTCAGAGGAAAAACACCTGTTCTGCGCATGCGCAAAATCGCTTATCAAAATCGATCTCGCGTCGTCTCAGTTTTCACGGTCGGTTCAGGGCCATTTTTGCGTCCGATCAAATTCACGACGCAGAGAGTTACTCGATGCACTGATCATAATTATGGGGGCGCCATTTTACTTTGTATAGGTTGCGTCCTCGCGTAATCTGAAGCTTCTTTGTAACACGATGCAGGGAGAGAGAAGAACTGCCAACGCAGTCGTCACCTAAACGTCCACGTCGCAAATCTAAAGCTCCCAAATGACGGCTGGGCGAAATCATTTTGCTCATTAATTGTTCCTCCGCAGGATTCCCGTAAGTCTGGGTGCTCTGCCATGACGTGGCGTGTCTACGCGTGGAACTCGGAGACGATCAGGGTTTACGAGAAGCTGGGTGCGCACAACGTCACCAAGGATGAGGAGCTGGAAATATACGCACTCGAGAGCGAAAAATTACAAGTCCTGGCCGAGAGAGAACTCAAATCGAGAGAGGACGTGAAGATTGATATACAGACACAACAAGATTCCGATTCATAGAGACACTTCGCCATAATAACAGCTTACAATAACTATCATATACCGGGCATTGTGGTCACAGTGGTAACCAGGTAACACCCAATCGTCTGGAAGCAGTTCGGTTGTCGCTATGAAAACTGACCTCATGAAATGCGAAGTTTGATATGATTTGGCATACTACAGATTATGACGACGCTCAGAAGTGAGTGATTGACTCATAAAAAATGTGGGTTTCGAGTCATGTTTTATCACAAAGACAGAGCGCTGGGTGAAAAGGAGTGTATAATGAGGTGCTATAATAACTTACTGTTATTCCTGCAACGGTGACATGGCATTTGTTCCTGCGACAATTGCTCCGGTCTTATTTTCTCCAAGAACTTAGGGTTAGGGTTGTGATAGCGTTTTCGGTTTATCAATTTGATGTGAGAAATGGGATAAGGGTTAGGGTTATGTTTGTGGGTATGATGTATGTTTGGCTTAGCGTGCAGATATTTCACGGGAGCAATTGTCGCAGGAGCAAATATGGAATCTCCTGCAACATGATCATTTATGATGATATAACAGAGGGTGGAGAACTACGGAGAATGAGCAAAGCCAAGGACGAAATGAAATAAGGCCTTTTTCAGCTCCTTCTTCTTCCGCCTAGTTGCAATGCACTCGAGTAACACTCCATCCAACCTCATTTCATCGATTTAATGAATCCTAACCTTGGCTGCAACCTACTTATGGCAGAGTCGACAAGAATTTTGTCTAGTTTATCCTCGTGAAAGTGGAACGGACTTCAGTCTTTTGTTACGACCAAAATCACACTGAGAATGATCGCACAAAAGAAACAACTAATGTTCAGGCGGTTCATCAAAAGTGATATTGTGGGTACAGACTCGTAATCACTTTTCACAACAGTACAATAGTGATCAATAGAAAAATCATATAAATCGGTACTGGAATCACACGCATTACAGCCAAATCTTAAATCACAAGGTCCATGTACAACTGTACATGGAAATGTCCAAATACGATGTTCGATGCACAGATGAATGATCCTTGATGCACCGATGAATGATTCCTCCGATGTAAATCCAGAGGCGCAGGTTACAATAATCCACGGTATGGTTCAAGGGTAAAGATCCAGGGTATACGTCCACAGCGAAACGTGCAGAATCCAAACGTTAAAGCCCGGTCACACAGCACTTTACGGCTTAATCACGGCCAAAACCCGTCAAAAAGTGGTCTCCCGTGAAGCAGACGATGTTGTTCGCGTTAATGTCGAGTTTAAGACGAGCTACGGTCGATTTATAGACGTGGCAGGACGCGGGAGAAAATTGGAACGGCGTCGGACGCGGTAAAAAGTTTTGAACTGCTCAAAATTTTATTCCACGGACAACCACGGGCGGCACATGTGGTAAAGACGTGCAACACACGTGCAACACACGTGATAATCCGTGTTCCGGCAGTGATTAAAATTTGGGGAGACGCGGTAAGACGCGAAAGTTTAGCAGTCTGTCACGGGCAGAGCACGGTCATCTGACGCGTGTTACGCGTTGGTATCACGGGAAATAGCGTGTGTTGAGCGGCTTATCACTGACAAATGGATTTTTTCCCGCGTACATACACGTAGCTGGACGTGGTTAGCCGTGCTTAGGCAGTGCTTCAGCAGAGGAAGAGCCGCTAACGGCCATACCCCGTACAAAGTACGGCCAAACCAAAATTGACCAAAAAATTACCACTTACGACCACGTCCACCAGACTTTCATAACTTTTTGTACGTGATTTAGACGTGGAGTGCTGCGTGACCGGGGCTTTATGACGACCGCGTCCAGTCGATGCGTTGAATGATGATTCAGCCAATAATATCCAGCTGGGAATCCAGCCCGTCACAGCTTTGTCGTAGCAATGTCCATTGACATAAAAATGGAGGCTATCTCCAATGTAGGCAAATTAATTCTCTGCAGACAAAATGTCTCCCAAGCCTTATCTCCACAAATAGAGCAGGTCAGCAGGTAACACAGGACTGACTATAACAAGTCGCTTCAGAGCCAGAAGTGACGTAAATCTCGGAGCAGAGGTGTTAGGTACTCTGCCTACTGCAGAATTTCTGCGGCTTATATAGGTCCATTCACCCCTTTCTTGAATGTTCTGTAATTTGCTCCAGCCTAGGGCCACATACTTGTATACTAGCAAGTTCAAGACTGTTCCAGAAATCCTAGCTGACTCACTGCCTAACTATGTGCATAACTTCCTACCAAAAATAACTACCAGTCACATTGGGCTACAGGGACAGTGCATGTTTTTCATCACTCAGCCAAATATGTAAACACTTCCTAGAACATTCTAGATTGGGTGAGAAATCATTCTAGGTTGAGTGAGCGATATGGTACAATGTATTTCCTGTCACAAGCATGTATTGTAAATCAACAACATGTATTGTAGCTATACCAAATAGAATGTTCTCCACTAAACTCGTCAACCTGTGTGTACTGTATCTATACCAAATAGAAAGTTCTCCACTAATCTGGTCAACCTTTATACATACACATTTTAAAACAACCATACATACAGTACATCCCACATGTACATAACTACTAGTGTGTACATTTGTGACACTTTAAAACGGCGCTTTCCGTCGAATCATTGTGTCTTTTACTACAGATTGTATATTGGAAGTGCATAAAATACACGCGCTATGTCATCACGTTCGTAATCGTTAGTGTTTGTAAGAGACTATTTCATATTTCGTTGCAACTGATTGACAAATTGCCCTACATCGACGTCGAGGAAACATCTCTACGGAAGAATTTCATGAATTTGAATATTTCATGTATTCTTTACTTATATCTCCTGTGCATAATGTTGACATAAAAGTAGTTTGTATTTTCTCTTTAACAAATACGTAAGAAACTATACTCATGTTGTATACATTGTGTCATCATATCAATCATTCATAATATATACACACATGTATGTGTTTGTGCATGATTAATTTCATCAAGCACAACCTTTAGTAGAATTTCTCAACCGGGAAATCCTGCAATGTTTACTAGTAATATTCAAATATGGTTATGATTACATACTGCTTGATAATTATAGAATTTGCAAAGTAATCTTTAGTATTGACAGATTGATCGATGATCTCACAGAAGCAATCCTTTGCAGAGTGCAGTAATAATATAAACTCGTCAAAACTATTCCGAGGGACTCGTGGAATTACAATGTATAGTACATGTTCTTCGTTGTTATATTACTGTCACTTTCGTGAATTGGTGTTAAATGCCACTCTGAGTGATGGCTTTCATGAAAGTAGGTATTGAAATATCCATAAAAGCATTTTGTTTTACGAGATAATGTGTGTTATCTTGTCATGGGACCTTTAAAGGAAACCAAAAACCCAAAGAGCAATGTGGATTGAGTGAAAGCAGCAACATCAGTAGAACACATCATTGAAAGTTTGAGGAAAATCGGACAATCGATGTAAAAGTTATGAATTTTTAAAGTTTTGGTGTTAGAACCACTGGATAAAGAGACTACTTGAGTTTATGGCGTCATGAATGTGTGGACAACAATATGAAGAAAATATAAAGAAAATTCAACATGCTTTCACTTTTCTAGCGTAATGAAAGAGCACTTCCCTAACCGCTTTCAGAAAGCAGGAGGAATAATATACTACAACGTACCTTTAACCCATGTCTGTATCAAGTTGATGGAATGTGTAACTTCCGTTTTAAAAAAATGAATTTTGTGGAATTCTCTTTATATTTTCTTTATATTGTTGTCCACACACGACGTCATGAACTCTTAAGTAGTCTACTTATCCAGTCATTACAACACCAAAACTTTAAAAATTAATAACGTTTGCATCGATTGTCCGATTTTCCACAAACTTTCACTGATGTGTTCTATAACTAATTTTGCTGCTCTCACTCAATCCACATTGCTCTTTGGGTTTTGGTTTCCTTTAAGTGTCATAAACCACAGACCTGCATGAACCAAGCCGACAAATCCATGCAGGGGGTAGGGAGAGAAAGAGATGGAGAGAGAGAGAGAGGGGGGGGGGGGGGGGGGAGTCCGTCCCAACTCTGTGTTCCATGGGTGCAGCAAGGTCTCTGTGAAAGAATTGAATAAATCGTTTATCGCATTTTGATTTACCTTGCGTCGATCAACAAGATTTGATGTGGCGCGGGGTAAATTTACGAGTCACTAGTTTGTGATTATGCTCTTGAAGGCACATTCAGGAGTTGAGTGAGAAAGGAGCGAAATGCATGCAGTTTCCGAAACAACAGAGGCGATTGTTCTATAAGATTTCGTTCACACAACGGGCAGACATAGTCCAAATTTACGGAGGATTTTTACATTTTTAGTCCAGTCTCATTTTCTGTTTTTCACTAATGGCTCAGTAGCAACACAAACAAAGTAAATCAACAGATGGTCGTCAAATTGCGAGAACAGTACAAAGTACAAAAACTAACGCTGCCATCACCAAACGAAATCAAAGCAAAATGAAACAAGCAAAAAAAAAAATATCGGATTGTTAACACAAACCAGTAAGAAAATTATGCCATAAGAAAGGAGAGATATCAATAAATATTATAACATGTACTGCCTGGAGCTACAGCGCATTTCACTTCTTTTCTGTTGCAATGAAACGCAAAATGGAAAAGAAAACAAAACCCCGAAATGTTCTCGGCTAGATGGAAATTCGCTGCAAAGTTTACACTCGGGTGGAGGATTCACTTTAACCAAAATTTCTTCTGTTCAGACCGAAATGTCGTTTAAGTCTACTGTATAAGATTAGAACCAATTTTCATTTCTAGGGCTGCAAAACTGACTTTTCCCGATAACTTAATGAGGAGGTACGTTATGACATGCCATCGCATGAACAGGTTTAATCAGGGAGGATATACTCTACATAGCTTCTGCACTTACTCATTGTCGATGATATCTGCCAAGCTGGACTGCGGTCAGCTGAGAGTCAGAAATGGTAGCGTTTAATCCAGCAGTTTGTTGACACGTTACCTCTTATAGTCTTGCTCGAAAACTCTCCCCCCCCCCCCCCCCATCATGTTATGAATTCTTACTAAAGAGAACGATGTGCTGTGAAAGAGAGATTGCAGAACCAATGGCTCGAGGTTTCATTTCATTATACCAGGGAGGTCCACCTCCCTGATTATACCCATATTGTCGTGGAAGTACATGTAGTATCCACTCTTGTGTCAGAATATGTTTACCTTTTTTGGCAGTCTATAGAGCAGATATCTGGATTGCAATAAATGATGGTAAAGGCCTCTTTGATAGTGTCTATCAATCAGCGTGAGTTGTAAATGTCTCTCACGTATTAGTGAATAAAATTTTCTATGAATGATAATTCACTAAAATGAGTTTTGAAACTTTGATGTAATGAAATTGTACACATTACGATGATCAAGCATAACAAGCACACGCGCACATATTAAAATATAATGTGATATGATATGTACATATTAATAAGTATACACGCGCTCACATGCCCACTCTAACACACACACACACACCAGCACACACAGCGCGATAGGAGGAAAGGTCCTGAAAAAGAAAAAAAAACTTTTTTCCCAGCAAGTATAGGAGCAATATGAAAGTGCCATGGATGAGAATAAGTTGTCACACACTCGCAAATATGACATGTGTTTCCGCGCACAAAAGCTTCATGTGTATAGCGACACTCCCCATGGTTGGGTGATAGAGCTCTCGACCAATATACAGCTTCAGCAAAAACGTACTGGTATCATGATCAAGCGTGTTGGAATGTGACCGCAAAAAGAGAGAGAGAAAACCCCGGTGACCGAGGCAAAGAGCGAGAAACAATAAGGAGAACGGATGAACACGATTTCATGTAATCGTCGTTTTGCTAGTCAGATCACACTCGAAACTAGCAATTTCGGTGTCTATAAAACGGAGATGGTGTCATGCCGACCAAGAAACCACGCTATGAAAGGAACCAGACTGAGATGAGGGCAAATTTCATACACACGCGATTGACCTCTTCGTTCTTGTCGATGTCGTCTGGACTTTGTAAACTTCGCGGTGTCGTCTGGTTTCCCGCGCCTTTGTTGTTGTACGACCGAGCCGTGACTCACGCGAGATTACTGCGTACAGACAATCAGCTGTGTGTGTAAATAGTGTCAATGCCCCCGCACCGTTCGCTTCATACTGTTCGCAGAAACGTCACCCGACCTACGCCTGAATGGAGTACTTCGTGGAAAAGTAGCAACTAGTTAAACATCCTTGATAAATTACGGTTGTATTAGGCTTCTCACTCTTGTAGCCAGTGGTTCACGTCATTGCACTGTCTTGTTGTGCACAGCGTTTAGATGCTTGCAAACCAACGAGTCTTGGTTCAATGCCTGAGAAGTGACAGTCACTGAAACCTAACTTGACACATATTGTTACAGCTGTAGTAGGAGGAATATGGAGACTAACTTACAAGCTACTGGAACCAATAGCTTTGCCCCATCAATGGACAGGCGTATGAAAGAGCAGGTGTTTTGTGGTGTGGCGAGCCCTGAAGATCGGTGTGGGGCTGGGCCGGTAGGAGTTGAGCTCGGACTTACTGTTGGAGTCCAGTCGGCGTCAATGGGAGGTGATGTAGCATCCAGTTCCGTTCGAGATCTTCTCGCTGCTGCTCCGAGTAACAACGGAGGGAACAATGATTCGACCACGTACAGAGCTGACTCCTGTGGAACGTATCGGCAACACAACCTGCGACTGAGAAATCGCTTGAATCGGTGAGAAATTTACTTATCATACTGATTACTGTGCCATTTAGCTGTTTAGTGTAGAGTAAAGTCAGTTTAGTCAGTTAAAATTAGGCTGAAAGGTGATACCAGCTTTTCTCTTTTTAAACAATTTCATTTGTGATCTGATCCCTATGTCCTACCACTTTTATTAATACAATGTATTCATTCTTCATTTATGAGATACTTGATTTGTCTGAGATCACTGCGTGCACTGACAACTCATGATATAAATATGTGCACCTACGCACCTATCCGAAAATTGTTTTGCTGCTGTTATTCTGGTCGTGTCAGATTTCGGTTCAGCTGATATACATGAGCTTACTCCTTGTAGTTGTACGATCGTGTCTGAGATTATTTTCTATATGAAATGATCAACATATTATTATCAAGAGGATGGACTGGATGATCAACATATCAAGAGGATGGACTGGACTGGGATGTCATTGTCGCCGGCCGCGATTTACAAGGATGCTAACGTGGCGAGTTTGCGTCATTTCAACGATTTATAATACACTATCCGATGATACACTGTCCATGTCCATGATACAATAATAATACCTCTTAGTAATAGTCGATTTTGAAATCTGCCAACATTACACAAAGGACACAAAGTGCACAGCCATGCATGGTGAACTTGTTTGAAATCGCAGACTCTATAAAGCAAGAATAAAGTTATGCTAAGTGCAGTATACCCGAGGCCGAGCATTCGAGACCGTCAACGGTCAAGATGACGTCACGAGTAGAGAATTCTGTGAAGTCCATGGTTTGTTCTCCTTGAAGTCATGGTGAAATACCCATACACGAAATGTTTTGTCCAACCTGTGTGCTGAGATTTTTTAGTCACCACGCACCTGTGTGATATTTGTGGAAGCCACAAGTTGAATCAAATATTTAGTTTTCTTGTTGATGTAGTTGATGATTTAGTTTTCATGTTGATGTATTAAGGATTTTTTTTTTCGTAGTTTAATGAAAAATCATTAAACTATTGCATTTCAAAAGTGAGTTAGTGGTCTTGGCCCTGCGACTTTCATGATAGATAACGTGCTCGTGAATGTATCTTCAAAACAAATGCTAACGGTCTACCTCATGACCTGTGCAGACTCTCCTTTCACTTCGGAAAAAACAGAAAACACTCAAAAGATACAAAAGAATGAGCTGAAATATCATCTTCGAGATTAAAAAAAAAAGTAACAACGGCAGTTACCAGTGAACATCGCGATGCTTTCACTCTGGGTATTGTTTTTGCTGGGTTTTTTTTTTTCTGATATCCGCGTCCACTTTGCAACAAGAATTCGTGTTCGGTGATATCTTTATTGCAGGCAGCATGTACGGTCAGTCGGTAATTAAACTGACGTCATGCACACATTGCACAACCAAGGTAGTAGATTTATTTGCTTAATGGTTGACTTGGTAAAAATCCTCTACGGGTACTGTGCGGAAGGGGGAGGGGGAGTGAACAAGGAATAAAGCGGAGCACATGCCACTCAAAATCATTCATTATCTGGAATAATGTACTAGTAATCAAGTGAAACTTGTTTGCTAATGATATTTTTATGTACTTCAATGGATTATCAGAGAGACTGGATTGTTGAACTTTCACTGTCTTACGGATGCTGGCAATGTCTTCTTCAGGAATTTATTGAACTTTTATGGGCATAGATATAGGCCTAACAGTGCCTGCAGTTCAACTTGAGTCTTTAAGGAAAGGTTTTGCTCTTGGGCAGAAATGGCTTGTCTTTGCTTATCCAAAATTATTGACTCGCGACTATGCGATGGTTTCGTGAAATGACGAGCCTTTGTGCTGAATGATTCCTAGCATCCCCGGCTTCATAACCATCGATACGTCTTTTAAAAGTAAACCCATACGTGAGTCATTATTTCATTCTTCCTTTCTTTTTTTTTTCTTTTATAGCACATTGTGTAGATTTCAAAAGAGATAATGCCACGTGCTAGACACTTTCCTGATCTTTCTGGCAATCAGAATCAACTAGCGTGAAAATCAAATGAATGGCATACTGGTACTGTAGCATCACTATAGCACGCAGAGATCCATAGGGTGATACCAAAGTTGCTGGGGTTTTTTTACGTTCATTTTAGTATCTCTTTTTGTCGGTTTGTCCTTTAGTCTGTGCTCGTAATGTCTCGTTTACGAAAAAAAAGAAGAAGAAGAAAGGTTTACAAATTGATAATTCTTATTCATGAGATATTTTGTTGCATTATATTAATGTTGAAATATGGGCGTGTGATGTATGCAGTTGTCACCAGAGCACTCTATCAGCGGGTTTTCCGTCTAACTTTAGGTAAAGCCTGAATATTGAACTTTTTAATCTTTTCTCCATTCCAGGTCCGTATTGTATAAATATAACAATCTCGACATAATTATGCACTTTTCGTCCTTAGGTTGTAAGGTAAATATGGCTAATAACAAGGTATCCTTATCCGAATTAATGAAAAAAGTTTTTCTATGTTTAGTGTGTTTATTAATCCATGGTGTGCAAAATAAAAGGAAAAAGCACCCACATCAATGTTTGTGATCACCCTAATTTTCAAAACTATCTTGCCGCAATGAAATGTCGAGTTGACGCAAAGTAATCTCACAAAATGCAAGTGAAAGTCCTTTTTGCCTATTGAAAGATGGTATACGAGTGCATTGCCAGGGATCCTACTACTACCATTGGTCATCAAATTCCACGAATTGACCGCAATGCACAGGAGCAATTTCGAGCGCGTATCCGACGCTGTTTTTTTTTTTTTATTTCAGTGGTCAATTGACATTTCCACGTAGAGCTACAGGTGGTAAACATTTTTTTTTCCAAATCCCAATATCATTGGAAATCCTTCAAGCTGTACGAAAGATTTATTACTTATTGTGCGTCAATTTTATGTCCTTCAGTTGTAGCTGCCGGTCATTAGACCAAACCATTTGTGATCATGATTATAACAACCCTTTCAAAGAGAAGAAGTTATTTTCATACAAGTATACTAGTAAACGGATGTCCGTTACCAACTCAATAGTAGCGTCATAGACTTTTAGCACTCTATTAATTCAGATACTCGTTTATGGAGGTTGCACAACTTTAACTACCTGATACATGAAAGTGATGCATGTTTGCAGTGTATACTTTTGATCTTTACTTTTGAGCTGTAGAACTAAAACAGTGATACGACACTTTAATCAAGGCGGTAAAAGATTGGGAGCATGTTATTTTTAACTTACCAGGCGACTCTTAATCATTTCTGCATCACGTGATATGCGATAATTTGATACTCATCATCATTATCACAAAGATGCACCGCCACTGCAAGAAATCCAAGATGCCAGGCCAGGAATCTGTCTTCAAATAAAACACAGACAACTGAAATACATTGTACAGTAATTCTAGTTGCTATTCGTTCTTATAACCAGAGAGCAAATACGTCGTGGCGGCGATTTTTTTTTTCTTCGTGACATTTACCTCACAGGGGAAAATGTGCGCAGATATAAAATATTTTCGAAAGTTACACACCGCAGGTTTGCCTCCCCAGGTCACGATCCGGAATCTGCGATAGACCCACGAGTTTTCCCCCACAACATGAACCTGTTTTGTCTCGAAATCTGTGTAACGTCACGCACAAAGAAAATGAAATTGATATGGGGAGAGTGTTGAGGAATGCCTGCCATCTTGTCTCACTGTTAGGCGTTTTAAACAATCCAGCTACATTATTTCTGTCACACACACACACACACACACACACAAACTTGACTGTTCGTTTATCCTGTTGGTTTTTTTTTTTGATATTATACTAAATCCACGTTCCCTATCGCCAACTTCACTACACACATATACACACACTCACACGCACACACACATACTGTACTCACGTATGATAGTGATGGAGCACGCCGAACAATCGATTTATGAAAGAAAAACACGTAATAATCGATAACCACCTGTTCACGGGTTGTTAACGACATTTACAGAATGCTTTTGCTTATAAACTACTTTTCAGCTGCTATACACGTGCTGCCCCCGTCTTCTAAATTTTAGCCTGCCTCACTAAAAAAAGAAAAATAAGCAAAACAAAACAACACACTGAGAAGTTAGCAAAGGTTGTCAGACATACTATATTTAATTATAAATGAATGAATGAATAAATAAATAAATAAATGAATGTCACGACTTCAAAAGGATGAAGTTCGTGCTGATTTGCAAAGACGAGGTGGAGTAAATCTGTCATCACAAAGCATTCATTATAAAAATAATTATTAAAGCTTATCAATAGTACACGTTCACTTTGTGCAACGAAACCTAAATATAATAGTTGCGTTTACATAAATTATGTGTCTTCTATATATCTGGCTCATGTTGGTACTCGGGGGATTAGTGCGAGTGAAAATATCGTATGCATTTATGATGCTACGTGTTGTTTGTTATAGGTCCATGGTAATACCAAGGAGTTATCGTTTATATAACTCCTTGGTGAATAAGATTTCTCTACGTTATGCACGGAGTTTGTCCAATGGCATCGTCCAATATGAAGATAAAACGGATGTGACTGTGATCGCCATTGCAGTTTCTTGGAAAGCGCCCTCAGGTGAAATCCAATTATCAATTACTTAAAAGCTGTCAGTAAACATGTAGTTGTTTTCAGTGGTTCATTCTTTAGTTAACAAAGGAAAGACAAGATAATTCATTGACTTTGAGGGTATAGACCACAACCATACAAGCAGTCGTCAATTCAATTTTTAGGACAAGATGTCAACCAGCTTTTCAGAAAAATAAACATGGACAACGGAATGCAGTGTCTCATAGCACGACTAGATAGGGGAGCATTTCATGAAGCGTTCTGTCATATTTTTTTTTTCTGACAAACTGTTATAAGCTACTGAAATCCTTGCATCTTATTGGCTGAGAGCAAGTTTGTCGGACAAAACGCTTCATGAAATGCCCCCCCCCCCCCCCCCCACCCCCAATGTGGCATCCGCCTCCCTGGTTCGGCGATGACCAAATTACAATGTTTCTCTATCAGGGGAAGACACATTGATATGAACTCTCTGACTTACTTGGATTCCGTTCAGTCTTGAAGATAGACTACTCTTTTCGTACGAGGTCCCTTCACTTCTGCTGAGCCCATGTCTGCAACAACTTGTACGAAGTACCCCACGACGAAGACCTTGCGGGATTTATATGTAGAATCTAGTTTCGTTTCTCTACTTCGACCACAAAATATTCCTTGGTACGCAGACTTCCTTGGCTAGCGTTTGATGGGGGTATTATCCTGTCACCTCCCTGGTAGAAACCCATTCTTCGGGGCGTGGCACCCTGCTGCTTCACAGACACAAAGAGGGAAACAAATTGTATTCTTAACATGCACCAGAGAGGTTTCATACATGTGTACGTTACCTATATACGCTTGTCGACCGTACAGCCGTGGAGGTGGAAGAATCTGATCTACTCCCATATATATTTCAAATTTCACATCGGTCATTTTTCAGTGTAACAGAATAATGATAACAGGTATAGGTGTCTGTCTTTCCACACCTCCCTGATGATATTATCACACAGGCCTCGCATGTTTTGCGAAATTTGAATATTGAATATAATTCTACATTTCATTCGTTAAGAATGTCTGATGAATAATACAGTCATAGACCCAGTTTATGATCAGCGGACAGGGCAACAATCGTGCTGTTCCAGCTTCAATGCCTCGTTACTTCAATTTTCGCTTTGGAGAAAAGATATAGTATGCAAGGCAAACAGTAAATTTTATTCTGCCATACGAATGAGAAGTGTTTCCGTAAAGAGAAACGTAAGCTTCCCATTCTATGGTAGGGTATCAGCGGGTCTAAAACTGTTCCAACTTTTTGTGGTTATCGCCCTTTTGGCTCAATACCGACGATCTGAAATAAAGGTAAGTGGCATGACTAGCCGACATTGCTGTCTATTATATATCTACCTATATCTACAGCGGCCTCTCAATTGATAACAGAAAAATTGGCCTTTTTAAACAGGTGACCGCTACAGCCAGGATACCTGTTTGACTTTTCACGCCTCTTGCATTCTTTTTATACACGCGTGCAACGATGTGTCGTCAACAGCCCGTGTTTGCAGGTGGCCGCTTCATACAAAGAGATGGCCGCTGAGGCACGTTTATGTGTCTTCCGCTATGGAAGATTTCAGAGCTACTTTTTCCAACATTCACAAGCAAGATCGTGTTGGAAATTGTCGAGATACAGGTGTATGTAAAATACTCATACGTTAATAATCATTAGATGCACATTTGAACAAAATTGTCGAATGAAAATTAAACGAATCCATTCCATATTTATTTGATATCATTTCAACAGAAGCCTGTACCCGTCTCTGATGTCAAACAGAGCGCGCCGTAAGCGGCAGACCATGCAAGACATGACGAAGCCTTTGAAGCAATGGTTGTATAACCACAGGGACTACCCCTACCCCAACAAGAGGGAGAAACTACTCCTTTCGCTCAACTCAAAGATGACACTTGTACAGGTTTGTGAATTCTTCGGTTATCACAAGTCATGATAATAGTCACTTATGATATTGATAATTTTGGACCTATGCTGTACGTGACGCAGTGATTGTACCGAGGGGATGGTACCAGTGTAAAGACGTCGGGACTTTAACAGGGCGGTTCCATGACATGGTTTGCTCCTACAACAATTACTCCCGTGAAATATCTGCACGTTAAGCCAAACATAAAACCTATCCACAAACATAACCATAACCCTAATCATAAACCTCACATCAAACTAAACCTAAAACCCTAACACAACCCTAACCCTAACCCTATGTCCTTGGACAAAATAGAACCGGAGCTATTGTCGCTGGAGCAATTATTAATACGTCCTGTCACCAACGGCTCTGCAGCAGGGCATGTGACACCGCCCTCTACAGTTTGTCACCGATGATGATCACAACAGTCTTTCTCACATCAGTTTGTAAATCAAGTAAAGAATCGTATGAAATTGAGTTGAGCTTACTTTGAAACTTCTTGTGACTGTCATTTTATTTTTGTAAAGAATTTGATGATGGTTTTTATTAAAGGATCAGCTAATGTAGTTTACGTCATGAGGCATCAAGATTGTCCTTGTAGCTTTTTTCCACAGCGCGCGTCAACAAAGTTGGCGTGCATTTCGATGTAAGATACCATGTAACCTCCGAAGTTTATTCACTCGTTATGTTTTTGGTATTGTTTTCAACCAGGTATCCAACTGGTTCGCTAATGCCCGTCGTCGAATGAAGAACACCGTTGGCAGACCGTGGCTAACATGGGAGCAGCGAATCAGACAGTATGACAACCACGTGACAGGAAACGCGGAAAGACTCAGTGTCAGTTCCAGGGAAACGGCGACAGGTTCGTATAGTTTCGCGAAGTCTGACGTCATCACCTTATGGGCTCACTCATTTCTTCTCCTCACTGTAATGTTGTAGCCAAAATTCTTAGAATTTGAATTTAGAAGGGTGCAGTATATGATCCTTTATTAACGGGTTGGTAGAATGTTTTTGTAGTGATCTGTTCCAATACTTCTGCCTACAGGGTAAAGCGAGTGTGGTTAATCTTGTCACTTAATATTCCTGAGTTTCTTTTATTGCTGGTTGCATATACATGTATGTGTTATGTCACCATGTAGTGAACTACGACAACATTGTCAAACAAAGATATGTACGAGTTTTTATTTCCAGCTTGGAATTTTATCATTTTCTGACATGGGAAATTTGTTTTATAACAATTGCAATATGGCTATACATGACATTGTATCTGCATAATAGTTGCTCAGACATGAGCCTCGCTTGCAAGTTATCATTAAGCAATGTAATCAACGGAATGTAGAAAGATATTTTCTCTTTTTTTTTTTTTTTTTTTTCATTTGACAGAGGATGATTTCCATCCCATGCTGGACACAGGATATGCAAATGTCATCTTAGACAACGATGATGACGTCAGGGATGACGAAGACAGCCGTGGTACTCGAACAACCTGGACGCACAACAGCAGCGCCACTGACGGCAAACACTCGCTCGCCACCACGCACAAGTTCAAGAACACCATTCTCCAGCGCTATCTGAATGACTCCTATGAGCACGCACGGAATTTGCAGAATGACGCGCACTGTCCTGCGCCGTCTGAAAGCGCGCGGAATGCGCATCCATCGCCAACAACGGACAATTTGAGCGACGCAGAGATCACAGCGGGTCAGTGCAGAGGTCAAAGGGTAAAGTTCACAGCATTGGATTCCGTGGGTTCCAACGAGTATGAATATCTCTCCTCGTCACCCGATTCGACCTCATCGATTTCCTGCCTTAGTTCTCGCCAACGTCATTCCTCTGAAGGTAAATAAAATTCACGTTCCTTCGTCCCTTCTGAAGAAAGAAGTGAAATATTCTGATAGGGAGAATCGAATATTTTTTTTTCTTCACTAAATTGAAATCGGCAAGAATGCGCCGTTCTGTTATTTTTTTTTAAAGTTGTTGGTTGCCAGTCGGTATTTTACTTCATTGAGATGCACGACCGTGGGATGATGAAGGTGAGAAACAACAACAACAACAAATGTTGTATCTTCAATGATTTTTTTAATGTAAAACAAGGGGGAATGCACATTTCATTCAAGGAAGCGACATTGATCCTCGCCTTATCTTGTCTTGTTCACAGAATACTCTCTTGCCTCGTCGTCAGATGACTGGACGTCGTTTTTGAAAGACGTTAAAAATCCAGAGTTCAAATGGTGAGTCCTTTATTCTTGTGTACTTTCTTCAAAATAAGCGATCTTTGTCGGTCTTTAACTTTGACACCATGCAATGTTACGATGTCTTGACAAAGATGCCTCGTTGAGTTATGAGAGTTTGTGCTCCGAATTTGAGCATCCAAGCAGAACGTGCTTATACGGTGGAAAAATATCACTGAATGTGGATGATTCTTCACTTTGCTTCCTCACAACAAAGTAGGAATAAACTCCGTAACATTTCTCAGGCAAGTTTGCATAATGTCGAAATATATCATTTGATATTATCATTATCCTTTGTGCAAACAAATGATATTTGTAGCAGAGGTGGGCCTGAACCTCCAGAGCTCTTTCATAAAATAAATACAGTGTATATAGATAAATAAATAGAATAAATAGATAAATAGGAAATAGATAAATGAATGAATAAATAAATGAATAAATAAATGAATACATAAATAAAGAGATAAAGAAAGAAGGAAATAAATAGATTGAAATAAACAATTGAATAAATAAATAAATTGTTTTTGTTTTATCAAAAGACGATTCTTAATTCAGCAATGTTTAGGAACAGTATCCTCAACAGGGAGGTGAATGAGGTTTTCCTTGCCCATGTGACCATGAATATTGATGAGTTGTATCAGGTAATGCATATTCATAAATGAATGATTGTTCGTGTCGTCTCTCTCCCTCTCACTTTCCCTCTGTCTTTACAGCAAGGAAGACGAGGAAACGTACTGGCAGGAGATAGTAGCAGCTGTTGCGCTCACCAACATGGCGCGTTCCCGACATCGAGGAAAGTAGTAGAAGCGCCCTCTGGTGTTCATTGTCACATTCTCGGCATCTTAGCCATGTTGCTATACTGGACTGATGTCTCTGTTAACAAACTTGAAGTCATGTCGGAGCTGTTTTGTCGGACTGTGGACGGACATTCAGACAGACGATGGCTTTAGCTGTTGCTTCAACCAGCAAAGATGTTTTCAGAATTTGTCACAACTCATGAAGGCCTTGGGACTGACAGTCCCCTTTTTCTTTGCTTAAAGCCACTTATACATGTATTTTCCTTCAAGTTAAGTTGTTTTGTCGTTGAGTAGTTAGCAGGAAACTGTAGAAGCTTTAAATCATCTAGTGTTCATCGCGTAGGAGTTATATTTATCATAGTTTCATTAGTGTTAGGTATCAGGCATACTTTATCTGTTGGAAGATGGCATTGAGGAATATTTAACATGTGTGTTTCCATATAAAGATGTATCCCAGGGTAATGCTTCAGTATACAAATAATGACTGCTATGAGGGGCACAGTTAAAATTATGGGCCCGAGGTGATGTGAAAACCGTAACTATGCCCGAAGCGAAGCTGAGGGCATGGTTATGGTTTTCACATCACCGAGGGCCTACATAATTTTAACTGTACCCCGAATATCAAGCAGTCATTATTTGTTTTATATACCGAAAATATAGATTTCGAAATATAGATACCGAAAATATAGATTCTAATCTCTTTTACAGCATTCGTAATCAGTGCTGATCGACAGCGCGGCGGTCGTATCATTGGTGCGTACACAGTGATCATCTATGTGTACATACAGTGTACGTGTACTACCGTAACAAAGTAACGGGGTTGCGACTGTCTCCAAACCAGTCCGCTAGTCTCTTTTACAGCACGCTGATCGAATGCGCGGCGGTTGTATCATTGGTGCGTACATAGAGCAATCTATGTGTACGGGGTCGCGACTGTCTCTAAAACCTATTTACTAACTGTGCCCGGGCCCCGGTCACAGTAACTAAAAAATAGGGCACAGTTATTTTCATGACTCCCCTTTTAACCAATCAGATGAGAGGATTCTGGAAATGAGGTATATAATATGTGATGAAGGCACATTCAATTAGCGCATGGAAACTGCAGCGATGTAAACAGAAAATTAGGACGTCTTGTATGAAACTCTCTACATGATGAAAAAACGTACTTCTCCATGAATGTTCTTGTCTGAGTATAGAATGGGTCATGTATCTCAAGTAATACCACGTAGAGGGCTCTTGTGATAAAGACGTTTGGGGTTTTCCCCCTTCTTTTGCAGGATAATCATGTAGGCCTACAGTGTATTGTCCTTTGTCGTTATGATCAGTATTACTTTTGCTGTAATGGCTAAGATTTAGAAAATCCATGCTAAAGTAAAACATCATTGATTTCCGAGCAATGAGACTTATAATAGCTGAAGGCATTTCGCGTTTTGTCTTGACAGACTTCCGATTGTGCTGTTAAAATGGGATTCTTTCTCATCAAATTGCTGTTGCTGTCGTTCAATATGTGACCCTTAAAACACACTGGACGTACGATGGGAAAGTTATTAATGGTTGAAGGAGAGTACAATCTTTACACCACGACTGATTATCTCAATTGTCTTGTGGATAATCTTGATAATCGGATTCTTAACGCTCCTTTTCGGTGACACAAAGAAACTACTGTACGTGTCCCCCCCCCCCCGCAGTCTTTACAGTAATAAAATATGTCATGAAAGAGGTATAAAAGGAAAGAATAAAAGAGAAAAATTCGACTGAACAATTCTCTTTGCGAATACCAAAAGCTGGTGATCACATAAAGTATGTGCCTGCGAAAGTGTCACAAATGTTAGGCTTTGAACAGGAACTGTAATCAGATAAAAAGTTTACAACCTCCATCCGTAACGGTCATAGCTTTATGTCCTAGTGCAATTGTTGAAACCGTGGATACTTCTGGTCCTATCAGATGAGTATTGGGTACTGGGAGTGGGGAGACATTTTGTTTGTTTGTTTTGTTTTGTTTTGTTTGTTGTTTTTTTTTTTACAGTACTGGTATGATAAGCTTGTACAGTTTGAAGTTTTTTCTGTATTTTTAGATATATTTTTGTAACGATTTCTTTGATGTTCTCGGAAAGAAATTTACACAACGAAATTACCTTTAATAGCATCACATGAAAGTGAAAATTGCAAGAAATAGGAGGAGACATTTCAAAGGTTGTCTAGAAAACACTGCAAAACAACAACAAAAAACACACACAAACACGGAACGCCATCAAAATACGAAATGTGACTGAACGAAAAAAACACGCTCTTATTGTGAATGGTTTGAATTAACCACGAAGCGTATTAATATGTCCTGCAAAATCTTTTAAACGTCAAACCGAGTTCAGTCAACACATCAAAATCAAACAGCCAGGATGGAAAAAACTTTCATGGAAATCAGGCATGAAGTGAGAAAATTATTGAATCTTAATGTTTGCACGTTTTAATGAAAGTTAAACGAGGTGGAGGTGTCACTGCCTCGCATCACTCTCCCATTGGTTTGTGGACAAAACTTCGTAAATATACAAGTGTTTTTCCCCCCTCGATGTACATGTACTGTATAGTCACCACTTGCAATGGTTTGATGCGAAGACTACATTTTCCTAAATTTGTGAAGCGATTTCGTAGTCTCCTTGTTATCCGTACTGTATTTGTTGTTGCGACAAAATGTCACTAAAATGTCACTAAAATGTAACAGTCCCAAAGCTTTTTATTAAAGACCGATTTTTGATAACACTTGTTCGATTGATTCTACTTAACTCATTCAAGTTCAGTCGAATATGGAGTGGAATTACGTTAAATAAGTCATAGCAAAAGTCTGGAAGCTTAGTCTCAGTAAAGAAGGATCTTGACGAGGTAAGAACAAAATGCATTATTATGCAACTGATCAGGAGATCGTTGGTTCGAATCCAGCCTGAGTATTCATACCCATGATTTTTTTTTTCTCATCATGGCTACTTCTACTTGAACACTGAATAATCGGTGCCTATTTCCGTCGAGGTAGGGCATTTTGTCCATCAGTTGCAATAAAACAACTCGACGAAAGAATCCATTAATTTGAATAAGGAAAATGCAATTAGTATTATTGTTCTGGTTTTCATAGTTGTTCGTATGTATTTATGTATGCACTTGTTGGATCGTTGTGATGGCAGGCAGGTTCTCCCCCTCCCCTCCCCACCCCCCCCCCCAAAAAAAAAAAAGAAAACCAAACAACAACAAAAGACTACATCCATCCTAGATAAAAGACAACGATCAATTAAGGTGCAGAATATACGTTTTACTGGATGAAAAAAAAAAAAGGAGTTTATTCTGTTATCACAAGCATGATCACCATCATAAACATAACACGAACAATCTTTGTACGGTTGTACCTGTTGCGACTTGCTGACTTGGCCAGGGCGATATTGAGTGAATATACTTCCTCGTATCCTCAGATGGGGTACACTGATACGAAGTAGGCCCCTACCATATCTGGACACTGTATCCATTGGCCCACTCACGCTGTACAATCAAGTGAAGTCGCCTCACCGCCATCTTACCAGGCACACTCTAAATGGGGATTTGCACGCATCTTCCAGCGGAGACTGTCACCGAGACCATGTGATGTCGTGAATTCCGTACACGTAAATGGGCGATGTGCGTGGTAAGATGGCGGCGCGGTGGCTTCAAAGCGATTGGCCCATGAGATATCCAGATATCTCCTAGGAGATCAGTGAGCTGGTACCAAATCAAATGCCGGCCACTCATTGGCCAACATCGCCCCTCATAGACGTTTGGGGCCAGTCAATTTGACGCAAATGCGCATTGCGCTACAGATTTGAGGAGTTGCGTACTCGCAAATGATCTGTGTAGCTCTATAGAAATTTCAAATATAAATGAAACAATTATGATTTAAAGATATAATTTACGTCTTTTTATCTGTAAATCATTATTGACGAAATAGGACCTACATGTTTATTATTTATCAAATAATAGCTGAAGTTCTTTGTACCTGAAAAGAAATCTCAGAGATCAAGTCATCTCATCATGACCTTATTGACACTTTAGTAAGATAAATAAATGAGTATGATTGTCTACTTGTAATAGAGGAACGCATTATTTGCCATTCATGACCGTCACCATAGAAACACAATTAGAATCACAATTACAATCACACAGAGTTATTGCAGAGAAACCCGTGCATTTTCAGCTTAAACAAGTTTCCCTTTTTATCATCACCAGTCATATTTGGAAAGACTTGAAGCTGAATAGCTCTTGTCACTGCACAGGCTAAAATTTTCAGGTCTCGTACCGTCAGAAATTTAATATCTTACATAAAGACACGTGTTAGAAACAGAAAAACCCACATGACATACAAAAGAAAATCAATGTTATTCTTTTTTTTTTCACTTCAAGTTATACATCTTTAAAGTTAACTACCCCTTTTCACGCCAATTCTAAGGTTTGAAAGAGGATTTTTTTCCCCTTGAACTTTCATCAGAGGTCCTTGAAGAAAGACTGGTCTCACAGCTCAATATTCGCACGTGTTTCCTTGATCAAAAAAAACATAGATAAACATAAAAAATTATACATTGTACTTGAGATAATAATGATTTGAGAGTTAATGTGTCTATCTCGCAAGGCGGTGCATTCTTTCTGGGAATGCAATAAGTGCGTGACAATGTAGGACACGTACATGTATTATAAATATTGCCATACACGTAGTGTACACAATTGCGTAATAATATATCTCTATTAACTTCAAGATTATCAAACGCAGATGAATTACGAAATTTGTAACGTATCCCTTGATTGACAAATTTCTCTATTTTCCACGGATTTATTGAATTTAACCACTTCCATGTGATCTTCCTCTAATCAAAGTATAATTAAGTAAAATTCAAAGTTGCCAATTTAATGCTTAACAAGAGCACAATTTCTACAATAAACTTACCCTGCAACTTTATAGGTTGATATATATACGCTACATCGTGCTAGCAATGGCAGCGGATATGTTACCATAAGAACGCATATTTAGTTGTTTAACAGTCTTTCTATAAGCAGCCCACAACATCGTGTAATGATTTTATGCCGTTTGGATACTTCGGCAGACTACTGACGCAGCAAAACTTTATGGCAAGAAACAATACGCTGCATTTGGATATCACAAGACAGACTAACAGACAGTTAAGTTGTCGATGTGGACATGATCGTATTCGAACTCTTCCCGTTCACGTTTCCAAACAATCAACACAGAATAAAGGCAACTTCTTTATAGCATTTGCTTTACAACAGTACGCGCTTCTAGAGCTCTGCAGGTTATTGGTATAGTCACGCTACTGGGCCGGATGCATAAACGCTAGCAATTGCTTGTGCTAGCGTTTTACTCGAATCCGTATGCATAAAAACAAGCAAATGCTTGCGAGCAGAAGCTCTTGCTAGCAAGTACAAGCAAATGCTTGCAGTCCGCAAGCAATTGCTTAGAGACCAAACATTTGCTTAAAAACGTATGCATAAAACATACCTTTTGCTAGTTCTTGCTAGCAATGATTGCTTATGATTTTCCAAGCTCTGTAAAATGAGCTTGAGCTTTTGCTTATCTGGGACGTTCCCTTTTGAGTATCATTTTCATATTCATGGAAGAAAGACAACAATTGTGAAGGAGTGGTATAAATCTACAAGAAATTACTCTTAAGTAGAGTAAGAAATTTTTCATTTCAACAACGGGAATGCCCAGTGGTTAGCACGCAAAATTTGATGAAAAACAGGTAGGATGTCTCACTTCGGTGGAGAGCAAGGAGACGTCTCTCCACGTGCGATCTTGCAGATGCGGGCTATTGTAAGCAGTGGTGGGAATCAGCCAGTAATACGAGTGTGTGTATAGTTGTGTGTGTGTGCGTCTGTGTGTGCATTTATGAGTGTCATTTCATAGCTCTTCTGCTATGTCAGGAAATGTTTCCGCACACACATGCCCTTTCAAATACATGCTGCCACACTCGCCTTTGTTCTTGTGTTCGCACAGGCGTGACGCTATTGTTCGAACCCTAAGCAATTGCTTGCTGAATGCAAGCAAAAGGTATGTGCACAAGCAAAAGATTATGCATATGTATTTAAGCAATTGCTTGAGCTACACCTTTTACTAGACGAGCTTGTGATTTTGCTTGAAGCAATTGCTTACAAGCAATTGCTTGTTTTATGCATTCGGCCCAATTATTATTGACATTAGGCACGTCCAGTGTGATGCAAACAATCCATGATTACTTTCCAGTGAAAAGATGCTCGACATTTTTTTTTCTTTTTGCGCATGCGCTCTGAAGCCATCATCTTGTCTCGGCTCTGGCTCTTTCAAAGAGAGAGAAAAAAATGCATATGACTTTTATCATACTAAACTTTGAGCCATACATAATACTGCATCTAGTAATAAGGCTTGATATCTTTAGCTTTCCAAAGAAAGAAAATACACCATCACAAGTTGCTGCTTTATTTCCACTATCTTTTCTTACGACGAAATATTTATTCTTTGACTTAAAGTAAGTATCATCTCTATTTTTGCAAGCACTAAAATCAATCTCAGCATGCATTGGTGCGCTCATATCAAATAGGCTAGTCGTACATTGGAAATTGACGCATTGCGCTGATCTCACTTGCAATGAATAAAAAAAGTACATGCATGTATTTTCAGCTTATGTCATGAATTTGAAAGTTTTCCACAGAAATTTGGCATACATCGGAACCTTAGAAACGTCAACCCAGCAAAATAATTCTCTTTTTAGAAAAGAACAGAACTGTAATGTAAACATCTTTTAGAATTGTTGCAAGAAAATGCGTTTGAATTAAATAAAATCTGGCTTTTTGTACCCAAAGAGCCAGAAGTCCCATTTGTAAATGTCCCATAGCTGGCGCAACTGTTGTAGCGTCACCTCCCCGTACGCGTCGTAAGTGTACTCGGAGCTGTTCGTAGGTCTGTCGTATTGACCGGGAAACCGAGAGGGCGCGTGGGTAAAATTCAGAAGTTTCTTCTGCAGGAAGCGGTAATCATTATCTATGGTTTCGATCTTGCCAACGAAGTCATAGCGGATCTGGCAAGGTGCGCATAGCCGGTACATAGGAGTCCAGTGCTCGTTGAAATCGCCTTCTCTCAGGTGCGACACGTACAGCACGAATTCGGGCCACGTGACGTTTTCGCCGCTCCGCAGTTCCTCTTCGGTCGCATTCGGCCGGTACTTGTGCATGATGTCGGCGGCGAAGCGGCGAAAGTAGATGCCGTTGGGGTTGTCGCGGTACTGCCAGAGCGACTCGAACTTGTCCTTGTACGCGGAGAGAAGCCGGATGAAAGGATTGCGGACGAAGGTGAACTTCCGGTAGCTGCGGAGAATCGGCTCCCGCTGTGACTCTGGGTACTCGTAGAGGGTGCGCAGCATTTTGTTGTGGTGCGCGTAATCTTTCGAGATGGACTCAACCTGGACCGAGTCGTTCGTTGCGGACATGAGCAGTCTCTTCCAACTGGTACAGCCCGCTTTGGGGATGGAGCAGTAGATCACTTTATCCTTCTCGTCCACGTACAGCGTTTTGAGAGTGACGTCGGATATTTTACTCAAGACTAGCTGTTCGTTCTCTCTGCACACCCTCTTGATCGTCGCTTTGCGGATATTTTGGTTGTCCTTCTCCTCCACGGGTACATCTTCCTCCTTTGCAACGATCTTGATGTCCTGTTATTCGAAAGAATAATTTTAGTTAAAAAGAAAACAAAACTTTTTGCGCCTTTCTCGAAAATTATCTTTTTTTTTAAATCGTACAGTGAAACCTATACGCAAGCAACTGGCATTTGACTGGTAAAGAGACCATGACTGCTAGCCTATCGCACAGATTTGCTAAACGTTCCCAAAGATCTGCATCCGCTTCTTTTGTGCTCGAATAAAGATGGAATATGACTCCAGCGTTCATAGCTTCATTGAAATCTTATGTGGGAGTGAATGATTTGAGCTACGACGGAGGAAACAAAGTGTATTTCGCTTCCACTGATCAGAAGGAAGGTATCTTAAACGACGGCACATCAACATAGCATTTCAAGGTATCAAAAAACAACAACACATAATCACCAACAGGCATGAGAACAAAAATAATCAAATTTAACTAAAATCATACAGAAACTGAAAGATATAACTATCTGAAAACGCTATAGCACATCATTCGTATTTCTAAACGTGTTAAGTTTGATACTTTCCTTCGAACGAAAAAGTGTACAAATTGTCTGAAGGTCTCGTTCAAAGGACACCTTGTCACTTCTACGTGGTAGGCCCCCATGAGAAAATTTAATAGTGTTTACTCATAAGAGGCTGCCTGGAGTAGATTAGACTGCATTAAATGAAGAGCTTGCTTCCAAAAGGCGCTTAATCCACTGAAAATGATGGATTTAGAGCCTTTTGGAAGCAAGCTCTTCAAATATGGACGACCAAATTGTAATGTTAAATAGCTATTCTTTGCCATGGAACTATACATACTATACAACCCTACAGGGCCCAAATTTAAAGGACAAGTTCACCTTCATAAACATAAGGATTGAGAGAATGTAGCAATATTAGTAGAACACATCATTGAAAGTTTGAGGAAAATCAGACAATCCGTTCAAAAGTTATGAATTTTTGAAGTTTTTGTGCAGTACCCGCTGGATGAGAAGACTACTGCAGTGTATGAATAACTTAGATGTCACATGCGTACAACAATATAAGGAAAATATAAAGAGAATTTCACAAAATTCCATCTTTTGAAAAAAGTACACATTCCCCTGACTCGTTACCGACAAATGTTATGGGTAATATTATTCCCCCTGCCTTTAGAAAGAGGCAAGTCAAGTGTTCTTTTATTTTGCGAAAAAAGTGAAAATATGTTGAATTTTCTTTTACATTTTCTTTATACTGTTGTACGCATATGACTCACAAGCTGTAGTAGTCTCCTCATCCAGCGGTTCCAACACAAAAATTTTAAAAATTCATAACTTTTGCATCGATTGTCCAATTCTCCTCAAACTTTCACTGATGTGTTCTACTTATATTGTTGCATTTTCTCAATCCTTATGTTTATGAAGGTGAACTTGTCCTTTAATATCTGTGAACACTGTGAGCAACTGAATGCCGAAGAATAAGGGAAAAGGAACACGAATATAAATACGAATAAGAAAACTACATCTTCAACATGTCCTTGGCCTCACCTCTGCTGGTATGGCCGAACAATCGTCGCCGTCACAGACACCGAACGGCAGACTGCTCTGGATTGCTCTGGAGACGTCCGGAACGGTGTTCCTCGAATCGCCGGTATACAGCAGGTTGTCCTTCCAGGAGTTGACTTCAGACAGAAACCGATACAAAAACAAATCATCCCTCGGTGAGAAGATAAGCTTAAAGATTTAAGCTGATAAACTGTACGCAGTTATTAGTAACATACCGGTCATCATAATCATTATTTTAGAGGTATAATATAAAATGAATTAATACAATATAAAATAATATGATATGATATAACATTTTTTTTTTCTGGAGGCGCACACAGTTATCAATTATTGTACCATTGTATCGCGTGTATTTTTCTTTTCTTTCCTTTTCTTTCCTCTTCTTTTGTTACTGTTAACGCTGATTTTGTTAATGTTATTGTGTTTTCTAGTCTATTTGTATGAGTAGCAAAAGTGCGCTTAGAAACGTCAGTATGAAGCGCCATATAAATGCAATTATTATTATAATATAATATAATATAATATAATATAATATAATATAATATAATACATTATATTATATCATATTATATAATAATAATAATAATAATAATAATAATAATAATAATAATAATGTCTTATTTACCCAGGGTAGCCTCTACAGTGTTACCACTGCTGTACCAGAGGGCCCTGCCATTATTAACCTAGCGTTGCCAGGTGCCCATTTATTATGTTTATACAACTGGGTCGAGAGGGACATCCTGGGTAAAGCATCTTGTCCAAGGACGTATGCACAGGGCGGGATTCGAACTCGGGTCCTCCGTTCGGGAGTCGGGAGTCGGGAGTCTTATCCAATATGCCACAGGGCCGTCACATATTACATCATATTGTATCATATCATATTATATTGGGATATTATATATATGTGTGTGTGTGTGCCTGTGCGTCTGCACTACCTATTGAAGAATGAGAATCGATAGACGTGTCACGGTTCAATCACCAGCCCTCGTTGACTGACTGCGTACATTCCGTGTATGTCTAAATAATTATTTGCAACTCGTTCGGCTTGCCGTGGGAGTGCTGAAGTACGTGCCGATTTCCCAGCGCAAAGAGAAGAAGAGTTTGACCTTTGACCACTCTTGCCCACGACTATGCTGACTGCGTGTTCCTGCAATTCTTTGTGATATTTGATGATTATTTATATTGTCCTTGCTGTTTGTGTAGGGGTGTGTGTGTGTGTGTGTGTGTGTGTGTGTGTGCGTGTGCGTGTGTGTGCCATAACGATAGCGAAGAGTGATCTTGAACTCGCGCAACACGTGTTTATTCCGTTCCAGGTCAGAAAATGATTGGTCGATAATACCTGTACAGTGGACATTCGCCATATGCATCGCTTGTTGATCTCGTAGCGGAATATATGTACTAGTATTATATATATATAGTGCCAGAGATAGTTTTCTGGGTCCCAAGCGTGCGCGGTGCCTCATTGTTGGTTTCATATATATTGAAAGAATATATACATAAATATATATACATATATTATATTATATATATTTTTTTTTGGGGGGGGGCATAACGTAGTGGTTATCGTTTATTCTTATTTGTCTTCTTCATTTGCTTGTATTTCTATTTTGATGTCGCATGTGAGGAAGGAAGGAGAAGGTGAAGTGTTAAAAACAATCATTTTTGCTAATGCTTGATATCCAGAGTTTTGGGTCCATTACCGATGGATGTGTATCCCAAGGATCTATAAGATTCATGCCCACTCGAACAGACTCTTATTGCACAGTGCTTAGCAATGGTATTCAACATGTCGAGTCTGCAATGGCTTTATCACTTGCCATGAACAGTTGCAGTATTCTGTATTCAAACCGATTGTGAACAAGAAATGTACACCCACAGTCGAGATAGGTAGATCAGAAATTAACGTGTTCACAGCTTTATCACTATACAAGTCTATCACTATACATGTAGTATCAACGTTGCTCTCGATGTACCCCATTAACGTTCGAGATCTAGACATTTTCTCAAAATACTTTAATCAAGTCATTGTAAGTTTTATGCGGGAAAAAAATAAGTATAGATGGGGCAGAATCACACAAACAGAAACAGTCATGTTAAGAGATGGTTATGGCGAATATTGTGTACAAGTGCGGTGAGGATATAGGGAAATCAGTTGGTGAAGGTAATGTCGTACACTCACTAGCTATGTAGCTGCCGTGGTTGACGGTGCCGTACATGTAGCCGGCGATACAGGCTATAAAGAGCCCCGTCATGTAAAGGGCACTCTTCCCCGATTTCGTCACACCCGGCGTCATCTTGCATCTCTCGTTGACGACCTCGACGTTCGGTTCATCGGGATGCTGGTGCTGCCGCATAGTGAGATCGTCCGCTGCCGACAACCACGGAGGAGAGCGGGTCCCAGCGGCGATGATCCATGCGGCGACGGCTAAACCCTGCGAGAACGAAATGAAAGAGAAACGCCGCAAAGTGGACCACAATGAATTCAAACTGTGTCAAAAATTCAGATAACGCCCTCAAGGGGAATGTGCTTGTTTTTGCGGGGTCCCTTTAAGGCTCTAATTTGGGGTTATTACAAGCGATTTCCTTCAGTCGTTTTCATTCTTTTCAAAAGATTGTTCATATCCTACGAGCAATGAAAATGCCAACTTCAATTTCAGCAAAGCTCGTTTCGCCCCTTTATTTGTTTGTTTTTTTCGCTCACACGTCGCTTAGGTCTTTGAAGGAAAAAACAGTTTTACCAAGGGGAAAAAAGACATCACAACATGAAGCTAAAATTTTGGGAATTACATTGCAAATCAACATCAATCTGGTCATTTCGCTGAGACTACTCCAAAGTCTTTTCCTAGGCCCCCTTTTATCAAAAGACATAATTGATTATAAATTTCCTTACCACACATGCTGCCATAGACTTACCATGGAAATGAACTATAATCAATAATCAATTATAACTCTTCCTAAAGGGCCCTGGGCTGGCTGTAGAGTTCGTCCACTTCTGTGGACTTTCTCGAGTCAAATGACTCCTTCACACTTTCGCTCCCGTCTGCATTCACTGGAGCATATACGAGCAATAATCTGGATCAGGCAGACTAAGGACACTGGATATTCAAAAGTGCGATTTGAATCGGGATTCAAATAGCGCTTTCTTGCACTCTCGTTCACACGTAGCCTACATATGCTCGAAAAACGAAACAAAGCAAAACAAAACAAAAACAAACCCGATTTATGTAAATAGCACCTGTTCACAAAAAAAAAATTAAAAAACTAAAATCTCATCGATAATTCAAATCTCGGAGTTTGACCTGACTTTGACCCGGCTGTCCCTCGCACCTTTCTGTATGGGATTTGGATATATATTATATATATATATATATATATATATATATATATATATATATATTAATTATATATATACATATATATATATATATATATATATATATTATATATGTATATATATATATATATATATGCCATTTCGCACAGCGTTCATACACTTTGCACCATACATCGCGATTATTTCTGAAAGAGGTTTAGGTGGAGGAAGAGGTGAAGAGAGATGAGGGGACTAGGATGAGGAGGAGGAAGAGGAGAATGGCTCGAGATGAAGGGAAGAGGGTCAGGAGCAAAGTGAAGTGGAGGAGGAGGAAGGAGAGGAGGAGGGGGAGAAGGAGGACGAGGAGGAGGAGGAGGAGGAGCTGGAAAAGTAGGACAGGTTGACCGAAAGATCGGTCTGTATCTGGTCGTCGGGGATATGTTCCGCGGAGACTGCGTCTGGCATTTACAGATCCCCTCCTATGCACGGAGGAGAGCGATAACGTCAAAAAATAAGACTCCTCCGGACAGACGGATCTTTCTGTCTAGAGGACAAGAAGAAAGTGCTATATCAGTGTACGAAACGTCAATACCATCACAACGGAGTCTTACCTGTACTAACCACGGTAAATCGGAAAAGGCTCTGTCTGACACCTCGCAGGCGGCAAGCAGTGGTGAGAAACAGGGAGGTCCCTGCTAGAAAGATGCAAAAGTGCCCTACGCTCCCAGGAATGTATTACGATACGTGGTGAACGTGCCTTTTACCGTGTCACAACAATGGAAATGTCTTATTTGATCACTCGCAGACAAACAACAAGGCAGTTCATAATATGTATAGGATGTTTTGTGTTTGATGCGCATGAGCATGAGAGTGCAAGGTACGAACCGAATATTTAGTGGCGATCCTTCCTAACACAGAAACAAACCCACAAATACACACACACACACACACACACACACACACACACACACACACACTGCATTAAAAAGGTGGCAATTACCAATAACTGAGTTAATGAGAATGTGTATTGCAATAAAAGCCTGGGTGTAGATCCCAACTGTGATCTCACCTATCAGATACAGCTGCAACGACACAAACTCACCTGTTGTTCACTATAGATCCGGGAATCAAAGCAATCACCCAATCGTAATGAGGGAATCGTGAAGTCTGTCTACAGGACCTGAAACTGCTTCCGCGATTACTCACTTCAAATATTTATACAAGAAACATAAAATAAAACAGCAACCCAGAGGAGCCACTTGCGACAATAATCACAGCGTGCAAGAACAGAATCGATGCGCTGACTTCGTATTGTTCTTTCACTCGTTGAGATTCCCCCCTGGCGTGTTTGCTATGTTGCAATCGGTTTCCAGACCCCAGGGCGATCGATATTGCATGGACCCTACCACAATAGGGTCCATGGATATTATAACAAGCACTGAGGCAATAAAATCGAAGCATGACAAAAAGAAAGATCACAGCAGCAAATAATTTGTGTCATGTTGTTAAAAGTTTGGCGGCTTTCTACGAGTGTTTCACGGACTGGTCGTCCCCAAATCGGAGACGTTCTTTATTTTGTATCTCTCCTTTTTTTTATTGTTGACCAAAGGCGGTGTCAAAGACAGGGGTTTAAAATAGACAAGCTAAAACCTGAGGAAAAGAGTTTGCATGAATGGTGTGAAGCCAATGGAAGATTGGGTTTAAACTTCCAACAAGAAAAAAACGTTTGACTGAGCTAGATCCTGGACAGGACGGCACTGCGGATAGCAGGATCGCCCTTCTCCTACCCACCCACACCCCCCCCCCCCCCAAAAAAAGGATCAACTGAGAATAAAGGAACACCTTGCAAGAAGGAAGGGGATAAAGAATAAATCTGGAAAGTTATGAGAGCTGGGAGAAGGGGGGGAGGAAGAATTTCGAGAGAAAGACAGACATATAGACAGCCAGTGGATGGTGGCAGCCAGTCTGATCGGTGTGGCGTATTTGGCGCGCAAACAATACTGGCATCGTGTATGTGTCATTATATAATATATATATATATATATATATATATATATATATATATATATATTTTTTTTTTTTGAGGGGGGGGGGGTTGGTGAGCCTGTATGTCCGTGTGTTGATGAATTTGCACTTTCTAGTCAAAGAGTATAGGGTCAATAGAATGAGAAGTGGGGGTTTTGGAGTGTATTAAAAGAATAAATCTAAATGTTCGAGACAGGATGCGGTTTGAATTCATTAAAAAAAGGAAAATTGTAGGGAAAGAATGTTTAAAAGCGATTTGTTTCATCCGTTGCTGTGACTTCACACTGTGCTAATATCTTGTGCCTGACGAAAAGAATCGTAGGGTATACCCTTCAGGTATACAACAGTGCATTTCACATAAGGCAAGCTTGCTACTTTGGAGGAAAGGCAGGAAAAATTCTTCAATCAACACTTTGAGGACCAAAGTGAGATCGTATAAGTCGCTTGGCAAATACAAAGCGACACAGAAACGAACCCTTAAAGAAAGAGGGAGATGGAGGGGGTGGAGGGGAGGGGTGAAATGAATAAGGAGAGAAAAAATCTCAAGTGTGCTCTTCGTATTGTTCCCGATAGGATGTAGAATGATAGACGTCCCATCTGAGGGTGCGTGTGTGTTTTATCTTTTGAACGTGTATACGACTCGCAAGTATACCCAAACACAAAAGGTCATGGCAAAGTTCTTTTTTCTTTTCTTTTCTTTTCTTTTTTTCTTTTGGTTCTGTTTTGGTTTTTAAACCCAGGAAATTTGAAGAGCCACACGCTGAGTCTGTAGATAAACACGTATATCTAAAATTCTAAAACTTTTGAGAGATAGAGAGAGTGAGAGATACACAAAGAGAAACAAAGAGGAAATAATAGCCTCCATTAACACAGTATTAATACAGCTTGAGTGAAGATGGGGTTTAAGGTCTCCTGAACGCTGAAGGATAAAGGGCCATTGTGACTCCGAGTGGCAAGTCTTCCGTGTTCTCTGGTCAGTTGGCATCAGGAATACACCAGGTTTATCTACCACGATACAAGCCCAAAGGAAAACAAGGAACAGCAACAACAACAACAGCAAGCAAAAAGGTAAAAACACTAGAGAAGCACTTTGCAACCTCGGTAATTTGCAAAAAAAAAAATAAGTAATCGGATTTGAGGATGGGCAAAACGGAGAGAAGGGACAGTACAAATTTCCACGTCCACTCCACACTCCCGACTGCTATACGTCATGAAACACTGATGTGTCGTTCGAGCATAACTTAAAAAGCATCATATTAAAGATGGGGGACAACATAGTCCACACAAACATCTCCCTCCCCAACTCTCCCGGATGGAATTGCATGCACTATTGCAGAAACACCATGTATCGTGGTTATAGGCTCTGTGCTTACATACACTGGGTACATAGGTTCGAAGCTAAACTGATGGAAGTATATATTCGGACAACGTTTTAACCCCTCCCCCCCCCAAAAAAAAAAAATAATAATAATAAATAAAATAAAATAAATAAAATAAGATGAAATAAAGAAATAAAAATAAATAAGTAAATAAATAAATAAATAAATAAATAAATAAATAAAATAGAATAAAATAGAATAAATAAATAAATAAATAAATAAATAAATAAATAAATAAATAAGAATAAAAAATATGTCCATCTTGACCCATATCAGCTCCAGAGTCGGTTCCCGACAACGGTTATGCTGCTTGTAGCCGCCCCCATAAAAGCACACCGCATAAAACCCCTAAACCCATGACCAACGCGACAAGAAATGAGACCATCGTACATAGGGTGAAGATACCTCTCAAGTGCAGGCAGGTCGACAGCAGATCGAAAGTAGATGGAATCTGACCGAAATGTTTTAGTAATCTTGTTTGGGCCTATAAGCCTAAGCCCTGATGTGTAATCTCCGCAATGAAGGAATGGCAATGGTCACTATCGTTCCCGTTCTTACCTTAAATGACTGCTATAGGATACACGTAGGAAACAATCGAGTTTATCAGATCTAATCATATTTCGTTCACACTATACACTTTGTTTGCCAGGTTTCAAACTTCTTGAGCAAAAATTTGTAGCGGTTAAGGCCTAAGACTGTATGGGTCCTATACAGTGATGATTCCCACCCCACCCGCTTTCAAGAGGTGCCTGTAATTGTTATTCAAATGGAACAATTTCCAGACATATTCGTGAATTCAGCGAAATACAGACAGATTAGCCAAAAAAGAATTGAAAGTTAAAGGGAAAACGTATGCATTTTAAATATTGAGAGGACTTCTACGTGTGGCTCTCTCTACGTAGATGGGACCCAACCACAGACAGTCATATTATACCAAGGAGGTACTAGACACATGTTCGCCTAGTATACCTCCTTGGTCATACTGAGTTTGTCGCATCGCGCTGCTGTAACGTCACATATCTATTGAAATTTCTCTGGCACTGCCATGATATTTCGAGTAGTGTGGCAAATTGCACTGTATTGGAGTATATTTGGAAGAGGTCGTACAGATGTGAAATCTGTGTGCCATGCAGCAACAGACATTGGTATAAATTCGTCATACAAGACTTGCATACGCTATATCAGGCATACAGGAGGTGCGGCTCATATCAAATGGCATGTGGTTTGATGGTACTGCTTGGTTGTACACCATTTCCTGCTTTTATCTTCCATCGGAAGACAGTGTTACTAGTCTCATCCGTTTCAGACAAAAAAAAAAGTAAATATATATATATATACGAATTGGCCATACTATTAGAGCTGGCTTGAGTTAATCAAGATTTCACCTACCTGGTATTTTCAGAGATCAAATTTGTTTTACCGGTACACATTGCACGTATATGTCTTCGTGCCTTAAAGCGAATTGGCACTTCTCTTCTCAAGTGGACATTACCCCCCCCCCCCCCACACACACACACACACACACACAAACAGAATCTGCAGTCAACTAATCATTGCAAGGGCTTGTTAGCTTGTATTGATTCATGATACATGTACCACGATCATCATTTATGTTGTCCCAAGAATAGATCAACGCCATATTATATTTATTTCAAAATAGTTTTCTACTATTTTTCTTCAGATTACTTGGATACGTTCACCAAATATCTTCGAAATCAAGATTCCGTCACTGAGAGTACAAGTATCATTAACAACAACAACACAAAAGGAATTGGAAGCATCTTCCCTAGTCTGATATTTTATTGCTAAACTGTGATAATCAATAATTATATCTTTTAAGTCCTACCCATATTCTTGTTTCCCAATTCATGAGGCAATAAATGATATGGAACTCTCGCCATTACGTCCTTCCATGCTCTAGGAATCATGTCTATTACAAGACATGATACCTCCCTGCTCAGGAGACGTGCGAATTATGTACACTCGACTGGAGATGCAGGTTTCTACTACATTGTACAACTATAACTATACAATACCTCAAGAACGACTACTGTACCATAATGATTGGGCCTACATTGATACATTATCACCACCATCACCACATGTATTAGTTGATATAAACAACTACCATCACCACTGTGTTGATTGCATCCAGTCCAGTGTTATAATATTATTGTTGTATACTATATGGCATCGCTGCTACCTGCACCAACACACTAACATTCGGTTTTTTACTTACAATTTTCCTTTTACCATAACACTTATAGTTATATACCGCTTGTTCTGAGACAGTTGAATGCCTATCACGTTTAAATAAACAAGCATGTGCATATACAATATTACATATATATATATTATATATATATATATATATATATATATATATATATATATATATATTTATTTATTTATTTATTTATTTATTTATTTATTGAAACATATTTATACAGGATAAAAACGATCAGCTAAAAGCTGTTTTACATCGAAGTCCTGTGTAAAAACAATGCATTTTCCTGCACAGGGGATACATGTATATACTATAAAAGAGAGACCATCAAAAAGCGAAAAAAAAAATCATTTTCAACAAATTTAGAACATATATATACATATATGTTCGATTGACTAATTCTGTTTCTATCGAGCCACATTGAGCTCAGTTACCTTCCATGAAGAACTCGACGAAGATCGAGAAGAGAAAAGCAGGAACAAAGCACGTATCAGGATTGTGTAGGAGGACAGTGTGGCGCACCGCACAACTACTTGCCCATCACCAGTTCCTGTATAGCAACGGAGCGACTAACTTGAAAATGACACTGCAGAGAAAGAACCTTTCCCGAAGAATGGCCTACCGGTGTGTGTCTGCGTTGGCGAAGTGTATTTCCGCCGCCAAGGTTGCGTGTCTTTCGCGATACAGCTCCACCTATCGTTATGATTATCCATGGTCTGATGGGCACTGCTGGTGACAAACTCCCCAGATGAAAGCGGGTTTTTTTCACTGTCATCAGATGGAGGCACTAGTGCGAGTAAGGCGATTCAGGCTGCGTTCACATAGAAGTATTCGGTATTCGGTATTCGGTATTCGGTATTCGGTATTCGGTGTTCGGTATTCGCTATTCGAGCACCGAATACACCATCACCCGCACCGTCAACTCACCATCCCATGCAGTGAGGATTTCTTCCTCCTACATCCCAGCAAATCTTATTAACAATTTCTAAACTGCATCAGAATGTCAGTCTACATGCTTATTTTTGCTAAAGGGCAAATCCAGACCAAAAGTGTCATTATTTCACAAACGAGAGACGGTATACGCTGCAAGAAAATCGAACAAGTTCGATTCCCACTTTGCTATACTTTTCGCAGCTATTCGGGTACTTTCGATAGTGCCCTCTTATGTGAACCGGTGAGAGGAAATCCTATCGTTCGATTCAAGCTATTCGCGTGCCTCGAAAAACGAGCCCGAATACCCGAATAGTATACTTCTATGTGAACGCAGCCTAATGGAACTCCTGGTATACTAGCGGTAAGGCGTCTTCCATGTCTCTTTTCTCCTCCGTTAATCGCTGTTCATTTTTCCTGATCTGTCCAGCTTGTTAGGACCAACGCAAGCAGCGCCGCTCTATTAAACACATTTCAACAGACAATAATAGCATTGTGTCTTTCCTACTAAAAGTTTTTTTTTCTTCTCCATCTTTCTTCGTCTCTCCCGAGGCCGAGGGATTGCACACAACCCTGAGCTTTCATCCCCTCCCCGCTTTTATCTTTCTCTCACACCTATTCCCTCTTTCTTCCTTTCTTTCTGTTCTCATGTAAATAAAGGGGGAAAATCCCCGATACTTCTTTTTTTACTATACCGTCAACCACTTTTTCTTTCTCTCCACGTGGAAATAAAAGACGGAAACAGAAGAATGATGAAGACCATTTTTTTTACTATGCCGTCAACCCCTCAAGAGACAGAAAAGGCGTAGTCAGTTTACTGTCATAACCATCGACATTGTCATTATCATTTACATCTGTGTAAGAGAAATACGTAGGTTTGATATGTTCCCAGGATGATTCTGCAGAGTATATATAAAGAAGGAGAGAATAGAATAACTAGGATGTTGATACAGAGTGGCGTATGTTATCATGAGAAAGCCCAGAATATAGCATTCAAGAATCGTATAGGAAGTAGGCCTACATTTACTGGTATAATCTAGCTGAACTACTAGCTGAATCTGTAGCAAGACATGCGGTTGGTGCGTTCACGTGCGTTATAGGCAGGGCCGGCGCAGTGTTTTCAAAAGTGTGGGGGCCCACTTCCGGGTTTCATGAGCTAACAAGCAAAAAAAAACAACAACAACAACAAAACAAAACAAAAAAAGGCTCATCTCTTCTCCCCGTCCACTTCCGGGTTTCTTCAGCTGACAAGCAAAAAAAAAAAACAACAACAACAACACAACAACAACAAAAAGGTCCTCAGCTCATCTCTACCCGTCCACTTCCGGGTTTCTTCAGCTGACAAGCAAAAAAAAAAAAAAGGTCTTCAGAGAAAAATATAACCTTACCGCCGCCATACTTCAAGATCCCTATCTATTTCTATCTTAGCGCCACTTACGTACTTCCGGGTTAAAAAAAGTGTGGGGGCCCAAAGTGATGACACCTTACGTATTCCTTTGTATGGTGCACAAAAAGTGTGGGGGCCCGTGCCCCCACGGCCCCACGGCTGCGCCGGCCATGTAGACACCGATAGTATGGATAGAGAGAGCTTGCTGCGTAGTGATATTCATATCAGGAAAATTACCCCCTCCCCCCCCCCCCCCCCCCCCCATACCCCCGGCTGAATACTGGTTAGTGCTATATAAGGTTAGAGTAAAGATTAGGGTTTCGGTTATATAGGTTTAGGTTGGAGTTAGGGTAAAGATTAGGTTCAGGACTAGGGTTAGGGTCAGGGGAAGGGTCTGGGGTAATTTGCCCAGGGGGTAGTTGTTCTCTATAGACCCGTAATTATGAACATTCGCTATTCTCGATGCACTGGTCATTTTTTTAAACCGAATCAAAGTAAAAACTTGGCTCCGGGGGCAAGTGGTGTGTGGCGCCTTTCTCAACTGACATTGTACGCACCTTTATCAACTTGATGCTGTCTCTCAGTGTGTGTGTGTGTGTGTGTGTGTGTGTGTGTGTGTGTGTGTGTGTGTGTGTGTGTGATACACGATGCAAAGTGACACGAGGAAGGTGGAAACCTGGTACAAAGCTCGTTATTACGCGCACAGTGCATGGACCCCCCCCCCCCTAATTCAACAATCAAGAAGGCAATACAATAGATCTATATCATCTCTTTGGTTTGCTTTTCCAAATGGAGAATAAATATTTCAAATACCACGACCAAATAAGAATTTAAAAACATGACGTTTACAATGTAAGAAGCTTTTGATACACTGCGGGTTGTTTGGATTTCGTGACATCAAAAAAAGGACAGAAGAGAGCAATAATGAATGCATTCCAGAGCTTACAATATGTATGTAAATATTAAATTACATTGTAATAAATGATCTTATTACTGTGATAGGCTACAGGTCATTACGCACCATTGTATGCAGGGGGAGCACCTTAATAACTATCCATTTTGCATGGACCAGTTATCAAAGAGTTCGGGTCATCACAATTGGGGTTCTAGGTACAGTATAGCCTCAACGTCGGGGGAATGATTTTCTATATCCGGAGTGCGTATATATAGCATAATACACCTTTTCCTATATGCACCTCTTTCTTTGCGATTTCGATTACATTGTTGTCACATTTATTCACTTGACCTTATTTTTTAAAGTAAATGTCAAATTGAAGGAGTGGGTTCTCCCTTCACGCAATTGTGATCACTGGCGTAGCCAGGGGGGGGGGGGGGGGGGGGGGGCGATGGGGGCGATCGCCCCCCCCTAAGATTTGGACCGGGGATTTGGGAGGCGGAAAAAAAAATGCGTGCATGCACATGAAGCGGGTCTCCTTTGCAACCTTTCATCAAATAAGATATTTTTTTTGAATATTTCACTCAAAGTGTGCACCAGATCGTTGAATTTCAATTCAAAATATGCAAAATCTCTCGTGCTTGGGAGGGGGTATCCCCCTCCCAAACCCTCCCCCTCTGTGCCTCTTTCCCTAGCTTAGTAAACTTTTAGATTTACAAAAAAATTATGAATAATTCTGAGTGCACAAGACTTATCACATACCTTCCAAAAACTCAAGGTTCCCTCATGTATAAGGGGAATTTTCCCCTTTTAATCGACCCTTTCCTCTCTCAGTCCCCTCCCCATCAGGTTTTTTTTTTTTTTTTTTGATTTCCCAAATGTTGATTCCATCAAATATGCGTATACGAGATATCTCAATTTCAACCTTTAAAAGGCAAAAGCTCCATCGGAAGGGAAAGGTGGAGATAACACTCGTCCACGCCTTCTCCCTGCTCACCCGCCCCTCCTCCCCCCCCCCCCCCTTCCGCCATGCATAGAAGTAGACTGTGGCTATACCCAGATCGCTTTATTTCAATTCTAAAAACGCAAAAGCTCCGCGAGCGGGAGGCGGAATTCCCCTTCCCCTAAGCTCTACCTCACTAGACTTTATACACTGACACACAGATGGTGCACATTCGGAATAAGAGCTAAATTCCGTGATTTTAACACTTCGATGAAAAAGTATTGCACCAAAAATTTGCACCAAATCGCTGAATTTCAGGTCTGAAACGCAAAATCCCCTTCGTGTGGGAGGGGATATGCCCCTATCTACAACCTCGTGTGCATGCTTTTTCTGTTTGATTGCTGAACAGACAGCGTTCATGATATTCAGTGTAAGAATTAATACAAGAAGTGTATTTAAATATAGGCAAATTGTTCAATGATAATCTACATCAAAATATACTGCAACCTTAAACAAGTGGGACTGTTTCAACTCGTTAAAACACGCAAAAGCATGCATCAAGTTGCACCATTTGCAACATCAAAATGCAAAAAGTTCTCACCGTGGAGGGGGTACACCCCTCCCACACCCTCCCCCTCCTCCTTCGCTCGCTCCGCTCGCTCGGGTTCAGTCGCGTTCATGATATTCAGTGAAAAGAATTAATACAAGAAGATTATTTTAATGATACCATTTTATAGGCAAATTGTTCAATGATAATCTACATCAAAATAAACTGCTACCTTACACTAATGTTACTGTTTCACGTCGATAAAACGCGCAAAAACATGCATCAAACTGCATCATTTGCAACATCAAAATGCAAAAAGTTCTCACCGTGGGAGGGGGGACACCCCCTCCCACACCCTCCCCTCTCCCTTCGCTCGCTCCGCTTGCTCGGGTTCAGTCGCGTTCATGATTTTCAGTGAAAAGAATTAATACAAGAAGTGTATTTAAATCATACCATATTATAGGCAAATTGTTCAATGATAATCTACATCAAAATATACTGCTGCCTTATACACTAATGTTACTGTTTCACGTCGATAAAACGCGAAAAACATGCATCAAATTGCACCATTGCAACATCAAAATGCAAAAAGTTCTCACCGTGGGAGGGGGGACACCCCCTCCCACACCCTCCCCCTCCCCCTTCGCTCGCTCCGCTCGCTCGGGTTCAGTCGCGTTCATGATATTCAGTGAAAAGAATTAATACAAGAAGATTATTCAAATTGATACCATTTTATATGCAAATATGTGTTCAATAATAATCTACATCAAAATATACTGCTACCTTACACTAATGTTACTGTTTCACGTCGATAAAACGCGCAAAAACATGCATCAAACTGCATCATTATTGCAACATCAAAATGCAAAAAGTTCTCACCGTGGGAGGGGGGACACCCCCTCCCACACCCTCCCCTCTCCCTTCGCTCGCTCCGCTTGCTCGGGTTCAGTCGCGTTCATGATATTCAGTGAAAAGAATTAATACAAGAAGTGTATTTAAATCATACCATATGATAGGCAAATTGTTCAATGATAATCTACATCAAAATATACTGCTGCCTTACACTAATGTTACTGTTTCACGTCGATAAAACGCGCAAAAACATGCATCAAATTGCATCATTTGCAACATCAAAATGCTAAAAGTTCTCACCGTGGGAGGGGGGACACCCCCTCCCACACCCCTCCCACACCCCTCCCACACCCTCCCCTCTCCCTTCGCTCGCTCCGCTTGCTCGGGTTCAGTCGCGTTCATGATATTCAGTGAAAAGAATTAATACAAGAAGTGTATTTGAATTATATTATTTTATAGGCAAATTGTTCAATGATAATCTACATCAAAATATACTGCAACCTTAAACAAGTGGGACTGTTTCAACTCGTTAAAACACGCAAAAACATGCATCAAGTTGCACCATTTGCAACATCAAAATGCAAAAAGTTCTCACCGTGGGAGGGGGTACACCCCCTCCCACACCCTCCCCCTCCTCCTTCGCTCGCTCCGCTCGCTCGGGTTCAGTCGCGTTCATGATATTCAGTGAAAAAAATTAATACAAGAAGATTATTTTAATGATACCATTGTATAGGCAAATTGTTCAATAATAATCTACATCAAAAAAAACTGCTACCTTACACTAATGTTACTGTTTCACGTCGATAAAACGCGCAAAAACATGCATCAAACTGCATCATTTGCAACATCAAAATGCAAAAAGTTCTCATCGTGGGAGGGGGACACCCCCTCCCACACCCTCCCCTCCCCCCTCGCTCGCTCCGCTTGCTCGGGTTCAGTCGCGTTCATGATATTCAGTGAAAAGAATTAATACAAGAAGTGTATTTGAATTATATTATTTTATAGGCAAATTGTTCAATAATAATCTACATCAAAATAAACTGCTACCTTAAACAAGTGGGACTGTTTCACGTCGATAAAACGCGCAAAAGCATGCATCAAATTGCACCATTTCCAACATCAAAATGCAAAAAGTTCTCACCGTGGGAGGGGGGACACCCCCCTCGCTCGCTCCGCTCGCTCGGGCTCGGTCGCTTCGCTCCCTCGCAGACTAACCGCCCCCCCTAAGATGAAATCCTGGCTACGCCGTTGATTGTGATGTGATTTGGAATATCAACTTTTCACTATGATTTACCAATCCTTTTATTTCACCTCTTTCAACTTGAACTGCTCTCAGGGTCAACGTACCCGTTGATTTCCTTTTTTATTCTTTTCACTGAAAAAAAAAAAATCTCGTCCGGGCAAGTTCGCCCTTAATTAGATATAAAGAACCGCTCCGCTACCCAACAAAGCAAATATAACATTCCTAAGTGAGATAATGAGAAACCAGATTATGAAATATGAAAGAGCATGTAATTTTAAGAAGCATCAACGTTTATTTGATGAAAATTGATTTTCAGATGGCTGAAATATCCAAAAAAAAAGTGATGATGATAATAAAAGCGACAGGCCACACTTTTTATTAGGATCTCTTTGTTTCACCTTGTTTTTGACATCTCAGCCATTTCAAAATCGACTTTCATCAAATAACTTTTGAATCCCCTTACAATTGCATGCTCTTTGACCTCTCATAGACTGATTTCTGAATATCTCGCAAAACGTTAAAAGCTAAATCCTCACCTCAACCAGAACTGTACAGTCCCTTTAAAGGGATGGTATAATTTTGGGTGAGATGAGGCTCCAGATTTTGGTTGCTTTTATGATAATTATAATGAAAAAACCACTCATGAAATGTGAAAGAGCATACAATTCTAAAGAGAAATCAGAGTCTAGGCTTATGTGATGAAAATCAGTCTTTGAAATGGCTGAGATATCAAAAACAAGTGGTCGGGGCACAACTTTTATCAGGTCCGCTTTGGGTTTTTTGTTTGTTTGTTTGTTTGTTGTTGTTTTTTGGGGGGGGTGGGGTTCGGAGGGGGAGAAAACTCCTGTCATTCTGTTCGTTCAACTCTATTTTGTTGTTGTTGTCGTTGTTGTTGTTGTTGCTGCTGTTGTTGTTGTTGTTGTTTCCAATAGCATCAATTTTACTTGCTACGGGCCCGAATCACGCGAGAAGAGCAGGCGCGTACTAGTATTAAAGCGTTGGGTGACATGAACGACCTCATGGTGGCGCTGCACATTTTTTGTAACTAGAGTTCCTATATTGAGAGAGTTGCGACAACCATAGATTTGAACGCCGCCATGTTTCCAGAAATTCCACTATTACGTAACTTTTCTATTCACGCGCGGTGAGAATCTGTTTCTTTTGAAAAGAAAGAATTTGAATCTCCATTTTGTGTCCAAAATGTGTTCAATTTCGGACCTCCCATGTCGCAACTCTTTCTATTTAGGGACTCTATTAATTTGTAACCAGTGCCATTAACTCAGCAATGGTGGTGACTTCAAAGCACTGTAACTTGTAGCCGCCATAGCTGGGGAGCTTCCAAAGAAGAACAATAGCACTTTCAGTGCTTTATGCAATGAGCCAGGTGCGTTGCTGTGGCAGTGCATAAATTATTATTTTTTTAGGCATATGTTTGTACTTGAAGCCTCCCATGAGGCTGCGTTCACATAGAAGTACAGTGTATTCGCTATTCGCTATTCGCTATTCGCTATTCGCTATTCGCTATTCGGGCACCGAGTACACCATCACCCGCACCGTCAACTCATCATCCCATGCAGTGAGGATTTCTTCCTCCTACATCCCAGCAAATCTAAACTGCTTCAGAATGTCAGTCTACATGCTTATTTTTGCTAAAGGGCAAATCCAGACCAAAAGTGTCATTATTTCATAAACGAGAGACGGTATACGCTGCAAGAAAATCGAACAAGCTCGATTCCCACTTTGCTATACTTTTCGCAGCTATTCGGTACTTTCGAATAGTGCCCTCCTATGTGAACCGGTGTGAGGAAATCCTATCGTTCGATTCAAGCTATTCGCGTGCCCTCGAAAAACGAGCCCGAATACCCGAATAGTATACTTCTATGTGAACGCAGCCTTAAGAAATCACCAGAAAAAAACAGTATACCCAAACCGAATTGGTCTATAGTGTAGACCTATAGATGGCACTGTTCATTAAACCAACCCTACAATTTCACACCAACGAAAACATTCATTGTCCAAGGTGGGAGAGAGCTAAAGGCGGGTTGTAGACATAATTTTATAGATTGGAAGAAAAGGTTGAATCATACAATAAACATGAGAACTGTTTGCATTTCGGATCGGAGGACCTGATTTGGTGATTAATACCGCATGAAATTCAAGTTTGTATTCCCGCGAGCAACAAAATACAAGCTCGTGAGTAACAAATGCAAACCAGACGAAGACAAGTTACATGACGTGAAGAAAGGCTGATGCAAGAGAGATAGGAAGGGGTGTAAAGGGGAGGGGAGAGGACAGGCGATGTGCAAGCGATATCTGCACACCTGAATATCTTTATTATCGTAGTAGTAGACCAGCCAAACCTCAAAAAAGGCTCTAGGTAAGGATTCGACGGCATTTTTGTCCCCGCCGAACGAGTTCGAGCAGGGGACTATGAAACGGGCTCCGTACGTGTGTGTGTCCGTGTGTCCGTCCGTGTGTGCGTCCGTGTGTGATCAAAATCTTCAATTTGCTACTTCTCTGTCATTTATGAGCCAATTTTGATTCTGTTTGCTTTATATGATAGCATTACATGGGAGCTTTGAAACTTCTACACAGAATTTCAGTCGTGACCTTTGACCTTGACCTTTGACCTAATTGTACATTTTGCTACAAAATGCTACTCCTTCGCCATTTCTAACCCGATTTCGATTCCGTTTGCTTTATGTGATGGCACTAGGTGAGGGCTTCAAAACTTCTACACAGAATTTTGACCTTTGCCTTCTTTGACCTTTGACCTTGATTTTTGACCTATATTGTACATTTTGCTACAAAATGCTACTCCTTCGCCATTTCTAACCCGATTTCGATTCCGTTTACTTTATGTGATGGCACTAGGTGAGGGCTTCAAAACTTCTACACAGAATTTTGACCTTTGCCTTCTTTGACCTTTGACCTTGGTTTTTGACCTGTATTGTACATTTTGCTACAAAATGCTACTCCTTCGCCATTTCTAACCCGATTTCGATTCCGTTTGCTTTATGTGATGGCACTAGGTGAGAGCTTCAAAACTTCTACACAGAATTTTGACCTTTGCCTTCTTTGACCTTTGACCTTGATTTTTGACCTGTATTGTACATTGGCTACAAAATGGTACTCCTTCGCCATTTCTAACCCAATTTCGATTCCGTTTGCTTTATGTGATGGCACTAGGTGAGGGCTTCAAAACTTTACACAGAATTTTGACCTTTGCCTTCTTTGACCTTTGACCTTGATTTTTGACCTGTATTGTACATTGGCTACAAAATGCTACTCCTTCGCCATTTCTAACCCGATTTCGATTCCGTTTGCTTTATGTGATGGCACTATGGAAGGTGAGGGCTTCAAAACTTTTACACAGAATTTTGACCTTTGACTTCTTTGACCTTTGACCTTGATTTTGTACCTATATTGCACATTTTGCTACAAAATGCTACTTCCGGCGGGGACATATATTACGCACCGCGTGATTTCTACTTTTCCTTGTTTGCTAATGCTCCGTTCTCATACTGAAAGTTTTGCAAAAATACTAAGGAATAGCGTACGGCCGGATGTCACGCGCGTTTTTGCCGAAAAATGTCATTTTTAGCACAAAATTCAGAAGCATGTCAAAAATCACGATTTTTATTTTTTGCTTGCATTCAATTGATATTTGAAAGATCATGAGTTTCAATTGTCCCTTTTAATGAAATTGCAATTTAAATGTGTTTCTTTAGCAATTTAAAAAGTCATTTTGTACAGCCATATTATATGGGGCTCTCAAATGTTTGGGTGTTGTTTTCTCGAAATAATATTCACAGATTAATTAACGTTCTGCAAAGTTTGCTTTTCCAAGCTAATTAGATATCTTCCAAAAGTAATTTAATGTTTTATAAAACTACAAGTGCTTCTTTAATTGAATATGTCAATATTATTTCTAGTTTTCTTGAAGAAATATTTACTTTTAATCAAAACTCTGAACTTGCAGGCAGGCGCGCCGGAAGCAGTTTTGGATTGGGGGGCAAACATTGGAGGGGGCTCAAGATTAGACCATGCATATGTTACACAATATACACATACACACACACACACACACACACACGCACACACATCTATTATATATATATATATATATATATATATATATATGTAAAGTGGCGTACGGTGGGTCGAAACATGGGGGGAACCATTAAGTAATTTTGACGGTCTGTATGCTTGTGCGTGTGTGCGTGAGCAATAATGGGACTACAATACATTACGGAATGTGATACATTCAACAACGCAGTCATTGGGGAACATTGTAAGTTTTCCTTACATGGATTATGGAATGACGGTGTGAAACGATCGACAAATTATAATACTGTCAGCAACATAAGGTGAATGGCATAACAATAAAATGCGAGCGAGCGAAGCGAGCGAGCTTGAAAATTTTTATATTCTACAGTTCCAAAACTGGAGTTTTAATCGTATATTTCGCTTTGGAAATAAATGGGGGCGCATCGGGCGCAACTGCTGGCAATTATTGGCAGCAACATTAGGAGAATGGCATAACGATTCAATGCGAGCAAGCTTGAAAATTTTGACATTCTACAGTCCCATAACTGGGGTTTGTAGCTATATCTTTCGCTTTAGAAATTAAGGGGGAGCATCGGGCGCAACTGCTGGCAATTACTGGCAGCAACGTTAGGAGAGTGGCATAACGATTCAATGCGAGCGAGCGAAGCGAGCGAGCTTGAAAATTTTGACATTTTACAGTCCCAAAACTCCCGTTTGTAGCTATATTTATCTTTCGCTTTGGAAATTAAGGGGTGGGGGCATCGGGCGCAACTACTGGCAATTACTGTCAGCAACATTAGGAGAATGGCATAACGATTCAATGCGAGCGAGCGAAGCGAGCGAGCTTGAAAATTTTGACATTCTAGAGTCCAACAACTGCCGTCGTAGCTGTGTTTTTCGCTTTAGAAATTAAGGGGGAGGCTTACCGGGCTCAACTGCTGGATGGCGAGCGAGCGAGGCGAGCGAGCTCGAAAATTTTGACATTTTACAGTCCAAAAGCTGCCGCTTGTAGCCATATTTTTTCCCCTTTTATTCATATATATACATATTTTGTTTTATTTTCTTTGTTTATTCATTTATTTATTTATTTTTTTTTGGGGGGGGGGCTTTTTTTTTTGGGGGGGGGGCAAAAATGCGTTTTGCCCCCCCCCCCCTTTTAGGATTGGGGGGGGGGGGGCGGCCGCCCTCCCCCCCCCCCCCCCCCCACTTCCGGCGCCTTTGCTTGCAGGAACTCAGAAAATGCATTTTCGAGCATTTTCCAGTAGCCCCGCGCAGCTTGTGTGCGCGCGAATACTTAATACGTGTGCGTACGTCCACCCCTACCAGCTAGCTACAGGTAAAATCTCTCGCGCGAGAGCTGCATGTTTCGGTCGTTGAGTTGGAAACGTGGTGACTGGAAAAGGGACTATTTCCTTCGAATGTAAGTAACTTAGTAAATAAATACATAGTTCTTTATTGCACTGCATAACGGAACTTAAAAATCTGTTTTGATCTAACAGTTAGATATACAACTTTGATCTGAGACTTGGTTAATATCAAGGTTCAAGCGCTAGTACTACGTTAGGCCGATGTCTTTAATTACTGTATTTCGCACCGATCCTGTGGGCGCGGGCATGCCTACCAACCCCCGGGCCGCCACCCGACCGTGCCGGCGGTGCTTGTTAGTGGAACACCGATTATTCCGTAAAGCACGTCTTGACACGGTGCGAAAAGAGGCCTAACAAACATTAGGTCTACGTCTAGATTTAGGTGTCTTGCTCGTTCGATCTAGGTTTGTAATCTATGGTCTCATCACATGCAGTTGGACTGAATCCTCGTCTACTGTTAGGTCTAATCTATCTAACGGTTACATTCTCTCTAACTGTTAATACAACTGTACTAACGTTAGTGGTAGACATTCTAGCTATAGTAGTAGGGGGTAGTGTCACTCTAACGTTAGTGTTAGTGTTAGAATGTACGGCTACGCCTGTTATTATGCCAAAACAATTCAATCGGGCTAGGCCCTATGATAGTATAATCACAATGAACTTAACACCTAACGTTAGCACATTAGCAGGAGTTGTAAAACGTGGACAGTACAGGCCCACTACTACTAACGTTATTGCGCTGGTTACTATTTGTAGGGCTAGAGCCAGGTCCAGGGCAAGGGGCTGTAGTCTATACAGAAGGTGTAGATGTAGATCTACCAACGTTTAGAGTCTAATAATATACTAGACCTACAATATAAAATCTAGGGCCGGGGTCTGAAGCATATAGCTGGCGTCTGGAATTAGGATCTAGGTCTAACCTTAGTCAAGATCTGGGCCACTGCACTGATTCTACCTAACGTTAGAGGTTTCTAGTAACCTACTACTCATATCTAGGCAGTTTTGTTGTAAAGACCCAGCTTACTAGGCCTAGCTAGACCAAAGTTTAGACATCTAGAGGTTCTAAAATCTATGCATAATAATTATACTATATATGTAGGCTAACTTTGATCAAAAAGTTCATGTTAGATCCAACATTAGAAGATCCGAACATTACAGTAGCTCTAACGTGAATTAGCTAGACTAATATTAGTCTCTAGAGCAGAGGTCTATTAAGGTTGATTCCACTCTTTCTGGTATTTGTAGACCTGTGGGTTCAGAAAAAGAGTCTAGGATTTTACTAGGCCTAGGTGTTTTATATAAAAGCGAGTCTACAACCAAGTGATCTTGCCATTCGAATATGCCCGAAAGAGAGAGAGAGAGAGAGAGAAAGTGTTCAGTCCTGACTGCCAACCTCTTCTAATCTGTGAATCATTTACATGTACTCTTCTAGTTTACAAATAGATCTAGTCAAAGAGGAACTATTTAGAAATGTCTTTACTCATAAGCACCAAGTTCTTATGTTAATGTCTCAAAGAATAAAGGTTCATTTGAAAAAAAAAAATGTAAATATTACATTTTTAATGGATCATTTATACCGACTCACTGAAACCTAAATATCTTCCTTCTTCTTTTTTAACTTTTTAAAAAGCTAAAAATATATATCATCTTAATAAAAGAGATATATTTTTAGTTATAATTGATTTGCATGGGGAACAAAGAAAATTATGTCAGTATCAAGATGCCTTTTCAAAACAATCAAATTTCAAATTGATTTTATTTTTTGTTCACTGTTAGCTTATAATGCTCTGCTTTAAAGATGAAAAAAATTGTTTGAGTCATGTTGATTTCTGTTTTCAGCTAGATGTACCAACAAGTGGACAGACTGAGTCTTGTCTTCAAACTTCACCAAAGAGAGAGACATAGGCCTATCCTGACTTGCCAAAATCTAATTGTAAAGACTGAGCTCTTTCTACCTGCAACAAAGTGCAGAACAACCAGAAGGTAAGAAACGGTAAATGTCTTAAATAGCGGTGTAATTTGAAATATCTTTTAAATACCAACTTACTAAGTGTTTGATTATCAAATGTATCACTTCAGTGCCCAGTTGAAAATAATGCCAAATCTAAATACATTGAGTATCAAATATTCCTATTCCATTTGAATAAATTGTAACAAGCATGTTTTCACTTTGACAGTTGCGTTACAATGCAGTGTACAAATACTTTGCAAACAAAAAGAGAAGAATAATCTTATACACGTGTATCTCCATTTATATAAGAAGGGGAGCAAATCTATGATCAAATGTGTATTCTTGTTTTCTTGTAAATTCATTGCATTTTGTATTGTAGAGGATCATATGAAAGAACGGTATTCTATCTACTGAAGATGAGATCATATAAAAATCAAACATAAATGTAATCAAGTAAGATATTATATGTAATGAAATATTTCTCAACCATGTCAATTGGCACAAGTGTTTAATGTGTGCACAGATGAAAATACGTCTGTAGTCACAAATCAATTAACTTTCCATTGTTATTATGTTGCGTTAAGTATGACGTAAGGGTGATATGCTGTGATGTATTGTTCTTTATTTTTATCAAGGTGTCAGCAACAAATGGACATGCTGAGTTTGAGATCACATCCACTAGAGTGAGGGGGAGATAGAAAGATGTCTTGACTGCGATGTGAATGCCCTTTCCAGCTCACAAGTAAGTGTCAACGATTTGAAATTAGGAATATCATCTCATGAATACAAACCGATTTATGCAAGGAAATCATATCCTAATCCACATACAAATGAGAGCATGATACATCAAATATTTGTGTACAGGAATTACAGGTGTCAAGATGACTTCCATCCTACATAAATCATTTTCAGTAAGATATGGCTTTAGAGCATCAAAGATGATAATAACAATGACATGATTAATGTATTACATGTAAGACAAATTAATGTTGACAGTGACCTGAAGATCCAAAATCTCATACTGAGGGATTCATGAGATCGTGATGATTAATTCTAATACATGATGAATGTGTTTGTTTTTTGTTGCAGTATGATTATCCTGTTTCACTCATAAAAATGATAACTTATTTAAGTTTTTGTTAATTGTATTTTCGACCAGAATTAGCACAAAGTGAACAAAATGGACCCTGCAAACCACAGCCAACTACGGACAAGAGAGAGAAAAAAGAAAGAGACAGATGTCCTGACTACCAACTTCTAATCTGTGCATCCTGTACTCTATTTCGAAGGAAATATGGGAGGTAAGCAATAATACATGTAAAATGTAAACCCCAAATATGTTGGAATATTTTGTCAAGCCTTTGACATCTTGACCAAATTTTTGACTGTCGATCGTTCATTGGGCAGAAAATTAACGCATGTTTTGCTAAATGAATGCAGTACTGCATATGCATGTAGTCAATCACTCCAACAACGAAGATTTACATGAATTAAAGCTGATTATTTATTTTTTTTTTTAGCCTCTGTCAAAGATGGTTGCAGGAGTTTTTATGTTGTTGCAGTCATCCATTCACACGCACATCTGTCCTATTCTCGTCTTGCAATAACTTAACATTTACTCAGCAGATCATCTTCAACTTTGGTTTTATACAGAAGAGATGATTACCTGCTGAGCCTTGTACAAGTAGCATTTTAGTTATTGTTGTGATTTTGCTGCTGATTGTAAATTACAGGGAAACCCTGATTTTTATTGACTGTAGAGCATTGCTACCATGACATTACATTTACCTTCGGATGGCAAAGTTACCATAACCTCTAAGCAATTTGACTTTGATTAGTTATGAGGGTATTAATATGAAAGGTCACGGGGACATTATATGCACGAAAGTGTTGAATGTATCCAGTTGCAGTATCAGGCAAGCACTACCTTGAAATTCTTCTGAATGGAATAAAAAGCTTAATGGAAAGAATTGGATATTTGGATCATGAAAGTTTCCTACATTTTATATTTCATCGTGTACTCATGGTTAAATTGCTACAATTAGGATCTACTGTATAAAATAATATACTTTACAGTTTCAAGGAAACACTACATATAGAGGAAATCAAGTAACCGTATGTCTTTATTAGCGTATATGTCACTGTGTCTTCACCAAAGATTAAAATGCCCATGTCACTTTCCTCATCAAGTAAAGACAGATAAACCATTCCTTCTCTCTCTCTCTCTCTCTCTCTGTCTCTCTCCAGAAACAACCCTGCCAGGCTATCCGGTCCGCATCCAGATTCCGTATGAAGGATGTCATTCAGAACCTGAACTTACATGTGGAATGCATCCATCTAAACTTCTCAAATATAATCACAATGTGCTTTCAGGACTATTATAGAAGTTGAATATATAAAAGACATGTGTATATATTAGAAATTTCTACTAATCCAGATTAAATGCTTCTTTTCTAATCTTTTTTTTCTTTTTTTTTTCCTTAGTGATGATATCAAAATGTGCACAACACTACTTGGCAAAGAGCATTTACAATATGATTTGATATAGATCTACAGTGTACTTCCAATTTTGATGGCAGCATTAAAGGGATGAGGGATGGTTTACTTTTGGTTGAGATGGGGGCTGAGATGGAGATTTTGTAAAATAATGAGAACCCTGTTATGAAATATTAAAGAGTAAACAATACCAAGAGGAATTCCAAATTTATTTGTTAAAAATTGGTTTTGAAAAGGCTGAGATGTACCAAAACAAAGAGGTCCTAATAAAGGTGGCACCCACTTCTAATTATTATCATTCTGTGTCACTTTTTAAAAAAATTTCTCGGCCGTTTCAAAACCAAGAACTTTAATCAAACAAACTTCAAATTACTCTAAGAATTTGATGCTCTCATATTTCATAAGTTGTTTTTATTTGCTTGCAAAAAGTTAAATTCTGAATCTCCATCTCAACCAAAACTATACCATGCCTTCGAGACTCAGAGTTACAAGCCGCATACTAGTAGTTCATGGAAATTTATCCTGTTATTTCCTTTGAAGCCCAAACGCCAACATTTTAATCCTGTCAGATTGGAATGTCTTTTGTTTTTGTTTTGGGGGGGGGGGGGCAACAAAAGGAAGTGAACTTTGCCTTTCTTCATCAGATGGAGGAAAATATGTGACATGTTAGAAAAAGAAAACTGCACGTTGAAGTGCTTAAAAAGAGAAAATTTCACAAAGTAACAGTTGGTGAATCTGAAGGGAAATAGCATAGAGCATGTTTTTTCTTTTCTAGGTTAAGATATAAAAGAATAGTATGTAGCTTAAAGGAACAAACATAAGTAAAATGTTTCAATCCAAACGCCAAGTACAAGAAGTAGTGAAAAGAAAATGTACTGGTCAAGATGTATGTTTTGCCAGGTTTCTTTCACATATGCCATAATTGTCATGTTGATAATACTGTAATATATGTTAGCTATTCAGGGCCCCAGCAATGTATTCTGGTACTTGGAATAAGGGAAAGTATTAGAGGGAAACATTACCCATGCATTTTGGAGAGGTGATTTTTTTTTTCTTCACTGAGAGACGAGTATTCAGTACAGATATCTTATCACACTGGTCTGCAGAACACAAAAATAATATCAGACTAAAAGTAGATTTTTAAAAATTTGGCAGTCACCATTCTAATTTAGTTGTACATTGACGAAAGTTCAATGCAGCAGCGTACAGTCATAATTAGCTAGGATATGTAACCACAAATTGTTAAAAAGATAGAGATATTGAAATATTGCTTGAAGAGAACATTTTGTTTTTCTAACTGGTGTAACGTTTGTGATGCTAGACACATTATAGTATATGTCACATTAAAAAAAATTGAGGCTATCAATGCAGTTAATGTAGTCAGCGCAATTTGTATTGTTTTTCAACTCTTTGGATGTATGTCACAGAGATTTGTTCATGAAAGACATTTTCACTGAGGACTCATTCTTTTCTAATGCTTTTGATCATTTAAGAAGATTGCTTTCAGATGGATTTTTGGTTTGTTTTAGATGTCCACAAATGGAGACTGAGGTTCTTTACCTTTCAAAACGAAATACTGTTTAAGAGAAATAATTATATATATTTTGCAGGATTCAAGCATGTTCTTACTGTGTATGGTATTCTAATCAGCATTTTGGTAACCAGCAACATAGATGTCAAGTGCTGCTATTCTAGTAAATGTACGCTAATGGCAAATCATTGCTTTAAAAAAGAGAAATTGCCTCGTTTACTGTTTACTGTATTTCATTCGTGAACGCTGTTTGAGACGGTGGTTGCGGGCGTGTGCACATTGTGTAGTACGTTTTGTTGGTTGACTGGGAATTTAGAGTGTTGGTGATAACTGAAATGATTTTTTTTTCACAAATTTTGTGATAATATAGAAAAAAAATCGAATTGCAAACAAACAAGTTGTTACATGTCTGCTCCAAGGACATAGAACTTGGCCAAGGATTAACATAATCTGCAATATAGACTCGATGATATAACCGACTTAAGGATGGGAAGGGGAAATGAGGCTGTTATTGCATTGTACGCATTTCACTTCTACTTCCTTTTTACTTCTTGTTTTCTCTTTTGAGGGTGATATTTGCCTTACTTTTTCACACAAATCCGGGATACATAATAACATTTTTATGTCGCCGACTAAGTGTGCGTTCCAAACAACGTTCATGTAAACAATCAACCATCATAAAAGAAACATTTAGTATAAGTCTTCTGCGGGAGAATAAATCAAAATAAAATGCAAACACCTCGCCTTAGAACATTACAAAAGTAAAAGTGATTTCGTGCCTATCCCTTGCAGGGCTCCGTTTCAGGGCCTGAGAATGAAAACTATATAGCATTATGAATTACAAAGCATTCTCGGGGAAGGGGTGAGTACGCAGGATGGGAGATTTGGTATCGTGATTTGTTATCACGGTTTCCATGACAACCATTTCCGAACATAGTAAACAATTTATATATAACTCACTGTTTCATCGTTTCATTGTTAAACATAGATTAGTTAGATTGATACATTTTTCACACACACACAAAATGTCTCAACACTTTCGTATGTTTTACAATTATGAATATTTGAAATTTTCAGGGAGTGACCTAATGATGATCAGTTGCCATGGTAACAACACTACTGATTTTATTTTTTATTTATTTATTTTTTTTTGGGGGGGGGGGGGGAGAAGCACACTTCAGTCATATCAAGGTGCCACAAAGGGTTTTGCAGTCAGCTATCCAACCTGTCCATTGACTTCGCCAATTATGTGAGATAAATACCTACACGCACTATACCATGTACAATATATATGGGCTTACGCTATACATTCGATTTTTCATTCAAAATGCGCGTCCGGTAAAAATACATCGTCCCATTTAGGATAACATAAAACGAGTTTTCTTTCGCCTTATCTTGTAATTTCTTTGCTGCATAAGATATCAGAATATATATTATATTTCGGAAAAATAAAAACTTTTGAATAGATTGATTTAGGTAGTTTTAAAAAACTCTGAAATATTAGTAGATTTTACAAAGTACAATTTTGAGTAAATCAAGTTTTTATGTTTCATTGCGCCATATATGTGCGTGTAAAAATTCTACATTCAAATGCATATTAGTCAGGTTCTAAACTTGAATTGGAAGATAACACATTTCTAGTTTGAAAGGTACTTATCAACCATTACTTATTTCGGTAAAAATATAAAAATCGTGATTTCTGACATTCTTTCAAATTTTGGGCTAAAAAAGGCATTTTTCGGCAAAAACGCGCTTGACATCCGGCCGTACGCTAAACTTGAGTATTTTTGCAAGACTTTCAGCTGGAAAACTTAGCATTAACAAATTTTGCCGTCCAAAGTAAAAAAAAATCGTTTTGGCTGGCCTACTATAGATGATAATACGTTCCATGCCAAATTCTGAAACCTCCATAGATTTAATACACAGGCCGCTGGGATCCCGTATAGGAAAGGTTTATCGCCACTCTTGGTCTATTCCCACTTGGTCTAATCACCAGTTGGGCTAACACCATTCGGGCTAAACCCATTTGGTCTACTTCTCACTTGGTCTACTTGCCACATGGTCTAATAACCTGTTGGTCTCATGACCAATAGGGCTAATCGTCACTTTGTCTAATTGCCCGTTGGTCTAATGTATTTTTTTTTTGCCACTAGGTCTAATTGCACTTGGTCTAATATCAGTTCGTCTAATGTTCAGTTGGTCCAACACCAGTTGGTCTATTGCCAATTGGTCCAACACCAGTTAGTCTAGTGCCAGTTGGTCTTTTTCCACTTGGTCTAATAACCAGTTGGTCTAATGCACTTGGGCTAATTCTCACTTGGTCTAATTTACACTTAGTCTATTTTCAGTTAGTCTAATAGCCACTTGGTCTAATTGCCAGTTCGTCTAATGACCAGTTGGGCTACCACAGACTCTAGGCTACTGATTCTAGGTGTCGATTAATATGGTGATTAAGTTGGCTAAAAAACAGATTTATAATTTAAGTTCAATATTGCGTAAATAGGTGGAATGGTTAATTATCTTTTTTCTTGAAAGGGTCCGGATTAAAGCCCACAATTTAAATGTGTGTATTAATTGGGCTTGAATTATTTACTTTTTTATTCATTCATTTCATTTTGGAACAATTAGAAGTAGGCCCTATAGCACTCATATGACTTTGCCAATTTTTCCGCGCCATTTCTATGCAATCCTTAACATTCTTTAACTAAGTTATCTTAAATTCCTTTCAACCTTCTTATTTCATTTCAGTGATATTCTGACCTCAATCTTTTCAATCTCTAGCATATCTCAACTGGCTCTCTTGCTGTCTTCTCTTGTTTACAATTTACAGAATTGTGACGCTTAATTGTGACACCGATTACGACACACAAACAAATGATGAAACTATATAAGTTTTATTTCTTTTGATTTCATCCTTTACAAGAGCAACTCATAAATCTTGGACTGTGTAACTCTATCCCCAACGTCGCTCAACATGTCCACCATGCCTGTCCACGCACATCTGTGCTCTACCCCTCATGGCTCCTACTAAAACTCTTTGCTGTGTTGTTAGCTGCATGGTCAGGCACGCAAGTGAAAGCTTGTACTTAAAACCGTATTCATTCTCATTGAGAAATTTGGTGAAAGAATTGCTAATGAGCCCTCCCTTTGTTAACAAACGTTGCAGCATCCTTTCAAATCTTGATGACCATTTACACTGTGCAACTTGATTTTGACATTCAAATTTTAAACTCTCCTTGCTCGTCAATGCATAAACTTTAAGTGTCATATTAAAAGAGGAAGATATAATCTTTATGATGATATATATTATATGACATGAATTGTTCTATTGTACTGGAAAAATACCTGACAATTCCAGGGTTTCTTTATTTGTTTGTTTGTTTTTTTTTTTTTGGCCTTTTTATTGGGACGCATTGTATATTTACGCCTGTGGTTCCGTCGAAAACAATTTATAAAGCGCAATTACTCGTATATACCATTTTGGATGCTCTGAAATACATGTTTTATAGACAGATTTTTGAAAAAGTCCTGGTGTGGGAGGGGTATGCCCCCTCCCGCACACTCCCCCGCTCAACTCTGCGATGATCAGTTGTGTATTAGGCTGCTATAAGATGGCTGTAAGATAAAAACACACGCATGTGTGTGTATCATAGAGTTGTATAATATATAACGGTTGTTAACACTTCCATTTTTAAATCCATGGTTATGTTTCTTATTTAGACCAAGTGGCATTAGACTAAGTGAGAATTAGACGAAATGGAAATTAGAACAAGTGACGATTAGCCCTAGTGGTAATTAGAGTAAGTGGTAATTAGACCAAGTGGGCATTAGACTAAGTGGTAATTAGACCAAAAATGACAATTAGACGAAATGGAAATTGGACTAAGTGATATGTAGACCAACTGGTAATAGCCGAAATGGGTGTAGCCGAAATGGGTGTAGCCAAGTGGCATGTAGACGAAGTGATAATATTAGACCATGTGGAAATTAGACGAAGTGGAAATTAGACCAAGTGGTGTTAGACTAACCGAGAATTAGACAAAGTGGTATTAGCCGAACTGGTCATTAGACGAACTGGATATTAGACCAAGTGGAAATTAGACGAAATGGTAAATAGACGAAGTGGTTGTAGCCCAATATTGGGTTTAGCCCGAATGGTGTTAGCCCACCTGGTGATTAGACCAAGTGGTAAAAGCCCAAGTGATAATTTACCATAGGGAATGGGTTAACACAGCACAAATTTTGATCAAAATGTGCTTTTCTGTTAGAATGCGGATAAAAGATGGCATGCAGGAATTGGGGGGGGGTGCTCACAAGCTTTACTATCTGGGGACATGAAACAATTAACACGTCCCTTTTTATTCAGTGCAATGTGCGCCTTTACTTATATCGTGTGTTTTTTTTTCTGCTCATTATATAATGCATGAATTATTGTATCATAAACAAAACAAATATCTGTGTGCTACTTTGCTTGATGCAAAACTGTGGAAGTGTCATCATGTTCATCGTGTTAATCCATTCCCTACACGGGAACCTGGCAGCCTTTGTATTAAATCTAAATTAGATATGAGGATCTCAGTATTCGGCATGGAACGGGTTAATTCAACATTTCTTCATAGCGCCACCATTGTTTCCCTGTTTCGAGTGTTCAGCTGTACCAAATTTCAATGAGATGTCTGAAATAGTGAAATTTGTGATATTTGCCGTTAATTCCCACAGTCCTCAAAAATCAAGATCATTAATCTTTTTTTTTCTCTGTCTCTCTGTCTCTCTCTCTCTCTTCCTGGCTGGTGTCAAGGCATCCTAGCCTTTCTTGTTTTGGTGTTTGTTCGTATCCCCTCCCCCCCCCCCCATTTTTTCGTTATTCTGACACAGCACGACAAGACTGTTCATGGTATACATTCTATGATAATTATATCTTCATTTTTCGATGTTCTCAAGGACACGGAATCCTCATATTTGTTTTTGTTACATTTCATTACAGTGGTATAGTCAGATGGATTTTCACTCAGAAGATTTACGAAGGCGCCCCTCCTCTAAAAAAACAAAAACAAAAACAAAAACCAGAGTGAGTGAAATAACGAAAGAAATAGAGATGGAGCGATAAAATGAGGCCATAGTACAATAAAATCACTGGAATTGATGCGCTAAGAACGAAGGTCTATAGTACTAGTAATATTAATAGTAGTGTTTCTCTAGATTGTATTCACCGATGATAGGCTTTTTTGCTTCTGTTTTCAAATCTACTTATCATTTCCCCGAGGACTTTGTGTTGAGCGATTCAGTCCACATAATTCTGACCACACGATTCAGGCTCAACCTTTAGGTATCTAAAATACCGTGTTCACAGTGGCCACTGGATTTAAGCCGTGATTGATGACACAAAACGGTGTTCCACACCAGTGCATTATCTGTATTATATGTGTTGCTATGACAGGAAAAAAAAAAAACTTTCGTCACACTGCCCCTGAATAACATAGTTCGAATTTATGATACAGTAGCTCAATGTGCACATTGTGCACAATAAACGACCTTTTCTTGCTTTTCCTTTCTCTATCATTTTGGTGAGACACTTCACTATTTTTTTTTCTAATTTGACGTTATGCATAAACTTTTCCGAGTAACAATTTATGGAAATCATTACAGTCATGTTCAAATTGATAATGATCTTGCGTAGATCAAGTGATCTGAATGGTCCATCAATTAACATTTCGGAAAGCATCAATTTCATCATTTTGTATTGAATGTAGGCCTACTCACGATCTTTTTCTATTGACTGCCAAATAAAAACTTATGCCGTCATGTGAATGTGCTGCAAGCACCATCTATCAGAATTTACTTGAATAATCATTACAAAACAGATGATTATAGTGAATTTAAAAAAATACACTGTAGGTCACAAATGGCCTTTTTCTGCTCATGCGCAAAAGGAAGCCCCGAACTGGCGTGTTGACTTAAGACAAGACGGCAATACGAATATGGAATTTTCAATTTCGTGCAAAGTAGGCGCCGAACTCGTCGAAAAGCCCATCAACAGCCGAAGGTGAAACGATAGCACCCGAACCACGACGAAGACTACACGAAGATGTGAATAAACACGATGGCTACATTCCGTCACCGCTCAAAATGTTGCTGCTCGAGCCTGAGAAACTCAATTTAGATGTCCTCACGAATGGACCCCATGTTTGTGAGATCAGACCCAACTTTGAACATTATTTTCATTCCTTCATCGTGTGTCAATCTTTGCTCAATTTCGAAGCAGTGTACGTGGCGTCTGCAGCCATATTCAATATGCTCACAATCCTGCCGCCCTGATCGCGGATGAAGCAGTCGTGTGTGTGTGTGTGGGGGGGGGGGGGGGGGGGGGGTCCATGGAGCTTTTTGTCAGAATTGGGTTTTTTTGTCGACAAACTGACATAAGCTACTGAAATCCTTGCGTCTAACAGGCAAAGAGAACAAATTTGTTCGACAAATTTGTCGGACAAAACCTTCATACTACTAGTATAGTATATGCGCCATCAGCGACAGCATATATTTATCATACTAAGGCTCCAGCATGATGTAAGCGTCTGTACATTCAATAATCATTATATACGAACTCACTTATTTTTAACACTCTCCCTGATGAGAAGCACAAATACGGGATTACCATCGCGCTACACTGTAGCTCCATAGTACAGTACACGCATGGTATAGTACGAAGACTGTCCAGGCATAATGTATAGAAGGGAGCCTCGGGCATAGCCGACATGAATGGCTGAGTACCGGCTGCTCAAGGGCTGCTAAATGCTATTCATCGGAGACTTGGTGTCTATTGTTACGCCAGAGGGAAAATTGGGTTAAAGCACTGTGAATGATCAGCTCTTTTTCCTAAGATGAAGAACAAATACATGAATAACAACAACATGTCGAGTTGTAGACTGGGCCATACAGCTGAGACTAGGTTGCGATGTCCCCACAGTATTCGCACATTGCCAACTTTTTTGAAGACGTCCGATGAACTTCGATCCATGTTTTACGTTTTCCACGTGGGATGTCACATTATGTTGATAAAGCCTACTTTTTTGAGAAATATAGTATGTAATCATACCAATGTTAAAGGACAAGTCCACCTTCAAAGACATGTGGACCGAGTATTATTAGAGCACATTTAGTGAGAGTTTTGAGGAAAATCAGACAATCCGTTCAAAAGTTATAAATTTTCGAAGTATATAGCAAAACAACAACAAAAAAAAAAGCTGCTGAAAACCTTATAATTATAATAGTGGCGAGCCGATGGAATGAAGTGGAAAAAGGAGCCTGAGCTTTCGATCCTAGCAGAATCTTCGTCAGAGGCAAACTGACAAACAGGTAGGGAAAGCAATTACATATAAGGACTTCATACAACAAGAACAGTCACGGACAGGCTAGGGACATGGTACAGAACAAAGAAAACAAAAGGAGAGGGTATATCGTCATGCGCAAGGAGCCCAACAGGTCTGCTTACTGCTAGATGAAAAGATAGCTGCAACATGTGATGTCACATGTGCACCACGATATTGAGAATATAATACAGAAGATTTAAAGGGTGTGTACAGTTCTGGTCGAGGTGAGGATTTAGCTTTTAACGTTTTGCGAGATATTCAGAAACCACTCTATGAGATGTCAAAGAGCATGCAATTCTAAGGGGTATCAAAAGTTTATTTGATGAAAATCGGTTTTGAAATGGCTGAGATATCCAAAAACAAGGTGAAACAAAGAGATCCTAATAAAGTTGTGGCATGTCGCCTTTTATTATTATCACTTTTTTGAATATCTCATCACAGCCATTTGAAAACCAATTTTCATCAAATAAAAGTTGAATCCTTCTTAAAATTACACGCTCTTTCATATTTCATAAGAGGTTTCTCATTATCTCACTTAAGGATGTTCAAAACATGAATCCCCACCTCAACCATTACTGTACAGTCCCTTTAACATATTTTCACTTTTCTCGCATAAGAAAACGCTCGATTTGCCCCTTTCAGAAGACAGGGGAATAATAATATCCCTAACATACGTCAGTGACAAGTCGAGGAAATGACATATGTACTTTTTTAAGAATACAATTTTGTGAAATTCTCTTTATATTTTCCTTATCGTATGTGACATCATACACTGTAGTAGTCTTCTCATCCAGCAGTGACTGCACAGATACTTTTAAAATGCATAACTTTTGAAAGGATTGTCCGACTTTCCCCTATAACTTTCATTGATGTTTTCTACTAATATTGCTGAATTCACTCAATTCACCTATAGGCCTACATGTAGCCTACTGTATAATTATCATGAAGGTGGACTTGTCCTTTAATACAAACACAAAAAATCACTAACACATGCAGTACAGGAACTGCGGAAGCAGGGGTATAGCGCCCCCCCCCCCACCCCCCCCCCCCCCCACACACACACACACACACACACTAAAAAAAAATTCTCGTCCCTTGACAGAAATATCATTCTGTATTTTCATCGTCGGGGATATGTACGTCAAAACTACTCCGGACGGACGGATTTTTCAGTCTACCGGCCGCGACCTATTCATTACAAGACAGTAGCGGAAAATAATATAAACAATATCTTTGACATTTTAGCTCATTGGTATAACAATATGCAGAGGCTCCAACCCTCCCGTTTTCGACGGGAGATCTCCCGCCGAAAAGCCATTTTTGCAAATCTCCCGTTCTCCCGTTTGAGATTTGATTTCTCCCGCCCTGGCTCTGTGTCTCCCGTTGGAAAGGATTTCTTACTTATTGCTATCGTATGTTGAAAAAATAAGCCTTAGATAGCACCAGACATTGCCAGAGAGCATCTAGAACCCTAGGAACTTCGCGCTTCGCACACATCAACTTGGAGTCTCCCGTTTGCTAGGGGTTTCGGGCGGGAGAATCTCCAGATCAGAAGGTGCTTGGGGTTGGAGTCTCTGAATATGCAATAGCTCTACTTACTTGTAATATATCGAGGAGATCGGAAACTAGAGCTTCATTCGCGTTTCTTCTCAGGAATCACTGTCCCCGCTCATCATCATAGAGTACTTAGTATAAATCTTGTTCCCCACAAACCGTCTCATGCACAATAGTGTTAACATGGAGCCATTATTTGTTGGTCGAATGATATCCCTGCAGAAACAGACCGAGGCTTTCGAACTACCACTCGCTGAGATGAGGTGATGCTACATACACAAGCTTCATGACCTGTGATGACAGCATATAGTCCTGATGTCAGTCGGATCTCCACTCACACCCTGATTGAAAGCAATGGATCTCTCTTATACGAATAAGCCGGCAGTCTTGCTGCGCTCTTCAAAACATGTCAACACCAGCATCAAAATGGCCCTCACAGCATAGTACACCGTGCTATGCACGTTCGCTGAACTACAAACGTTTCCTTCCTATTGAAAATACACTGTGCATGGCTTCACCGCTTCAAGATCATCAATAATGTGCTTGGATCCGGATGTCGCTGCTGTGTGTGTGGCGATAGTGCCTCGATCAGTGGTCGTGCTCCGGAGGGTGTGTTCGATAAACAGACGGCTGCATCAGCTGATTTCGTGCAACAATTGAAAGGGTACAAACGCTTTCAACAATAAAACATCTTTGTTCTTTTCTTTTCTTCTTCTTGACAAGGGTAAGGACAGTCGACGCCACGGGCTAAAACAACTTGGATAATGCATTCATCTCTTTCTTCTTTCGGACAATCAGTCCTTATACAAGTACCACAGCATTTAATGCGCTTCCTATTATAACAAGGACGCGATGTCCTGGATGTGTTTACGTACATGTCACATAGGCCTAATTTGTACGAGTAGTCCCTATTCGTCAAATTTTCAAGTGGTATCAAATCTTGTCGCCACGATAACTTTTGTGATTTTCGGGTGGTTAATTCCAGCCAAGGAGATTATGTCTTTGCAGGCGTTTGTTCGTTTATCTAAATTAATCATTCTTGCGTCGAGGTGTTATTTCTAATTGTGGCTGATTGATGAATTGCCCTTCATCGACGTAAATAAACACAGAATGCTCAGTGTTTGAGTAGTAGTAGCCCTGATAAAATTATGGTCATACCATGGTTCTACCTCCATGGTCACACATACCCTGATAAAAATCATTGTCATACTCAGGTTGGACTCGAACCAACGACCTCCTGATTGCGAGACAGGTGTCATGATACCCATTTAAGACAAACGAGCTTTAGTCCAATATTGTGAAGGCTCATTAGTGAATACTGCATATTCATTAATTTATAATTAATGGTTCTTGCATCTATTCCTTTTTGTTGTAACTGACTGCATAACCAAAAAAACAAACAAACAAACAAACACACCCAATAACAACAAATAGCAATCATGAGGTCGTTGATTCAATCCAACCCAACGTACGTTTGTTTGTTTGTCTGGGTTTATTCATTTTTTTTATGGCAATATAATTCTAAAGAGTTTTGAATGGATTTCGCTTAAATTTTCAGGACATATAGCCAATGTGATAAAAGGAACAACTGATTAGTATTTGGTGCTGTGATCTGGCCCATGATCTGGATACATTTGTGTGTGTGTGTGTGTGATTTGAATTTTAAGAAAAATATTTATTGTCAAAATTTAATATTTTTCGTCACTTTATATTGGTTCCTCAATGTATATTTCCTGAAGTAGAGAGGATTGATGATTATACATTTTGGGTTTTTATGGCGTGAAAAGACGGAATTAAAAGGAAAGTAATCCATCAAATAAGATTATGTATATGGTACATGACCAGAAAAAAAAAACAATTTCAAATTGTTTGTTAACACACAGCGCATTATGCTTATCATGGAATTCCGGAAAGAGAGGGGGCGCAAAAATATTTCTGGTGCCACTTCCGGGTTTATTCAGCTGACCCTACAGTCGAAAATTAAAGGGGCGCAAGCGCCTCCCTTTCATTTGTTTCTTTTTATTTATTTTATTTTCAGGAAATTAAAGAGGGCCGGGGGCAAGATGCACACCCCCCCCCCCCCCCTCAGCCACTGTTTAGGTTTGTTGGAGGAAGATTTATTTTTAAATGTGATTTTCATTTCTCTATTTTGACATCGGTAGCTTTCCATTTTCATCTGGAAAATTTGAAGGCCTGACAGGATTTGGAAATCTGTAGGAACTTAGAGAAAGAAAATATAAATCCAACATTTGCTACTACATATAATATAAGTCTTAAAGATGTAAATATTCTTCTAGGGGTTTATCTATGATGTCATTGTCAATGCTAACGTTACAGATGATTATGATAATGATCCAGTTGGTATATATCATGTCCAGTTTGGGTATAGGAGGCTCTTTGTATAAGTTAAACAATATTATTGATGTTATGCCATAATGGATTGCAAGGATCCGTAAGGTGCGATCACACATCGCCGGTTTAGATGGCGGTTCATGGCGGTTCTCAAACCGCCGTGAACCGTGTCCCAATGATGGCGGAAAGCACTTAAACGCGATGTGACTACGTTCTCAACACTTTTTGAACACGAAGCAAACGTGGATTGACGCGGTAGTAACACGGATCTCCCCGGAAGGTGGAGGAGTCCATACCAAGCCCAGGTAGTTGGATGCAATCAGAGCCCTTTCACTTGTCCTCAATGGCTTTCAACAAGGAGCGTTTTGCTTTGTTAGTTAAACACAATTTTAAAGAAATTATGAAACGTTGTAACCCCCTGTGTTTTACAGATTGATATAAGTGATGCAACAAGCAATTATCTTCAAGTTTCAACGTGCTATTTTTCTCTTTTAATTTTCAAAATATCTGTATTAACTGTCATTAAATGACATACATAGTTATCAAAGCAGAATCCAACAAAGTTTCCAAAGATTCCTGTTCATTTGCAGATTTATTTATCGAGTGATGTACAAGTACATGTACTTGCTTGTTTCAACGTCTCTCTTTTTCTTCATTAAGTTTTCACATAATTATTTCGCGTATTGAATTTAAGATCTTGTTGCTTGTTTATCCATGTTTTCACAAAATTGCTCCTTCTTACCTTTCAGAGCTCCTTGTGAAATATGAGCCTATGAGAGTTCCTAAATCGTAAGGGGAATCTGTATGTGATACCCTCGATCCATTAAAACAAACTACTATGACAAACAAAGTTTATGCAGCCCCAGAACTGTGGAACAGCACCCCAAGTGATAAAACATGCAAGTTCCATCAATAAGTCCAAAATGTTTTTAAAAACTTATCTGTTAAAATAGTAGCATAGTAATTGTAGATGATGATTAATGCAGCATGTTGCTGTTTCTGAAATTACCTTTTCCTATATATCTTTTTGTTCCCCTCTTAAACGCATAGAGACCTTGCCAAAGGTATTGTGCGCTTTATAAGAACGGCAATGATGATGATAATATCTTTAACAATAGTCAATAAAAAGACATATGTACATTATACATTATACATTATCAAAGAAGCATATACAGTATGTGTGCATAGTTTCCTCTTTACTTACAGGTTCACGTAACACAATAATGGTGATCTTTTTTTTCAAGTTTCAACATTGCTTTTCCCTCTACTCTCTTAAGTTTCAACATATCTGTATCAACATAACATATTTACATAAGTCTTCTGTGTTAACGTATCAGGTTCACGTTGCTGGCCATCTTAAAAGCTGTTAAGTTTTGATAATAATTATGAACTTACCTTTTAATGTAAATGATGGTTTTAATGTAAATAAGGTAATTCAACATACCTAACAACTTTCTGAACATTAAACTTTATTTCTTACTGTATATGTGTTAAACACGTAAGGAAACTACTAGTTATATGATAGCATTCAATATATTTCCCCGATCTTGGATTATGGGTTCATCTTTGCTTTTTTCTCCATTTTTTATTGCTCCGCCACGAAGTGTCGCCGGAGCCATTATTCTCTTTTAAGTTCATTGTTTCTTTTCGCTTGAAAATTATGGCGGTGTTAACACGGTATTATCAAGGATCTTGCGGTGCAAACACGGAGGATGCCGTTCTTTACACGATGAACGGCGATGTGAACACGGTCCATTTCAAACCGCCAAGACCGCCACGAAAAATTAAACATGTTTAATTTTTCTGGCGGTTCCCCGCGGCTCCCCGCGGTTCTCGGGGTTCATGGCGGATAAATGACGAATGACCACGGTTTGTGTACGGTGTAAACACGGTCTTTGGCGGAGCACGGCGATTTGCTGAACCGCCATGAACCGCCATCTAAACCGGCGATGTGTGATTGCACCTTTTAAGGCACAAAGAGAGTTCAACAATAATTTGATTTAGCACATTTTTCCTTAATATTTTCGAACAGGAAATTAAATTTTCAGTGCATAAAATTTGGGCGAATCGGATGTGAACTTTTTGTCACTGACATTTGCAACACACTCAATGATTGGGAAAATTGTGTGTGTGTATGTGTGTGTGTGTGTGTGTGAGTGAGCGTGTGTGTGTGTGTGTGTGTGTGTGTGTGTGTGTGTGTGTGAGTGTGTGTGTGTGTGCGTGTGTGTGTGTGTGTTTCTTTCTTTCTTTCATTCGGCGTGCACAGTAGGCCTACTGTGATTTTGGTGAAGTTATGTCGTAGTTAATGTCTTCGTGCGCCTTCAAGTGACTGAGTATTTTCATGCCGTCTTCCGTAATTTTTACGTCATTAATACCTTTTTTATCTATATAATGACAGGAATCAAAATCAACACAATGAAAATTCTGATGGATGGTGGTACATGATTAGGAGGTGAATGATATCAACCTCTATGCGCACCGGTGCTTGTTTGTTTGTTTGATTTTCTTCTTCTTCTTCTCCTTCTTCATCTTCTTGAACATCGTGAGTTTTGCTCATTTATTATTCGGAAACTCAGAAATATGCCACGTGGCAGCATCACCGGTAGTTTTTATCGTTTGGTCCTGCATTATGCAGTGGCGAATCCATATTGGGGCGCAATCGGCGAGCCCCCCCCCCCCCCCCCCCCCCATCCCTTTATTTTTCGTTAAAAACAAAAGAAATAAAAAGAGAAAATTGAAATGAAACCCGGAAGTGGCACCAGAAATATTAGTTGAGCCCCCCTTCTTTTTTTTACAGAATTCCTGGATCCGCCCCTGTTATACCACCGTGACTATAGGTTTGTGTTATCATGCATGTTTTTACACATTAGGGGGAGGGGCGTATGTGTATTTTTTTTCTTTTTGTTATTGTCATGATATCAAAATGATACCAATGATTAAGATATCATCATTATCATCACCTAACTGTTATCATTTCATCGTTAGGTAACTATTTAATAAGGAGTGGATAACAATATGGATGTAGTACGGGTGTAATATCATTCAAAGTTATAATGTTGGTACATCATGCTATTATGCCTTCCATCGATAAAAACGATGATAGCATAACATCAGCGTAATAGTAATAATACCCATATTAAAGATTCATATAGCCAACATGACTTATTAAGTGTTTAAGTTGTCATATCATGATTGTAGTAATCATCAACAGAATGGAAAATTTCTGCCCGTATCAACAGAAACTGTGTCTTCGTTATCACAGTCATTACTAATACTATCAACTTAGATGCAAATGTAATGTTGGATAATACAAGCAGAAGAGAAAGCTGTACGATCTACTCTGTTTACTGATGCGTTCAAGCATTTTCGTGGTCTCTTTTATTACAAGCAAAATTACTGTGTTAGAAAAGAAAACGGGGAAAATATATCGTTGTTGTGAAATCATTATCGAGGAAAACAAGGTTTTTGATCGACATTCCGCGTCGACATTTCTTCCCAGCTAGTTTGATCTGTCGAACTCGAAATATCCCTAGCGAGGACTTCGAACCTATTTTTGAGAATGACGTCATAGTAAAAATCGCTGTCGACACCTACGAGAGTCAACGCGAGCAAATACAAGTGTTGTATGTTACCTTCTAACATCGCAATTGCGGTTTGCCCTGGTTATCTACATCATTCCAGCTTTGTGTTGTAAAACACTATAACATCATCATGTCCGGTAAGTAATATGCGGTTTCTCTAAGTGAATAGATAAATTGGTACGTGTGCAAAGCGAGCGAGAATATAAGCACTTGTAGTCGACCAATTTTGACGCGGGAGAACGGCTCGTATGTTGGCATTGTACTCTTCGTTTGTAGTAGCGATGGTCGTGTGCCGTGAGCGGCTCTTGTCTGCGGAATTCTGAAGTAGGCTCGTATATTGTACCGCTGTGTGAAAGCATGACGCGCAGTGTGTAAAAGCAGGGAGGTCACCTCCCTGATGAAAGGGGAGAAATCCCCAATATACAGGACGTGTTGATTGAGGAAATGTAGGAAGTACACGCTACTGCAAACCGAGTGTTTGATTAGGGAAATGCAATGCTACAGATCCTTGAAATAATAAGGCTTTCAGCAGACACCGAACTCGTGCCCTGTTGGGTTGATAAAATCATAGCGTTATGTAAAATCTATGATGACGATGTGTCTGTAGGATTATGTAAATTACTGCCAAGCGATTATTGATTTTACATGATGCATGCTGTGCGCACGTTTAGTCAAACTGACGACATGACAATAATCTCAGCCCGTTGCTAGCCCCCTGCCCTGATTAAGACAGACTTCAGGGTGTTACGTTATGTCGTGGTCCTAATTGTTGCGTATATAAATGTATCAAGAAACTTGATATTCTTCATTCCTCATTCCTAACTGCAAGCGCAGTATTTCCCTATTCTGCAGTGAGTTTTCGGATCATGTTTTATAGGCAAAAACCACAGAATATAAAAAGTGCATCGTTGGATCCACTATAAACAGAAATATCTCGCACCGATTTCATATGTCATCTTAGAAAGATCCGTCTGTCCGGAGGAATCTTTTATTTATTTATTTATTTATTTATTTATTTTTACGTTATCGCTCTCCTCCAGAGGGGATCCGTGAAGCCAGACGCAGTCATCGCGGGACATATCCCCGACGACCAGATACAGACCGATCTTTCGGTTAATTGTCATCTGCGCTTGCAGTTAGGAATGAGGAATGAAGAATGTCAAGCTTCTTAACACATTTATATATTATACATATTCTTTTCGCTGATGAAGAAGCGGAAATCAAATTTTGCTATGACACAGATATTGTCCACGATAATGCTGTCACTACAGACGTAATCTTTGACATCGTCTGAATGTGAACTATGATAAATAGAGCATGTCAGGGTCACAAAAACATTTCAAATTATAGATCTCTATGTTGATTATGCCTACGATTTTATAAACGCGAACGATAGCAGAGCTCCTTGCCTTCATGGAGCGATGTTTTGACAAAAAAAAAAATGTTCCCGGGGATTCCCACATTATTCTATACTGTACACAATTGACTACATGTACGGGCACACCAAATAAAGTCCTGTACATGTGGCATGTGATCATTCTATATCCTCTTTATCGTGTGTACATTCATTCTCTTTGTATGATTATTATCTCATAATTGCATTTCCGTTTGCCAACTGACACCTCGGGTTCAAGAAAGTCGTTCTTTTTTTTTTCTTCTTCTTCTTCTTCTTCTTCTTCTTCTTCTTCTTCTTCTTCTTCTTCATCATCATCTTCTTGTTTTCTTCTTTTCCTGCCGCCATTTCCGGTGCCCAAATACAATGAATCATGAAGAATTAATCGTAATTTGTCCTGCTATGAAATTCTTGTGAGTTGTATTATCTTGCTACAAATTGTAATGTTGAAAGAGTGCTACTTCATAGTGTTATTTTATGCTGTCCATAAAAGGATGTTAAAAGTATCCGTTTTCTGCTGACATGGTTTGGATAAACTGAAAGCAAAACTATGTACACGTAAATACAGCCTAACACAATCGTTGATGGCATGCACTGAAATTCAGTCTTTGAGCACTTTTCACATTCTCACAAGAAATTGTTCTTGTCATAAAAATAGACCTATTCATTTATGCATTTGTTTTGTTTTGTTTTGTTTTGTTTTGTTTTGTTTTGTTTTGTTTTGTTTAAGAACAATCGCCTCAACCCATTGTCTGCTTTAAGTGCTGTTTGGCAGGAAAAGCCACATAGGGTTATACACACTGTCCAAAGTCCCTGGCACAGAGAGGCTTAACAACTACAAAGCTTGCTAGAAGTTTACCCTACCTTATACCAACAACTGAAGGATTGTGTATGTGAATTTCTGCGTAATGTGAATTTCAATTGAAGGGATTAGGTGAATAACAAGTTTCGCTTATACATTGTACTAGGCTGTATAGAAAAGGAACCGTCTATAAAAACAGTGTATGTACATTACAGAAGTGGCCTATAGTAATACGCAGAGCAGAAGCCGTCTGTTTTTAATTTCTTTGAAATTTCTATCACGAACCATTTCCCTTTTATAACAGTAGTACGTACAAATGTATTGGTTACGAAGTTGTCGATTTCTAACTTTATTTTACAGATTTGAAATTGAAATTTGTATTATGATGAAAATTGGTTTCCAAATGGCTGAGAAATCAAACAAAGTGATACTAATATAAGGTTGCACCCACCTTTCATTAGAATCGCATTGTTTTACTATGGTTTTTTTGTGTGTGTTTCATCCACTTTAAAACCGATTATCATCAAATAAACTTTGAATTTATCTTAGAATCGTATGCTCTTTAACATTTTCATTAATGGTTTTAGGTATCTTGCAAAAAGTTAAAAGCTGGATCCTCACCCCAACCAATAACATTTTAAAGTGGGGGTTACAGTAATCATCATTCTTTCTTATATCCACCCCCTTCCAGCGTCAGCCACGGAGAAAGCGAGAGAGGCCGGTGAGCTGCACCCCTCACCAGCTGTCGGAAAGAATGGTTATGCCCCCCTTCCCAATGTTCCTGATGGTTACGGAGAGGGGGTAGTCCCCCCAGTAGGCCTGCCACCGCCTGTCTACCAGTCGAATCCGAATTTCCAGCAAGCGGTAAATATAATCTTCGCTATAGATGTACTTATACGGGTACATTATTATATATTATATGTAAATATAAATAAGATATATGATATATGAATATGATACATAAATATAATATATAAATATAACATATGAATATAATATATAAATATAAATACATATATAATATATATATAGGCCTATATATATATAATATGATTGTTTGTATATATATTTTGAGGGATTGCAGTCTTCTGACTTGGGTGCACGTATCTTTGCTTCTCTTTTTTAATTTCCTTTCAAGTCATGTTGCTACACTTTTGTCTCGATATTTTTTATTTTCGATTTATTTGCAACAAAACTGTTCTTCAGTTAAGGAAACACAACTAAACACAAAGCAGTCGCGTGCTTGTTCTGTGACATACGGAAATAATTACGCAAAGTACAAATTACATTTTTTTTGGGGGGGGGCAGAAAAGGCAATAGAAAATTGACAGGAACAATTATTCGGAAAACAGAAATTTACTATTAATAATCGTCTAATTATGTGACGTAGTATAAGCTGACTTGGTGGGATGTCACTGTAAGCACAGATTGTTATTCCCTGAAACATATTTTTATATATTATTAACTTATATTATCAATAAAATTGGTATATTCCCAAGTACTGCTAGTAAAGAGGTTTATGAGATAAAGACAGGGTGCTGACGAAAGCAGAAAGTGTGAGGAATTTTTGTTCACTGGTCCGTATTGAATGGGACTACATAATAAGAGTCAGATTATTTGGTTTCTCCAGTATAACAAATTAATTAGATATCACTTCAGAATATACAGTAATCATGGAGATTCCAAAGTTTCATGATATTGTTTTGTTTGTTTTGGCACACAAAAATGGTTTTTGTCGTGAAGATAGTCTTTGATGCAAATGACGTGAGGTGCTGATGTTACACCTTCACAAGTCTTTGATTGAACTGACCATTACAAAACTATAATATGAATAGCTACTTAATCAGCAACCCTATGCACCCCTCGAAAATCATTTTTACTAAATCATTCAAACTACACAATCCTTCTGTTAAAAAAGATACTATTTGTGTTGATTTCACAGCAAAATCGATATTTAGTAAACGTTTCTGTAAAGGTCATAGAAAGACATTTTCGGAGATGAATGATATCATTTGATTACTTCATCCAGATTTGAATTGGATTATGGCTGATACCAGTTTCCTAAAAAACACGTGAAGCTTCCAAAACTTCGTCTTTAAATATGTTTCGGTGTTATTGTTATGAATGTTTAAATGTTACTCCAGCTATGAAATTCAACTTAGAAATGAAGAAGCACCTTCAACCATTGTAGTTTTCTAGCATGTAATATCCCCTCCCCCTCCCCCTCAATTTCCCCGCCTTAAGTAGACAGAGGATACAGCTTAACTATCGCCCAAAGTTATAAACATCGTGTGAGCTGTTACAACCAAGAAAGAGAAATCTTTGTTGGTAAAAACTTACCTTATCTTAGATTAGATATCAATTTCGATCTGCATGCATGGAAATGAATTTATCACCCTGAAAAAAGAATACATACACCATTTTCTCTCGCATCTCTACGATCACTTAATTACTAGTGTGCGCCATTGTTTACAGCTCCCTGATCATTATTTTTATTTCGTTAGTGTCCAAAGATTCATCTCTGTGTCAGAAATCTTTAAACGCTATGACTAATTTTTCCGGCAAACGAAGTGGTTGGCCTGACGTCATTGTGACGTCACAGTGGGGGCGCCGCATAGTCTTGTATACTCGTAGTAGAAGGTAAGGCTCGGTACGCTAACACTTTAATAAGATGTTTTGCCCTCTGAAAGATCCCTGTTGACTCGGGCGTATAAACGGGTACATCATGTACCGGTGTGCTGGGAGTACTTATGGTCCTCTGCAAGTGATAAGTCTAAAGAGGCTGCCCTGGATATATATAAGACCGTGATGTTCTAATCGCTTTTATAACATTGATATAACGTTATTACGTTCTATTTTCACACATAATGTATCCAGTACCAGGCTCCCCCACAGCCGAGCTTCATGGTGCGCCAGACTGAGCCGCAACCACCCGACTACCTTCCTCTGGCCCTCGTTGTAACCGTCTGCTGCTGTCTTCCCTTCGGAATCATTGGCGTCGTCAAGGCAATGGAGGTAAGCGTCTAGTACATAACATCGGCGATAACGATAGTTAATCGCCGTTGCTCATTTAGCACAAAAAAATGATAATAGTAATTAACTGATTAATCGATAAAATAGAATAAAATAAGTCGCCACTGAATAAATGAATAAGTAAATAAATTAATATTTTATATGGTCATGAATGAATACATGAATATATGAACGACTTAATGAATAAACAAATGAATGAATGAATGAATGAATGAACGAATTACCCGGATGTTACATTTGCGAGTGTGTTTGTGTGTGTGTGCGTACACTGCTCACTTTTGATAAAACCTGCACACACGCACAAACACACGCACTCACGTCAGAACAGAGCCAAATAGTTGATTGCAGACGGTCTTTACGAATAAATGTGATTTTGTTGGGACTTCAATATAGCCTGAGTTGAAGATTCAACGAAGTTATGCAGGACATGCCCCATATGGGAGCTTTAGACTTTCCCAATAATATGGTAAATGATAAATTTTAAGGGGCTTTGATGCTTCAGCTTGGACACGTTAGTAAGCAGCAATATTACTTAGTGCACACGTGTTGTTGTCTTGTTTTGAAACACCCATGATCATGTTTACCGCATATCACTTTAAAGTTTTCCCAAGACTAATGTCAATCTTAATTGATGTATTTAAAAAAAAGGATACGCCGTCAAATTAAAGGAACGCCATCAAAATCAAGTTTGCTTAAGATGGCGGTCTACTGCATTTAGCTGTAATATTTTGACTTGATGTTCGATTATTTTTCAACTGTAAGATAAGTATATTGTAGTGTATGATTACTACACGTATTCGTAATACTTTTCAATTTATAATAATTTTTGGATTATTTCTTTCTAAAATTCCTTTTGTGAAAAAGGCGGAAATCAAATCAAATCTTGAATTTTTGTTAATATAATTTGCTTTTTACTTTTGACTAATATGCCATTTTGATCTGCATGAAGAGACAAAAATAATTCAACGTGGAACGAAATTAGGATATCAATCTCCGTCTGTTCTGGGCAGTGAGTGAAGTGGGAGAGGCCTATAACAACGAGAAGAATCGGGTTAATCCCACGAGTCATACAGGCCACGAGCTCGCACTGACAAAAAAAAAGACCCACGAGTCATACAGCCCATGAGTTCGACACTGGGTAAAAACAGCCCACGAGTTCGACATTACAACACGGGGCTTAATGTGTCGCTCACCGGGCCTTGTTTGCTTAGTGTCGAACTCATGGGCTGTATGACTCGTGGGCTGTTAGGTCTCGTGGGTGTCGGTCTTGCGACGTGCACCCAAAGAATCAACCATTCTAACCATTATCCACAGGTGAGGAACCGTTACACGATCGGTGATATGATGGGGGCCCGGGAAGCCTCGAGGGCAGCCAAACGGTGGTCGCTCGCTGGTCTCATCTCCGGTATCCTCATCCAGGTCCTTCTCTATGGTTTCCTTGTCGTGTACTACGTAGCCATCCTGCCGCAGCTGCTGGACCAAGCTGGCCTCCAAAATGGCCGCTGATTGCACACACTGTTATGGTGTGATCGCCTAGGCATTCATCAGCACCTATTCACTGTATGAAGTGCTCCCGTACAATACTTCCTGTGGTGAATTGTATACTAATACTATCATTGCTGTTATTCAGGCTGATTTGATAATATTTCCGGTATACCCATGAAAAAATAATCTACTTATTCAGCTCTTCGAGTAGACTTTCATGCTGTAAAAAGGCGTAACTCCTTAGCTCTTCCAATATCTAGAGGTGTATTTGAGTACCTTTTTTATATAGACATAAGAGTGTTATTACAACTTAATGATTATGAGTTGGTTTGTACTCTTGTACATGTATATAATTTCCGTTCTCTCAAGAATAGACAGAACTGAAAATATTGGCTTAAATTCATTCATATTCCAACTGCACGGAAAAAGGGACATGTAAGCAGCTGGAATATATTTGCGAGATAAAGGGAGAGAGAGATAGAGCGAGGAAGAAAGAGAGCAATATATTCTTTAAACACACACACACACACACACACACACATAAAGCGTGGTCAAATCTCCTAATTGACAACGAAAAGTATAGACAAACGGTGTTAAAGGGTGAGTGATGAATTTTACCTTTTCAAAAGCAAAATTTATATCACAATTAATTCTTAAAGATGCATTAGTCTCGATCCCTAAGGTCATCAAAACCGGATGTTATTGAGTTTACTCAACTATTCAATATTCGGCAAATTTAAGCCTGTCAAAGGAAAAACTAATTTCATGGAAACTATGTGCATTCTGAATGAACGAACTAGTATAAAATGGACCCATTAAATTTGCCACTGATCTGAAAGTTTTATCTTATTTATTTCCAACTTTCAAAAGTGACCAGAAAATATTTCCTTTTATGTATTAACCATTCCCTATAGTTGTCCAATGTAATGTAAATATGAAGGTGTTTCTATACATTTGTGTTTGTGATGTTTGTTTACGCTCGTGGAGTTGGAAAGTAGATCCACGCTAAATAAATAATACTTTTCACCTCCCCCCCCCCCCTCTTTTTTTTTTATGAGGGAAGGGGATATTAGGAGAAGTGATTTTTAATCGCCTAAATTTTGTTATATTCTCTGATTAATCTACGCAGAAGTACATTAATGTATTTATCGCAAAACGTCACCACTTGTGTGAATAAACATTTCAGGGTAACGGGCTGAGTTTCTTTCCATGTAATCTTAAAAAGAGATATAAAAAAAACACAGGCATCGGAATAAACGAAACCTTACGATATCAAGTACAACATGCTTCGTGTTTGTTCTTGCTTTTTTTACTCTTGTTTTTTTTTCATGACCGACTTGGCTGATTTTTCTTTTGTGCTTTTCATGGATCGATTTATCTATTCTTCCATTATGTTACCCTTTGCGAAATACTAGTATTGAATAAATTCTATCATAAAAAAAGAAAAGATGAAGTACGTGTACAACGTAGATGTTTCCATGTAATACATTTGTGCGTAGAATTAACATGTCTACGTTGAAGTCCTCATGATAGTTAAAGATAAATGAATATATATATATATATATATATATATATATGCATATATATATATATATATACAATGTATATGTATATATATATATTATATGTATTATGTATATATATAGATATATATATTATATGTATTATGTATATATATATATATTTATATATATACAGTGTATATATATATATGCATATATATATATATATGCATATATATATATATATACAATGTATATGTATATATATATATTATATGTATTATATATATATATATATATATATACATGCATATAATGCATACATAGTGGGCGCATGGACTACATGGACTGGGCGCTAACTCCATCCACTGGTCTACTTATTTTGTTTACTTGCTGTGTGTAGAGACGTTTGTTCGTCTTTCTATCTACACTATCTTTTTCTTTTTTTTTTTTCAATTTATCTCTATGTAAGATACATGTACTTTATTCATTTACATGTATTCATTATTTATTGAAATTTGTCCTTGTTTGGAAAATGGGGTCTCTTTTCTATCTTTGCTATCCTCAGATGAGGATCTGGATATCTGTAGAAAAAGACACAACCTATAATTTTTCGTTTGTCTCTAAGAGGGTGAATGTGAAGGTTGATGTTTGCTGTACTACTGTTCTTAGGGCTTCTTTCTCCGAAGAGTTGAGAAAACGCATGAATGATTACAATACATGCACAAATCTCTCAATATCCACTCTCGTATATACAAAGGAATCACACTTTCCTGACACTCATGTACAGTTCATTGCTCAACTTCACACAGAATTTTCCACTTGAGATTCATTTTTTACTCGATATCAATATACCCGTGAGATATTTTATTATTTGACCGAATATAATAATGATAAGCTTTCATTGTCACGATGAATGACGTTTGCGCCCTCTACGGGCGTGTGACATGAAAACCTGATCACTCATCTTGGCAAGTCATGCAAGTGGTGAAGATGTGCTTCTACTTGCATTGTGTTTCAACAGAGGATGGAACTTTGTCATGTCAATTCTCTATTACTAATGAAACGCTGGTTTGTGCCGATTTGAACCCCATGACATAGCTTCGTTTAAGTTTCGTCTAACAACGTCATGCATCATAATATTCCAATATACATTGTAATTAGAATCGTTGTAGATCATTGTACTAATGTTTTACTTTATAGTAGCCTGTCCTACATCTTGCTGAGGGATTATTAGCTGATTTGTTCCGTTTCATGCTTGGATGTGAGAATAAAAGATAATGTCTTCCAAATCATGTTGTGAAGAAACGATCCATGACGTAAGATAAGTCATGAATACGTGGAATGATTGGCGCGAGTTGCCAGGCAACGGTGCTTGTCCTAAGCAAGCGTGTACAAGGCGCGGAAGCCCGTGTCTGAGACGGAGCTATCGGTGGTAAACCTGACGAACATCGAGGTGGAGGTCGAAGTGATCGGTGATGGGAGGGTGGAACCGCATAGACGGGCGAGCAGCTGACCACTGGAGTCCGAGTCGTACACCTGTATCACCATGGCGACAGGGAGGGGCAATATTAGTGAACCCAATTTACCGGTACTCGTTGAATTTTGACATGGAAATGAATTTCATAGCTTTTGCAGTTTAAACTTGTGTAGAGTTCTTTTCTGTTGAATGCACAAACTTTAACATTACCGATTTTATGTTAAACGGCATTAACACCAGCAAAGACTTTGATTTTACCTTATGACAGATACATCGCTCCATAAGCAGATATTTCTTAACGTCTCTCACAAATGGAATCTGTCGACGGTACAAAATTACAGTAGGGTCCTATTATGCAATATATTGCCAGATCGACGCTCTATGTAACGATACATCCAACGATATCTTCTAGCGTAGATCGATGTATGGCTGGCGACTGCATGCCACCCAGTCCCGAACCCCGCTGTAAAATTCCTGATACAATGTACCATAGTCAACTTTGCCGACATGGTATGAAAGAACGGTATTCTTATAGTCAATAGGGTTATCTGCAATCAACTAATGTACAGCCATTCACACCAAAAATCACTTCGGTTATAGAAATTGTGCTTTTAACCAAAATTACCTCGACGGCATCCCACGCGCAGGACGAGTGGCTCTCGACATTGAAGTCGGTGAAGGTCAGCGTGACGGTCTCGTTGGGGGAGCCCTTGATGGTGAATTCACAGGTGTCACTGTTGTCGTAGTTGCTAGGGTAGTTCGGGGAGGTCAGGATGCCGTTGGGCTTGGTGAACACGTGACCGCAATCTGGCAGAGAAATGATAATTACAAGATTGTTGCATTTTCCTATAACTATGATTTTTTTTTTGCGAGGGGAATTGCACGGTAATGAAAAAATAATCAATATGTTATCGATAACTTTGGTTTTTATGTGCTATACAGAATAGTGTATTATGTATGTGTCAAGTAGGCCTATACGTTTAACCTTTTTGTTGTTGTTGTTGTTCTGTAGCACATGGACAGCTTTAGGAGAGCAGCAAGTAGAAAGGGAGCTATAGGGAAGAATTAAAGGAGATCAATGAAAGGGATCACAGCAATTGAATGCCTCGTGGTCTTATCTACGTACTTAGCCACACTGGTTTGTAAATATCTTGGGATCTATCATCAATTTTTCATAAGAGATGAAAGGATAGTGACACTTGCTAGAATAGCAACTTCTCGTATAATGGCGACAGCCAACCAGGGGGTGTTTCATAAAACGACTTAAGAACGACTGGTGTTCAGTTCTTGTGCTGAATTATTGAAATTGTGAAAGTATAGCACATCAGAACGTGTTCCAGTCGTTCTTTAAGTCCTTCGGAACTTTAAGAACAGCTTTATGAAACACCCCCCCCCCCCCCTCCCCAGGATGTAGTATTCTTTTCATTGCCATGACAGTTTGCCATTGCAGCAAGACGTTGCTATCATAACATCTTTTTTGATGAAATAGGACCCTGAAATGTGATAGGGCCTCGAAAAGTTTTCTGTTTCCATTTTGAGACCTGGAAACTGCTGCGCTCCGTTGATTGAAACAGAGCAGGTAGTCTTCTTACCTCCTGTCTCGGGCATCTCGGTATCGCCGTCGGCGACGGCGTAGACGCCGGAGAAGCCGCTATAAGTCACGGACGAGTCGCTCTGGAAGCGCACGGTAGTTGTTCCCTGGCTGAGGACACGGCCTGGCGAGTCTGTGCCGCAGTATGTGCCCTGCAGTGCGCCCGTAGAATCGTAGATCTAAGGGAGAGAAAAGAAATAAAACATTCCCAAATTATTGGTTCTATTAAGGAGGTCTCTTTCAAATTCATTTCCTCGTGAAAGATCTTGTTCTAAGTAGGATAACATAGTTAGGTCGAGGCTGCCTTGACTTACGTCCCTCAGATTACATTCAATCAACATCATCGCGCGAGGAAGAGTTTGTGTTTCTATAATTTCTTTTCATCATATCGACGCCCCTCATTCAATCATACATTGTAACTGTATATAATGTGGAACATAATGGTGTTTGATTTTCCCCAAAATTACAAAACCCAAGGACAAGTACACTGACGTACGTGTATTGAAAAAGCTGTAATTATGTATATTTCGCGATAACTGAAGCAGTATGTTGTGATTATTTGACTACGACTATTGAATTCTCCAATAATTCATTTGATCCAGTACTGAAAGATTTTTTTATGTTAAAGATGTGCTTGGGATTGAAACTATTACATTCTAACATAATTATACGACACAAACGAATAAACAGAGGCATAGCTTTAAGTTTGATGAGTGGGTAATTGTTAGTATATTCTACATCCTTCTTCTTCATCATCATAATCTTCTTCTTCTTCTTTTTCTTCTTCATATTCTTCTTCTTTGTTTCGAGTTTCCACACGTCTCTATAATGGGGGGCTATTTCACAGAGCGTGAGATCTCAGAGAAACAAATGAAGAAGAAAAACAAGTTACTAATTGGCTCGGTTAAAGCGCCGCCTACGACCATACCTCAACAGAGTCATAGCGGCAGGTGGAACTGCTCTCGAGCTCGAAGTTGTTGAAGTTGATGATCATGGCCTTGTCGGCGGGGGCGGAGAAGACGTAGTCGCACACCATGTTGTTGTCGTAATCGAGCGGGTAGTTCGGCGAGGCGAAGGCACCGCTGGTTGCGTTGAAAAATCCTCCGCAAGCTACCTCGACAAGGGACATAATTACAAGACTGAGGAGCCCATGAAAAAAATGGCAGCTTTCGATAAAATACATGTATAATGAGAAACAACACCTGTTTGCTGAATTTTGAATTGTGCATCCAGGAAATATAATAAGATGTATCTTATACAGAGAAGTAACATTGCTATGTACTTGATAGTAATAATACATGACCCTCATTATTAAAGTCTTGCAGAATAATATATACAAAGTCATCGACAGTTTTGGATTAAAGAAAATAATACAATGTTAAATCGATAGTCGATTTGCAATGTCCGTTTTCATTTTTCTGTGACAAAAAGAAGGTATACTACTTACTCGGATCAGCGGGATCAGAGGGATCGCTGGGGTCACTGGGGTCACTGGGGACGCCGCCGCCACCGTTGCCCTCTCCGATGTAGAGCAGGAGGTTGGGCGAGCCGAAACCGACATCCGAGATGGCACCGGCGATGGACTTGACCAGCAGAGTGTTCTTGACCTCGACCGGGGTCATGGTGGCGTTGATTCCCAGAACGACGGCAGCAGCGCCTGGTGGTCAGCAGACGAGGGACGAGAATAACTTTCGGCGTCAAATTTGAGGATTACCATCCTATGTGATTTTACATTTATGCTTCCCTATGAAACGTGATGAGGCAGAATCGTCGATCGTAAATGGACATTTTTGAAACGTTTTGAAACGGCGTTTATATCAAAATGAGCATGGACGCAACCTCGTTTTGGACTAATCAAGTGTCAAAACGCTGATTATGGCCCAGAAAAGTTGAGCACAAAAGCACCCTAAGTGTCGTTCAACCAGCAATTACGAGGTACTCAAAATCTAATGCAGGTCTTCTCATCACTATTTGAGCTGATTTACTTTGTAAAGCTTCATACCTTGCAGCTCTTGCCAAACAGTATGTGGTATCAAGATTACTTTTTTTATCATTTCGAAAAATAAATTGCTTGCTTGTTTATCGTACCGCTACTTCTGTAAAAACCATCAAAGCATCGAATATCATATTTTTCCACTTTAGCTACCACTTTAGCTCCCACTTTAACTGTACTGTTCGTATAAAAACACTACAATTAACTGACTACAACCGCGATTTTCGTACTCTTGCGATAAATATTCATCTACTTCTAGTTTGTGTACGACTGCCCTCACCGGCGACATGTGGGCAGGCCATGGAGGTTCCACTGATGGTGTTGGTGGCTGTGTTGCCTCCGATCCAGGTGGAAGTGATAGAAACTCCAGGGGCGAAGATATCGACGCAGGAGCCGTAGTTGGAGAAGTAGGCACGATCGTCAGAGCTGTCGGTGGCACCAACAGTGATGGCCTAGCGATTCGGGTGAAAGTTGGGGGGGGGGGGGTAGGAGGAGATAATGCAGAAAAATTTCGTCAAAATTTGTGTGATAGCTGAAGCAATATATATTTTTTAATTGTAAGGTCTTATTTACCCAGGGTAGCCTCTTCAGTGTTGCCACTGCTCTACCAGAGAGCCCTGTCATTATTATTACCCTAGCGTTGCCAGGTACCCATTTATACACCTGGGTCGAGAGGGACATGGTGGGCAAAACATCTTGTCCAAGGACGTCAGCACTGGGCGGGATTCGATCTCGGGTCCTCCGATCGGGAGTCGAGAGTCTTATCCACTATATGCCACAGCACCCCCACAATACTTTACTGATAACAAGTTTTATCATACAGGCAGAGGTCCCAAAGTTCTTTGCAAATGGATACAAGGTGAGACGTCTATCTCAAAGTTTCCAATGTGCTTGTAAAACTGTGATATTTTTGCAACCATTGAATGTAAACTAGATGAAATGGTGATGTCATCTTATCACAATTCTATCATTTAGTGTGTAAATAACAGTTGAGCGATTTGATATAACCACTCTGTCACTTTGTCCAATAGAAATTTGCTGGATCACACGGACTATGCTATCTCTCTCAAGGGACACAACAAGATTTTAGTCATAAGTGCTGTCTTCAACATCGTGAAAATCACTACTGATGTTAAGGACTGATCAGTAACTACTTCAAGCTGAACAAACCAACTAAGAGTTCTTCAGAACCGTAAAAGTCATATCAATGATAAATGCTATCAAGTCTTTAAATCTTACACTAAGGGAAGCACTACCGATGGCAAGAGTGAAAGTAATGCTTCGAGCTGAATAAATCGCTGGTACGTTAACTCACTTTTAAACTACAACTTTCATATCAGAGATAGATAATTATATGATTACTGGAATGATTACGAGAATGTCAGATGCCGCCGATGAAGCAGCGAGAATAGAAAAGTTCTCACCGGGCCGGAGCGGGCTGGGGAGTAGTCGCACGCATCGTCATCGTCGTTTCCTGCAGCAACGGCCACGGTGATTCCGGCGTCGATCATGTACTGGACGGCGTCGTCGACGGTGGCGCTGGCGCCTCCTCCGAGGGACATGGAAGCGACGGAGGGACCGTCGTGGTTATCGGCCACCCATTCGCAGCCTGTCGTGATAAGAGATGAAAGAAGCAATAATCAGAAGATGGCGGATTTGTTTGATGAAATCCTTTACTTATCAATCATGCATATCACCATTCAAACATCCCCTATATTTACAAGATGTCAGCGGCGAACTGAATAGAAAAAAGGAAGAAGAAGAAAGAAAGAAAGAAAGAAAGAAAGAGAGTAATACAAGGAGCGAGAAAAGGAGAGAAAGAAAAAAAGAAGATAGGGTTTTTGTAGACGCAAGTTACTATAGCGCAATTTGAATTATTATCACCTGTTGACCTGCAAAATAGCGTCATGCAAGTTTGGGGATTTCAATGTTAAACGCCCTCGGATGACAAGCATGTTTATGATGAGAAAATCATTATTCTCTAAAATTCGCTATTGTCACTGTCATCGTCATCCATAGTCGTAATATCATCGCTGTTTATTTCACCATCATACAAAGTTGTTATTGACAAGAAGCTGAGGGAAAGACAGTGGAGACATGTCGAACAACCACAACACCGACAGAAACAAGATCAAGAGTGCTAGGACCTGATAAAGAGATGCACAGAACAAAGAGGGAAGAAAAGGAGGAAGAGAAGAAGAAGGAGAAAGAGGAGGAAAAGCAGAAGAAGAAGAAGGAGAAGGAAAAGAAGAAGAAGAAGAAGAAGAAGAATCTCAAACAACTTACCAGCGACAACACCAGACCACGATCCGGATCAAGACAGCTGAGCGACACGAACACCATAGATGTTGGCTGCTTTAGCGACCACCATAGGCAGTTCCGGCTAACGGTTCCAGAGCAGTGAGTGCCGTGCCCGTTACAGATCAGCCCCTGGAAGATTCAGTGAACATTATGAAAATGCAGGGATAATTGATGTCTAGGTTTTTTTTTTTTCTTTGTCGAGACCATGATTACAAAGCTTAGCTTACATAGTCATTTACGGGACACTTCGTTTCTTGGACACGATGCGCCCAGTTGCTCTACTGCTTGCTGATTAATGGCAATCGCTCGATATCAATCACACTGCTTCGGATGTGTGTCGGACCGACCTCTCTATTAGATTGAGAGTTAGCACTCTGATCTTCGTCAGAAGTGACAAGATATCTTACGCAATTCATATCTTCATGCCGATTCGCGGGATAATAATCTTTTGTCACTTTATACTGAGATAACACAAAACACCCCTCAGCTGATCTCACTAGACCTCAGCGAAGAATTCTAGACTGTTCTGCAAACACGGCACAAACTATCCAGCCGCACCGCCCTGCTCTCAGCGGGCGAAAATACACGAATGTGTTACTTTAAAAGCATACCCAAAATATGTAGAGATAATAAACTATAGCGAGATGCTCAAAGCAAAGAGAAGATGCAGTAGGGGTCCCAAAGAGAGAGATTGGGAAACGGATGGAGATCTTGGCGTGAGAAGGATTGGATAATTTGAGGGATGTTTCGAAGAAGGGTTTGAGGAGCTTGTTGTGAAAGAGTTGTTGAGGACTGAGGAGCTATAGTCTGACAGAGTACGGGAGCTTGGTTTGTTCGTTAACCCTTTCTGCGCCAATGAGTCAAAATGTGCGCAGATTTTATACACGCATATGGACAGGAAATAAACATGGAGGCACACAGAGGGTGAACGGTGAACGGAGGATTGGTCAAAGGGTTTATTGAAGGAGCCTTGTGTGGTAGAGGTGGGAAAGAGGACTGGGAGAGCTCTATTGATGGAGTTGCTGCCTTCAAAAAGAAAACGAACAAAATCAGAGAAACATACGGTTCCTCCCAGAGCATCGTAGCCGTAGAAGGATCGGCCAGCGTAGTCGTCGTGGCTGAGGTTGATTCCGGTGTCGATCACGTACACGTCCACGCCGCTGCCGTCGCCGATTGGGGTGAAGACGTCGTCGAGTGGGAGCGAGATCTGGTCGACGCGATCCAGACCCCAGGAGGCGATCGAGTTGGCGCGGACCACACCGTCCTCCTCGACGTACTCAACGGCATCAGACTTGCGCAGCTGAAAAGGGGGGGGGGGGGGGAGGGAATGGGGTAAGTGGAGTCTCTTGGATTTTTGCTTCAGATCATAACACTGCATACTGTCACTGATGTACTAGTGGACAGTTACATCTAATGCAGTACTACTACACTGTACAACACCAAGAACGATTAAATCAATTACGAAGATGGTACAAATGATCTAGTTTTCATCAGTTGATGTCTATTCATGGAGATGATAGTAAGAATAAATGATAAAAACAAATCCAAATTAAAATGCAACCTGGTGGATGAATTACACTGGAAAGACAACTGCTTAGAGTAAGAATCACTGATTATCACGAACTTGAGATGCAAAATGCAAAGGCATACTGATACTGAGAGAACTTGTAGGTTATCATGTGAGCAAGTATAGATCATGTTACATGAATTTCGTTGTTAATGGTATTGTTCACTTCTACTTGTACCTCCTTTGTCCAGGGTCCTTTATTACACCTGTCGCTGCTACCACTCAGTTATCTGTATTTTGCGCCCCTTTTAAGAATATGCATATTTGACCCACCAAGTCTGCTTTCAAATATAAAAACTAGTTGATTATTACAAAAATATACCAGGTATCTATACCCCATGCAGATACCATTAACAATGTTGTTACTGCATGGATAAGACATAAACTAAAAGTTTGAAATACTTGTGCACGCTCAAAAAGACACAAAATGCATTATAAAAAGCCCCATAACGACAGATAGACCTAAGACATAGGTCTATCGACATGTACGGATAGATCTACGACATAGTTACAAAGACCTGTCACGAGTGCCTGTTAAGCCTAAAAACAGATAATTTAAGGAGTTTCCCCGCTGTGGGGTTCACTTACGAGATCGACCATGCGGTCGCTCAGGAGAGCGGCAAATCCAGAGAAGACCTTGTTGTACTTGTAGTAGACCTTGACGTTATCCAGGGAGGCAATGTTGGCGTCAACACTCTGTCCCGGCTATTCGGCGAAATACGACAAAATACACGAACAAATGGATAAGCTTTACCATTTTCTTTCCCAATTAATAACAATCAAGCAAAACACCTATTCTTGAAATTTGCTTGCACATTCCCCTTTCCAATGTAGGCTTGTGTTTATATGTACAATTAGTAACAATTGTTTTTCACTGTCACTCTGATTTCAACAGTGTTACCCACTGTCACGATTAAACACTCAACCTAGTTTAGCTTCATGGGCAAACTGCTATCGGGATTACATCTTCAACGTTCAAGATTCATGCTTGAACGTTTGACGCTGTCAAAGCAAATCTGTGATTTGCGTTGATTTGCATTATGAGAATGTCCGATCATGTGACCCGGGAAACGCAGTGAATTGAGTATATTGGCTAAAGTGGGTTACGTGAAACAGACAAGAGTTTAATTAACATAAAAGAAAATGAGGGGAATGGGAAGGAGCGACATAGGCAGAATAAAAAGAAGAAAATTACATGATGAAATATAAAAAAGGGGAAGAACAAGATGGATAAGATGAATGAATGAAGAAGAAGAGGATGATGATGATGATGATGAAGAAAAGAAATGATGATGGCGAGGAAGAGGATTCGAAATTGATAAGAGACAAATACAAAGAAGAAGATGAAAGAATAGAACAAAAGAACAAAGAGGAGGAAGAATGAGCAGGAAAGAAAGAAAATATACTCTACAGAAGAATATAAGAAAAAAACACTAAAAGGAATCAGCAGTAAGAATAGATGACAAGGAATGGAGGTAAACGGTAACAATGACACAGCTTTATAAGACGAAAGCCTGGCATCTGAAAAATATGCAAAGCTGCGTCCTGAACAGGTATATATCTTCAGGAGATGTCGATTTTTAATCAGCATTGTAATACGGTACATCTATTGCCATTGACAGTTATACTATTTTAGTCACGTCCGAATACCATATAAGTATAACCACGAACTGGTAAGAGAGTGCAACAATGAAACAATCTAACAGTCTTTCGTGACCAACAGCATTCATTAGTTCCTGCTCGTTTCTCTCCAAGAATCAATCTTCTCCTTTCCGAAGATGCACATCAACTATGAAAATAGTGAAAAATAAATGAAGTTCCTACCTCAATCCCGTGGGAGTGTGAATGCCAGAGAAATCGAGGAGTCAATTAAAATTTGGACTCGTGTGGAAACGTTTATATAGAGGAAATAAAATCGTTTAGAGTCATATGGATCTATCTCACGGTACTAAAAGACTAAATCCGACAATCCGATTAATTTCATGACACAAAATAACCACACAGAAATAATCAGGGCTTTGGCAAAGAAAAGCCTCGGTTACATTATAACCAATAAGATTATTATTCAGGCTTTGTTCTGCTATCTTTGATCATAAAACAAACAAACACACTTATTTTGAACCCTTTAGAATTTAAAATGAACCGCTCGTTTGGATGACGACATGGAAGTTTATGTTAAATTGCAGTAAGATCCTATACATTTTCCTTCCTTGTTTTAAATAGGCAAATGCGTAAAATTTCAGAATTATGTAGATGATTTTCGAATCTCGTGCCTGATCTTAATGAAACTTCTACCATACTGTTTTCTTGATATTCCTCTTAGCTGCAGTTAACTGAAATATGATGGAGCGACATAAAATTTTGAAAAAATATGGCTGCAAACTAAACGTTCTCTTACAGAAAGTGAGGGAGGACTTGAAGTTTATCAGGAAACCATAGTAACGAAACAGGGGGTTTATTTAAAACTAGAGCAAGACCCTATATATTCCTTATTTGCATGATACCTCTCCCTCTTTTTTTTCAGGGTCTCAAGATGCTAGGGACATTGTATGCCACAAAAACGTTGCTGCCATTGCTTCTAACAGTGTTATTGAAGTACGTTTTAAAGACAAGGGATGCACACTAGCTGAAGTGTAACGTTGCATGTTTTACAATGTCAACGTTCGTGATCTGGTATTATAGATATGATCTTAACGTGTGAATTAAAAAAAACGACAACCCACAGCTGAAAGAAGAAAAGAAGCATAATGTAATTAAAGTCAATAGATTGAAGTCACATAGTCTTTATATGATTTACAAATACAGTGAACTCAGTCATACTGTTATCGTGTAAGCATGGAGTAACCCCCGCATCAGGAGAAATATTTGCGAATTTACTCAAACACACCACGTATGCAAATAAAAGAGATAAACTCGCTTTGTCATGTCAATACCAACATTGCTCCTGACCATGCACCATATGGTTGTATTTTCACGGTCAGAGGGTTAGAATAAAGCCGTGATATCAGGGCGTAATGACAAAGACACTTCAAAATGACCGGAGCAGGAAAATGTGGGTTAGACATCTTGGAACAGTAGCTCTTATCATTAACTTACTTTTGTTTTCAAAAGCTATTTACTGTAAATCTTGGTGTGAGTAAGTTTGGTACTCAAAAATGTGTTCACTTTTTTTTTATTCTGTGTTTTTTTTTCACTTGTTAAAAGGAAATCCAATTACCACTGTTTAGTTTGTTTTCAGTCACGCCCTTCACAACATATTTATAATATTACTCGATGGATAATGCTTTTGGAAAGTAAAACTCTTGAACATAGATTAAAAACAATAGGAAGGTCGGATAGTGAAGAAATCTAAATATGTATTTCAACACGAAAAGATGCTTGCAGTTAACCCAAATGTGTTTACATTTTGTTTGAAAGTCGGACACAACAGTGGATCGCGTACAATAAGCTACGTCATGACTATAAATTCAAATGGAATAGAAACAAAATGGAAGACGGATGAAGAGTAAACAGTGTCCAAAATTGGATTGGTTTTCAACATAATTATATGTACAGAAGAAAATGGCATAGAAATATAAATGAATTATGAGAAAATGCTTTGAGTGTCTCATTCAATAATATACTCTCTATTTTCAAAGTTTTCCAGGTTTCAAGTTCAAATTTTCTTTTTGATAATCAATGATTTAATGCTAACCTTTGATTTTGCAACTCATCTTTACATAATTCTACGTGCACTGAGTGGTAGTGAGGTTTTTTTTTCTCTGTAAAAATGGAAAAAAAATAATGAAATGAGTTTACTATAAGTGTTTTGCTTTTGTTTTTTGTTTTTTGTTGTTAGTAAAAATTTGAGCAAAGAAAATGGAATTCCATCGATATAATTGTTTCGTAAACTTTCGCCTGATAACACCTCACATAAGCTAACGCATGGATTGTTTTATATCGTTTTCATTCTGGCCATATACAACCTGTACCCTTTGTTTATATTGCAATTTATTTTAGATATCTGAAATGCATTGTTTTATCTTAATATTTTCAGCGTTTCTTCAAACGAAGAACTTATTTGTTCTGAGAGAAAGTGCTGGAAACGAGAATCCTCAGAGACTAATGATAGTGATGATGATAATAATAATAATAATAATAATGATAATAATAATAATAATAAGAAGAAGAAGAAGAAGAAGAAGAACAATGATTAATAATCTTTCAAGGCTGTTGTATCTTCAAGCTATATGCTTATTTGACGACAGTCTTCTGCATTTACACTCCCAATACATGTGCCATAATTCAGTCAGATCATTTTATTTCCTTTATCCCGAGTGGTTCCCAATCAACGTGTCCTCTTACTCTTTTCTTTGATCTGTACAAGTATATCTCAGTTTTATATTCGGATGAACACACTGTATGTTCCATTGTCTTGTAAACAAAAGAAATTACTGTATTTCATTTTTGTAATATATGTTCGATGCAGAAAATACCTAATAAATTCATTTGAACATTTGAACATTTGTTGAACATTTGAATCTTAAAAGATTTCTCAGCGGCAAGATTTACAAATATTGTTCAATTAGTGTGTTTGTTCACCAATAACCCAAAATATGATTTGGAAAATTATATGCAAGAACTACTCAAAGGCTTCAAACAGTTCAATGAAAATAGCAGAAATAAAAAGAAGAACAGCAGTAGAAATTGAGTTTCTCCCTCCCCCCCCCCCCCCCCCGCTATAAAGATGTGTAAGGTTTGACCTAGCAAGTTTAACCTCAGCTCTGGTTCAAGCCATTTAGTGGCTGACAGAGACTTTTGAGTTTAGCCATTTGCTCTTATTTTGTAAATATTCTTATTGGAAGAGGCTGAGAGCCTGGAGCCAGCTCACCACCTGGTTAGTTTAATCGCAATACTATTATCGAAATTTAGGCAAATTTTATCTCCTCAGATCTCTTCAGTAATGCCGATTGAACGGTTACATAATATATGTGGTGTCATGCTTTTGAAAAAAAAGGACAATCAAACAAAGAAGATTACTAAATAGGAAAAAAATAGCTATGTTGATGTAACGTTATTATTACACAGTAATATCAATGTCGGGGTTTGTTTTTAAATACATTTTTATAGATATTATTTATAAACATTATTGTTGCTATATCCCTAACTATCATAAACATACTACACATGTATTACAGCATGTGACCTGTATGCCATTTCCTGGTACATATTTATGCAACTGTATGTAATGTCTTGTTTGGTTGAATAGATAACATTGATGACAATAAAGATCATAAGAGTAATAATAATAATTTGGCTTGAAGTGAATGTTTTTCGTTATCTCTATTGGATAAAAATGTAAGTGTTCTTCAAATAAAAAGCGCCATTGAACTGACTGACTTTGATGTACTTCACTTTTGAAAGCCTCGGTGGTGTAATGTTAGTCATGTATACGCACACATAACTTACATATGTATATATATATATATATATATATATATATATATATATATATGTACACACACACACTTATAATATATATATATATATATATTTTTTTTTTTTTTTTTTTTTTTTTTTAATGAACATGAATTTTACAAAGTGGGTGTGGCCTGTTCGGCCCATACCGTTGGAGCAGAGGATGGATCGAGACAGGGATGATGGCGCTTGAGGCGAGGGGAGGAATAAAGTTTTGCTGTTATGGTGCATGGTGGTGATTTGTTTGTTGTCGGAAAATACGTGTGACATGTTATTGTACCACCAATATTTTCCTCCCTTCCGTATAAATGATAATAATAACAATAATAATGATGATGATGATGGTGATAATAATAATAATAATAAAGAATATACATATATATATATATATATGTACATGCACATATATAACATATATATACATATACACGAGTGTTTATGTATGTAACGCGTTACCTCGTAGAATTCAATACAAATAAGGCATGAATTTCGTCTGTCGAGTATCACGTGATACACTTTATTCTGAATACTGGAGTAAGCATTAGTTCTCCTCACCCCTCGTCAGGTGGAAAAATTACTCGTCAAAATACTTAAAGAGAGAAAAAATATATATATAGACTGTACACGAATTTATTTAATGAGATGTTATTGTTCTTATTCAGCTTCACACCAAACCAAGGGAAGTGAAAATCTTTCACTTTCATGCAAACACTTTAACAGTGATATAGAAATGTTTGTATAATAATGCATCTGTGTATATATTGTGTCAGCAATTTCATTTCTGCAAAGATGGAAGCTTTCAGCTGTTGTGATAAAGACAGACAAGGCTTCATAACTTTATCCACCGTTACAGAATTAGAATAACAAGCCAGCCAGATTTAGCAAACTCTGTCACATTTTTTTTTCTTGAAGCCAGCTTGCAGCAGTGAGCCGAAGACTATCAAAGTGAAACGTTTCTAGCACATGCCTGTAAAACAACAACAACAAAAATCATCTATACCAACGTTTGCAATTCAAATGCGGACATGTTTACATCGACATAAAGTCTCCACAATTATAGGAAACATATGCTGTACTAATGCAAATGTAAGGGGTTTGTTGTTTTTTTTTGGCGCAAAGCGTTACATTGCAAAACTGATATTGAGGCTCACTGATTGCGTGATACGAATATAAGGGAAAATGGGTGAAAGTAAAGCATGTTATAAATTCCTCCCATTTAAATGAATACAGTCAATTCTATGTATTACTTTTGAGCCTCCGTTCCACCCCCAGCACAATACAAATTCTATAGGATCTTCCTGTCATTTCACAAAAGTCTGAAGACATGAACGCTCAAAAGTGAAAGCAGTCTTTATATAGAGTCGATTCTACACCGACATTAATGCACTATACAAAATATTCAATCAATGGAAAGGTCCGTCTTGCAACAGGAAACATTTTTGTTCTTTTGAAATATGAAATCTGCGCCATGTGTTTATACACATTGCTTCCTCTCTGTGAAATTAACTATTCCACTATAAACCAACTCCAATCTTAGACATTTTGAATTTTTATCTATCCGATAATGGAACTCGGTGTACCCCATATATATGCTACATAATTATACTCAATTCATCATGATCTATGTGGTGTCATGGAAAATCATGTTTATATCTCAGTTCAACAAGTTTAGGCACAGTATGAGGCATTTTCAGCCCTTTATCAAACCTGCCATTTTTCACATAATTCATATGTTTTTCAATATCTAAATTTTTTTGTTGAATTATCTAAATCTGTAATGATTTTCTTTCTGTAGTCTTATCGTCAGATGATACAACAAAATAAAACATTTCCAGAGATACCTCATTTTAAGATAACGAGTAATATTCTTGATGTTATGATTACAAATGACCCATATTTTCTTATTGTTTAAGATTTTTGCAGCTTGAGAAGAATTCAGTTTTGCGATTTTGCATTTAAGATCTTCATGTTTTGCAATAAATAGGGTCTTTGATTGTTCATTCACACTGTCAGCCACTTAGCAAATCTGATATAAGACATATAAACGATAGAGTAAGACATTACACCATACGACAAGACTGAGACAGCTACTCTGTAATGTCAAAACTAAAATTCTTTCCTCTTATTTACATGATACCATACACACACACAAAACAACAAAAACAACACTCGGACGGAATATGTATAACATAAACGTGTTCGTGATATTGCACGCACAAAACATATGATACTTGATATTTCCGATATGTAATATTCGCATCTCTGTAGTAAACTATAATCACTTTTTTTTTCTACCAAAAAAAAGAATAATAATCCTGCTTTGTTATGTTGAGTAGTCAGTTATATACCAAGGTTGTTTGTAAAAGAAACATCTCTGCTGAGAATCAAAACAAAATTGTGCTTTAAGGTGAGGCCACAATAATAGACTCATTTTCTTTTTTCTTTATTTCGTCTTCTCAGTTAAATCGTATTTAATTATCTATATATGGTTTGCTAAATAGATAGATACATTGATTGATTGATTAATCTATCTATCTAACTGCTAATAACATCTATCAAAGTCACTGTATGTACAGATTCTATGAAAACAATAAAAATCTCTGGAAGTAGATATGAGGGCCTCACAAAAGGTGTACTTCGTGGTGGATGATTTCATGGTACACCATGCTTTGTTTCTTGGATGCGAGTGTGGTCCTGAAAAGGAGGGCCTATATCCAATCTTGACCTTTCGACGTCGAGATACATCGATATTGAGTAGCTCTGATTCAGGGCCAAACGAAATAATACTTTGTGATCCTCATAACTATCCACTATCACTAAACATTCTACGATCATGGAAACCTTTAAAAAAAAAGGTGTGCTGCTGCTATAAATTGTGCGCTCCAATGAAAATGGACGAATCTGAACATCATGCGCACATTCCTTTCTGTAATTTCCCTCCACGTGTACGCTCACGTCATTCATTACAGCTCCATCCGCGTCAACTTCAATAGTTCAGTGTTTACTTCGAACTTTGTTGGAAGACTTTCTACGAAGTCTTTCTGGGAGGGAGAGCAGAATGTACAGTCAGCCTTAAGACGAGTTCGATCATCCTTGACGTGTGACAAATGATTTCCCTGGATGGAATCTTTAACCTTGGCAGAATTCAAGCAGAGTCTCACGAATTCTAAAGCTTTCGATAGGTTGTCCATCATGTCCATTGCTACCTTTTGACGTAGTTCACCCAATGACGGAATGTTTTCTTTGTCCACTGTCATAATGGGGCGTCATCGAGTGTATCGTGTCTGGTATCAGCTAACTGTGCAACCATTCCCAGGCTTCTTCGCGCTGCCCCAATTCATCACAGGTTCTTCCGCTTCCGGCTGCAAAACAACAAAAATAACAACCCCATTAGTTAAAATAGGGTTGACACATCCAATGCGATGAATTGGTCGGGTTATATCACATAGTGTCAAAATTCTTGAATGTTTTACCCCGCAGACCCAGTGTATTACTATTACTATTATCATTATCATTATAATAATTATTATTATTATTATTACTTATATATATATATATATATATATATATATATATATATAATGATAATGATAATAATAATAATGATAGTAATACATATAATATAATATAATATAATATAATATGATATAATATAATATAATATAATATAATATAATTGTGTGAAGGTTGAAAGGTGTGACGGAGGAATGACTGCTCTCAGTATGCCTCTCGTTGCAGTACGTTCACTAATAGCCTTTCATTCTCCCGAGCTTTCGATCGAGTTACACAGTTTTTTTTCAAGGGCTTGGGACGTAAACAAAAAAACAGAAAAGCAACCAAGTTGCATACATTTGAACAGAATAAGGCAAAAACAAGGCAAAATAAAAGGCCAATCAAACGGAATATAGACAGCAACATGACATTCACACCAATTTGCATACATTTGAACAGAATGAGGCACAAGCAAGGCAAAAGAAAATCAAACGGAATATAGACAGCAACATGACATTCAATACAACGGAGCGGCAATATTATCACATACACTGGCTTTTCTGCTTTTCTGCATTTGTATTTACGTCCCAAGCCCTTGAAAAAGACCGGTAACTCGGTCGAAAGCTCGGGAGAATAAAAGGCTATTAGTGAACATACTGCAACGTCTGCGAGCAGTCATTTCTCCGTCACACTTACACATAAAGATAATGCAGCACCCACAACGTACGAGGCCAAGCCTTCAATATATATATATATATATATATATATATATATATATATATATGATTGTTGTTCGATATATTCCCTCGAAATAGATATGTCAATTCCTAAGATTTTATTTGCCCGCATATATTTTTGTTTCTGTGTTTGACAGGTTTCGGACAAGCTTTCTGTTGTTAGGAACAGCCTTTGTCATAGATTGCTTGATAGCTAATTGGCTGCCACGAAAAATTTGCCATTTTTTTTTCTTGCTGCCAAATTTTATCTCTTGAATCATGGAACTATAGGTGAAGTCCATAATCTCTGTCAAATGTAGTCATTTCATAAATTATGCGGTGTCATGAAAAATCATATTTTATCTCAATTCAACAAACATAATTATATAATCACAACATGTGGTATTTGAAACCCTTTATCAAACCTACCATTTTCAAATAAATATTATGTTTTTTAATATTAACATGTTTTGTTAAATTATTTTCTTTCCTACTCCTCAGTCACAGTATATACGCCGTCTTTGAAGCATTTTATTATACATGTCAAGTGATTATCATACTTTGTTTCAACAAATTCAAGTTTTATCGACGGATTTTAATATTTACGTTTTTCTTTTATTATTCTGAGCCACCAAATTTCATGGTCGAACCACTAAAGTATGAAATTTGATGATTTGGTGGCCTGAACAGGCCTGTGGAATTTCAGGGAAAAAAAATCACAGCCACATAATAACGATAGTAAACGCTGCCATGTTGGCTGCTATTTATGGGTCACAACTTCCTGATATTATTTCCCTTTTCTTTCATATTTTCGCTGAGCTATTAATCTTTGATCATCGCATTCGTTCTATGTTATATATTATATTTCCCCCATTTGAAGCAACTTGTCTTTTAGAGATAGCTGATAGATTGTGTACTTTGTTCAATATCAGCACCTGTAAACTGCAAAGGAGATGATGGCTGAATGCACGAATGCTCAAGAGATCCTCTTTTGTGAATTTCTGGACCTCGCAAGCACTCTCACGGATAATGTCACCAGCGTCACTATTTCCATGGAAACACAAATTGCCATAGCTACACTAGAGAATGAGTAAGATCTTGCAATCGCACAGACTTCACCCTGATCTATGCATTTCAAGTATGACACCGGCTTGGAAGTTGTGTGGACAGCAGATGTCACCGATATCAATTTCACAGCGTGATAAATCACTGATAATTATTTGGCCGATATATTCCTTCTTTTTTCTTCACTGTTCGAGATCCTTAAAACAACAATGTTTGATTAAACTATGCCTTTCATTCCACGCAGTCCGTTTAGTCAGGTAATGAAGACTACCAGTGTACATAAATGATTGAATAAGAAGCCCGCCGTTTCTTATCTCACCTGAATTTCCTCTGCATCTTCAATGTCGTAAACTTCCACAGTCTTTGACTGTCCTGCGTTGTTGTTTGTCTGAAAGAAGTTCGTCTGTTGCAAAACAAAGCAAGAAATTTGATAGCATTTGAGAGGACAACGGTTTTATTCATACATTCCAATAAATGTGCGGTACAGTGAAGAGTGAGGTTTCTTATCTGTAACATAAAGATATCAATTGTTAACCTTCACTAGCCAGGCAGTGTGTCTTTTACATATCCTTGGTTGAATATCACACACACACACAAGAAAAAAAGACGTAAATACATTTCCCTTTCTGAAAACAAAAATAATTTCCGTAGGTTCAAGTATAGACATCACTTTCAAATATTCAGTCTTCAAAGTATTTTTTTTTCTCATTCTTTTTTTAACGGCAATATCCACCGTGAATAACACGACGACGATCAGAGCTGGTGAACACAAAATTTGATTTCAGTGGTAGATCGGGTTGCCATAGCAACAGAAAGGGCTAACACAATTGTCCAGAGCAATACCATCTGTATCGAGTAAGTCGAAGCGTATTATAAAGGTAAAAACAATTTACCAGCGGCAGGAAATAAACCACGAGTAATTAACGACACGCTGAAAAGAGTTCGATTTCCATCAAATGCTTACCTTGTGTAGATTCCCGCCGTCTCCATTTGCCATCGTTTTATTCTGTAAGGTGTAAAAGGATGAAAGAATGCAAGGATAGTTCATATTAGATGACCAATTACTTTATATATATATATATATATATATATATATATATATATATATATATATATATATATACATACATACATACACCTTACGCTGAATGCTATTATCTACTACAGTTGTACTACTGCCACACGTCAAAACAAAACATATCATTGATAATTTTAGGTTTTCAAAAGTGATTGTATTTAATGCTACTATGACGTTGAAAGCACTGTTCATTGTATAGACATGATAAAATTATTGCATTTTTGAACGAACTGGGCATCTGTAACAAATGATTTGAAAGTGCTTCTTTTTCTATTCACACGTTATGCAATTGACACGGTAGTGACACATTCTTGTCCCATCTATTGATATCTACTTATATTGACTATTTATAGGACGACATGCCATGTTTGCAGTTGTTTTGAGTATCGTTTGAAACAAGGTCACTTTTGGGAAAAGCAAACAAACACAGGGACTTTTATACACGAACAGGTTATAAAATGCTCCAGTCAGCATCACTATAAGATAGTCTAAACTGAATTGAACTGAACTGAATTGAATTGAATTGAATTGAACTGAATTGAATTGAATTGAACTGAATTGAATTGAACTGAATTGAATTGAAGTGGTTTATTCGTTGACAAAAAAAAAAAATCTAGTAAAACATAGCAGCCAACAGGCTGAACTGTCATTTGTTTCACAATAGTATAGAATTACATACTGAAAATTCTGACATAAAGATACCTTGATAGATATAAAAACCAATCCTTTTATACAAGTTAAAATTCAATGACTCTTAAAATATTGACATACAAGTGTATTTACAATAGTGGAAAGTGATTCTGGTTCCTAACATTCTTTACATGATAATAGCAGAAAACATTGAAGAGCTTACATCCAAAAGGCGCTAAATCCATCATTTTTCAATGGATTTAGCGCCTTTTGGAAGCAATGATATGTAAATGAAAGTGTGTAAATTGATACAAAAATGATATATACAAAATCGATACATGAATAATGATAATCGGTTTAAGTAATATTGAAAGTTGTTTACCTCATTTGAACTTTCTTTTAATTTGGCGTCGATCATCGACACAATTTCGTCATAGTTCATCCGATCTGCGTAACTCCTTGCTGTGTCTTCTGATTGGTCGTCCCACTGGTGTGTGTGTGTGTGTGTGTGTGTGTGTGTGTGTATGTGTGTTTGTATGAATGTGTGTGATAGACGGAAAGAGAGAGTGCGTGCGTGTTTGTGTTTGTGTTTGCGTAATTGTGTGTGAAAAAGGAGAAAAAGCAAATGAGATATTTAATCAAATCTTTCCCCCCACCACATTTAACTTTTTTTACCGATACAATAAGAGATAAAGCTAAGTAACACATAAATACATAAGCATTAGATTTTTTTTTGATTAACACGTCTACTATAATTTTAGTAAACCGTCCATCAAATAGGTACATGTAATGTAATGACTTTTTCACTCCTCCTGAACAAGGAGATAATTCGTGTATGGGAATGTCAATTAAACCTCTGAACCTAAATTCTGACAATTAAGTTATCGCAATACTGGGCGGGTTGTAAGTCTCAGAGTTCCTATTAAAGAAAGATGCTCTGTTTTAGTGCATTGTTTTATGGTATTACTCATCCTTTTTAATGTATAATTTCATTGTATGCTTATCATATTGCAAAAGTGCTCTCTTTTTGGAGAAACGATAGATTGTATTGAATGGAAATAAACGGGACTGGACTTTACTGAACTGAATTGAACTAAATAGGATGTTCACTGCCATTATACACATTGCCATTAACCACATCATTTTTGGGTTGTCATCACTCACATGGTATAAACTAATTATAAAGTACTTTCGTGATATTCAAACTAATGCAACTTTCTTTATTTTTCCCCATTTCAGGCTATTATTATACTAGCTAAGTAATTGGATTGATTTCGTCACTTTAATAGACAAACATGAAATATCCCCTGATCGCTGGCTTTTTCCCAAAGAAAACAGCGTACATACCTTCATGACTGCGTGTAGATCAATGTTGTAGTGTATCAAGACCTTGGCCACAGCAAGATGTCCGCGTACGAGCGCCAGTTGAAGCAGAGTACAGTCAGGCTGATCCAACTCCACTGGCTGCGACAAAGTGTTAACGACACACATTTTTATTATACGCATATAATCCTCAACATTACTACGCTCAAAATTATAAACGAAAGTATCAATGGTAAGATCATTGTATCATAGCATTCAAGAAGGTATGGCACCTACTATATAGTTAAAGTGAATAACGTTAAGTTTATTTCCAGTCGTGCTTACGAGACAATACATTAGACAAGGATATTTTTCTAGTGATGTCCCCTCTTTGACTCAGGGGTAAAAAATGAGCCCCAAAAATACCTGGATTATAACTGATAGTTAGGGGAGCATGTCTAACACTGAAGAGGTTTCTTTCGGTAGATTTTTTTTTTTTTTTTTGGGGGGGTGGATTTATTGGATTTTGATAGATTCATCTAATCTTTATCCAACACAAGATACATATTAAAATTCAGCAGTGACAATTTAACAAGGACAAAATGACAATTTCTGCAGCAAATTCTCGAGGACCTGATGGATGACCTTTGAACTTCACCGCAATTCACAAAAATAGGCTTGATTTAACTTGTCTCGTCTATCTCTGCTACAATGTCCATTGTCAGTGTCTCCTGAATTGCGACAGACACCTCAATAATTGGCGCCTGTAACATAGCAACGTAATCGAAGGAGCAATAGAGCCAAGCAAGTACGAACTGCCTCCAGCACACTCTTTTGAGAGAAGCCACGGAGCAGACGACAGGTGGTAATCGGTTGATATCGATTGATATCTTTGCATTGTGCGGGTTGTAAAGGGCAGATTGTCTATGAGCGCTGGCTTTTACACCTTTTTGATGTACCAGTGAAAGTGTATCGACCGTCTGGGCGACGTCATGAAATCAGTTCACCTGCACGATTATTAATTGCATGCATGCACGTTTCATATGATATTGATTTTCGGTGCATGATGATTTCATTGTTTCATGATGGCTGCTGATGGAATTTTTGACTCGCATGTTTACCATTCCATTGCGGGCGAGGGCTTTGTTCTTGTTTAATAAAACCTTCCTAATTTATCTGATTTCGTCACGAGATTCAATTGCAGGAAAGACGTCAGGTGTGTGCCATTGTCGTCTCACGATCTTTTTCCCATTTGTCATCCCAGACGTATTAATTTAACTTTGAGTCTGGCCCGTTTTGAATTCATCATCAATAATTAAGAAGAGGATTTGTTACAGCCAGGGTATCGAACTTTTCTCCCGTAAGCCCACACCATTAAGGTAATACCGTTTGAAGTTTTACCCTGGAAATTATTCCCATGACCCCTGGAAAAAAAAATTAACAAAGCCATAGCTTCAACCAAAAGAACAAATATGCATAATAGGCCTAATAATAATATTGACTAATATTATAGTATTAGCACTTCCGCAACTGACGGACGAAACATCGTAGTAAAGATTTAGGTTGGTTGGACAATTATTTCTTTCCTTAAATGAGATTAATAATGCTGGTTTCACGGTATATATATTTTGTTACAACCAGGGTATCAAACTAGATTTTTTGCCAGTTTCACATTATACGGTGCGAATGATGAACGTGACTTTTCTTATCAAAACCTTCTGTTTTTAGTTCTATTTCAATCGCAGTTGAACTTCACATCTCAAAACGTACAGTATTACAGTTGTATTGTGACCCGAGCTAATTCGCTTTGTTTTTCTATAGGTCAGGCAAGCCTCAAAGAATTAACATCGATAAAACTAATGGCTTAAATTGATAACCTCTAAAAATGCTGAAATTCGTGAATTCCAGGGTTTTACTAGGTTGATGTGTGGTGCATGTATTACCTGTAGCATAGGAATCACTTGAGATTGTCAGCTTATACCCAACGGCATTAAAGGTCCTATTTACCTTTGGGAGCAGTGATTTAGATAATGTTCAAGATATCACATTTGATGCATATGTGTAGGTCTGTTGTATAACAAAACATCCTACTATATAAAATTTTTGCAATAAAACCTAAAATATAAGGAGATATCAGTATTTCTCTCATTAAACCGTAACTGTAGACAGTTTAGTCTGGAAACATTTTTATTAGAACTATTGTTCACATTTTGAGTATCTATCAATACTCAACATCGATTATACGGATTCAAATTTTTACAGTGGTTGTTTCTATCCCTAACTTCCATTTTAGAACTATTTTATAGCACTAATTCTGGGTTTTTGTTTCTTCTGCAAATGGTAAATTATGCCTTTAAGTTATGCTAGTGCGGGGATGACTAACTGCACCATCAATATCGCCCATGCGATGGGTAAGTATGTGCGTGTATGAGTTAATTTCTATTGTTTATATGCCACATGACAGTACTTGTACTTCGGGATTTGTCCTCTCCGTTTCTCTCATAGCTGTCTCAGGTGGTGGTTGGCATGTGATTTTTAATCCTCGTAATCAATAAGACCAAAATGCCAGACTGCATTATTACCGTCTGCATAGCTGACGTCGCAGCTTCGCGCCTGCCGCGAGGCTTCCGGTAATGGATGTAGGCTGGCTGGCGTATTATATACACTACGCAAATTCCCGTCTTAATTTTGTACGCCTCCGCACCTCCATTCTTTCTAATTAAACACAGAAAGCAGTGCATTGTTTTGAGATAATCTTCCATTAGAACGCATGTACGTCATCCCGTTGTCCAAGCAGCGGATGTTATAGATCTACTTCATGTTGACAATTCACTCGAGCACATGCCCTGTATTACAGTATGCATCTTTACGCCACGATTCCATACGGTCTCAAAGCTTAAAACCGTGTGTTTTTTCCCCTTCTTCTTCTTCTTCTTTTTCTTTTCTTTTGCTGATACTGGAATGCATAACTGAGATGTGGGGGTTTTTTTTCTTCATTAGAACAGACTGACATTCATAGTGAGTGATATTAGATAACCAGTCTAACTCTTTGAAGTCTCAAGATGATCTTGACATTACATGACGATGATGGTAAGGTTGGCGTTACATGGTTAATGAAAACTGTAACGCTGGTATGTCGTTACGGTTATGTCTTACTGTCTTGTACTTTTGTCCCTGTGTCCACTTGTCATGTTTTGTCATTGCTATCATTTTAAGTAAACCAACATGTTTCTATTAGCTGCAATTTTTTATTTTATCATCAATTTTTATCGTAATCATTAATATCTTATCAGTAGGATCATTTTTAGTTTTGATTGCATAAATAGTACTGTTGTAAAGGTAGTTTATGGTTGTTGGTTGTTGTTGGTGGCGGTGGCGGTTTGTGTGTGTGCGTGTGTGTTTGGTCATATCAATCTTCCACGCTTGTGCGTCTACGCAGGCAAACAATAGTTAATTATCACGATGGAGTTTGACTTGGTTCCTCTTTTTCTCTATCAACATTCATTAATGCCAGTAATCCAACCCTAACACATACACACACACACACACACACACCGACACATTTCCATGCAAATGCACATACATTATGTACAAAATACATTACTTACCGTGTGCATTATGTTGACCTTTGCACCTTTCATTATTACGTCGACTGCGTCGTGGTCGGCGCCATTCATAACTGACGTCATCAGTCTCTGTTGCACAGAAAAAAGGGGGAAAAAAGACACACCAATGTAGTTATGACCAAGAATCCATACACTATCCTCTTTTAGCACACATTTGCACAATTAACCCAAAGCAATATACCACTTCATATTGTCAATACATATATTTTAACCTTTTCTCCTCAAGTCGTCCAAAAATATATTTCTCTCTGTGCCGAAATACGCATATTCCCCATATGAAATGGAATACACGGATATTTGTCGGTTGTTAATTATCACGTGAGTAATGCAGCGAGGATGAAAAAAATCGTAACATTACGATTAGTGACGTTACGTAATGGTATAATTATGCAAGAATTTGACAGGCTGTTGACGAGGCTAGAATGAATAATGTGTATTCATGTAGACCATGCAAGATAACAAACATTTCCTTTTTTTTTTTCTTTTTGGTAATATAACGCTTGACGGTCCCTGTATGGGAAGTAACATTCCACCTCAGGAAAACATTATTTCTCAGGGAAAATATAACTCCATGTCAATGTCATGCATCGGTTATTGATATGGATTATGTTGCTTACTCCGAAGGTTCGTTAATCCATAACTGAAATAAAGTTCGTTATTTCTAAACAAACAATTCTGTATACTTATAGATGTTCGCAAGTCCGAAATCAAAATAAGATTCGCTATTCCTAAGGTTTGATACAAAAGTCAGAAAAAGATATAAGGTTCGGTAACCCGAAAATCATGTAAAGATCCGTCATAATGAACCCTAGGAATTACGAATCTTATTTTGATTTTGGATAAACGAAACTATTGAATAACAAATTCCTTTGGCTACTCGTTTTTGGATTAAAGAACCTTCAGATTAACAAACCTTATTTCATTTTCGAACTTTTTTGTATAACGAACCTTTGGAATAATGAACTGTAACCAATAAGATTGCCCCTTGAAATCAACTTTCTGGGCGGTTAAATGTAAATGTTGGAGGAACATCGTATCAGGGTAATATACCCCCCCCCCCCCCCCGCTAAATACTGGCTAGTGATAAGGTTAGAGTAGTTTAGGGTTAGAGTTAGGATTAGGGTTACGGTTATGAGGTTACGGGAAGAGTCTGGGGTAATTGCCTAGGGGGTAATTGCCTTAGACCCGAGGAACATACCTCGTTTAGCCCTTGTATATATTGTATGTAGTCAGCCAGTGAGTTCAGCTCCTTGTCGCGTGCCAAGTCGACCACGGTCTTTTTCTTCCCCGTTACCTGTATACGGGAGAAATAAAATAAAACATTACAGAGAATGGATCTATCAACATTTGTTCAATCAGCTTTCCCACCAGTTTTCATGATCAACACGGGCCACAAAATGTTAGATATAGTATTCCAGCCACAACAGACTTCGACAAATAATATATCCAGCGAGAGCATCAACAAGCGCTGAGGTTACAAAGTTTGCGATGAGCATAGCTGTAAGGAAATATTCGATTATTTCATATTAGATCTAATATCATTTCATGTATATACACAACACATCAATTCATTAATTCATGACTTAACAGTTGAACAGTAACTCTACATATTATGAACGATCCAGGTGCCCATCATGTCATAAAGAGGTTTGCAGTGATTTAAATGTTGTTATTATCGCAGTTGCCATGATAATGACTCAAACACCCACATCTGATTGGTTGTTGCACGTCTGTTGCCATAGAAACTGCAATTACTGCAATTTAAATGAGTTGTAAAGAGGTTTAAATGAAAACGGTTCCTGCAAATTTTAGACACTGATCAGAGAAGTCAGAACATTAATGGAGCATGCAGTGATTACTCAAGCTAAGTCAATACGTTAATGACGGATGAGGACTTGATTACCACATAATACACACAGTTATACGTAATATTAAATATGATAGAAGAATACTCACAGTCACTGTGACGGTGAGATCTGCTCCCCTGTCCACGAGGAGCTTTGCAACCTCTTCATTCCTGTTCTCTATGGCAACGAGAAGAACCGTCTTCTTCGAGAGGTATCCACCCTTTTTATGTGATGGGAATAAAATAAAAATGATAACGTGGAGCAATTGCGATTCCGCCGCATACATATTATGGACAACACACATGACTAAGTGTACAGTTTGTATGCGTGTATGTTTACACGTACACGATACGCATACTTACAGGTGTACACACACAACACACAACACACACACACACACACACACACACACATACATATAGACACCATGTATATTACGTATGTATATAAATATGTATATATTTATACATATACGTCAAGTATAAGTTTAAATAAGTCATTAATGCAGCACTTTATTTGAGAATATAGCCTCAAATTTGGTGTGGTGGGCAAAACTCATGTCAAAAATAAATAAATAATTACATATACAATAATGATAATAATAATAACTATATCTAAATATGTATATATATATATATATATATATATATATATATACATATAGAGTAAGTTTTCCACGTGTTGGTGTGATAATATCACAAAAAAAAATTAAAACCAAGTTCATTTATTTTTGATGATATATATACATAGGCCCTCGATTACACACACACACATTTATATATATATATATATATATATATATATATATATACATATACATATTAATATACATATACATATACATATACATATATATATATATATATATACATACATATACATATTAATATACATATACATATACATATACATATACATATACATGTGTGTATTTGTATACAGATAGATAGATAGATATACGTAACCTTAGTGCGGGGGGGGGGGGTAGATTATACACACAGCCCTTCAGAAGAAAAAAAAAAGTACCTCGCTCTCATTTACGTCGGCGCCCTTGTCCAGCAGTTCTCCGACTTTTAAAGAATCCCCCTGCACTGCCGCCTCCAAAATTTCCTGAAAAGTCAGACAAAATGTATAAAAGTTACGTAGAGTTACTAAAATAAACTTGCTTTTTCTTTCATAGCAATGTATGCCGCATGGGCATGATTTTTGCTAATTGTGTTATATTACTTGCCTATGTATTTTTATTCACATGTTATGTATATTAATTGGACAGTGTTTGAGCCAAAGCACAAGCAGTCTGAAAAGGAAATGTGTTTTCTATACAAAAATTGGACTTGCCTTAACATTACTTTAGTATGTTTTCTTAAATGATAGTGCCTTGTTATTTTCTAAGATTCAGCCTGCAGTTCCGATGAGTAGCTTGTTTTTACTTTGCTTCATTATGCAAGGGATTTTCCTATCTAAGACATAGGCCGGTGAAAAATAAACATAATGAAGTCCCATTGCAAAAGCAAACTACATTTGTAATGCGTTGTGAGAGTGATTGTTACAATGAGGGGTGTTGATAAAGTGCACATGAGTGTTTGAACTTCTTAAATTTCCAGATATTCCTTTGCTTGAATGTAAAATAAAACCAATTTTGTTAGCTAAGATTTATTTCTGGCAACTTGTAAGCTCATTTTTTTTTTATTCATCTGTATCTGTTTACATCATGGTTCAAATCTCCAACAAGTGGCACAAGTCTTCCAAAGGTGGCTCAACTCTCCTGAAGACATGGCTCGACTCTCCTTACACTGCTGGAGTGATCCATTTGACATTTTTTCTCATTTTTTTTTAATTAGGCTATGATCTACATAAAATTGCAAAGGTAAAAGACAGCTTTTTAACTGTACTTCAATTTGGTTACAAACACTTCTTATAAACAAGAATTAACTAGGAGATATTTCCAAAAATAGAAAAAGTGGCTCCACTCTCCTGCATCTGCCTACATACAGCAAGTACTGTGCGTGTGAATGTTGTACTTTATGCTTACTATTTTTATTCTTTCGTTCTGTTTCTCGGCAACAAAGCGTTTTAAGCAATGGTGCGTGACAATCATCGAGACAAAATACCAATTAACCTGTACAAGAATGATCACTTTCTCTCCCGCAGCCAGGTAAATGACATTGCTCTTTGTATTTCCTTTTATTTCTTTTTTTTGCAGACATCATAATCATCGCTCCACATCCAGAGCATTAAGAGACAAACACATTTGCCTTGATATGGAGAAGTAAACAGGCGAAAAACAAAACAGCAATATGGCTTCTTGATCGTGTCTGAATGGATTCAAGTCTTATATAGCCTACTTTGTCCTTGTTTGTGGAATCCTGCAAGATCATCACGTTGGATTGTCCACTCTTTTGGAGTTTAAAATTCATCGATGATCCCGTTACTATATTCCCATAAAATAATTTCCAACGAGAAACACTCATACTGACATACAACTGTAATGCAAATAAATAAAAATATATTTTTGTAATCATTATCATAACTGAGACTATGTGACATAAAATTAATGAAGTGATGTAAAAAAGGAAACTGTCAAGCAAGTCTTCACAGGAGCACTATAGACCGATTCAAGTGACTGTTCATGGAAGTGCGCCCTCTTAAGGCGACGCCATAACTGGGGGCCAAACAGGCTGGGTCGGCAAGCGCCCTGCGTGCGTAGCAAGGGTGCCAGCGGCAGCCAGTGCTTTTACCACCCGGCGCCAGCCGGCCAGATCTCTGGCGCTGGCAGCGATCGACGCATCTGGCTTTGTGACAACAAGAGTCTACTTTTTTTTTTCGCTAGCTAATTAAAAAAAAAAAATAAATTAAACAACTTATACCGACTATGAGCGAATGGGTAGATAACATACGGCTGTAGCCAAAACTTGAATTTCAAGGTAAATATCGGCACGATCCGTGAATGTTTGTAGACTATTTCTTTGGCGATGACTTGGGTACTCGCGTGTAAGCCCCGTAGATTCACATTTGTGGAAGAGAATAAAAACCGCTGGGGAGAATTATTGCTAGGCGCAGGCAGACGTCTTGCTAATAAGCCTAGGCTGTTGACAAGTTAACTGATATAATTAAATACAAATAATGAATAAGAATCTTGAGCTAGATATGGCGCAATAAATTGCAAGCTATCAGTTAACTTAACCTAATTTTAGGGCAGGCTAGGCTTTACTCGGGAGTGTCGGGCCAGCAGAGTACAATCTGTCTAACGTTAGATCTTGTCTAGAAATCTAGGCAAGAGTCCAGACTAGATCTAGACCTATATTGACTTCTAGAACCCTACACGACGGTTGTCGATAACTTCAGGCAAGCCTAACTGAGCAAACCAAACGGAATATAAATCTATTTTATAGGCGTTTCTGATAGGCCGTATATGCCTAAACTTACGAAACGACTACGTCGCCTGATGTCTACAACCAAAACTTCTACTGTTTTAGGTCTAAGTAACCTTGCATAACATCACGCTAACGCCTAATATAATCTACAAAAGTGATTTTTAAATCATACTTTCTTAGTATGATTATGAAACGGATGTTTGCCACCATCCATGGTTTAATATTTATAAGTATCACTTTATCAAAACTCAAATTCAGAGTTCCAGGCCAAAATTGAATAGGCCTATGGTTAATTCAGTGCTGAACATTGAAGAAGTGCAAACAATATAAGAATTTAACGCATCTTGAAACATTTATTTAGCTGTAGTGTAGGCTGTAAAATGTTTGTCATAATAATAAAGTCTAGCCAGGAAGTGTATTCTAACTTTGGCAAGTAGGACACCAAGGATTTGTTTTAAAAAAAAATAAATAAAAAATCAGTGAATATCAAATTCTTTGATCTTTGATCTAAACTTGTCTTCTAAGATGAACAACATATTTTACGAATATGCAGTGATAACCTAATTAAATAGAGAATCTAGTAGACATCGTTTGTTTCGAAATCTGTGCATTTTTATACCGTTGTATTTCACTTAATTGTCTTTAATTTTGCCTTAATTTATCATGCGTCAGTGGTGTCTGAATTTCACACACTGCCGTGCAGTTTCCATTTCCATTTTTCTGTTATTTGTGTACCCAACAACTGCACGATGTGTTTTCCTGATCCTTCCTTTGAAGCTTTCAAAGTAGATCAATATGTCTGAATCACTCAATTTGTCCAAAAGAAGGTCATTAAAAGCCGCTGAATGACTTTTACACAGTGAGTAAACAATCACAATATTAGCGCGGCGCCGGCGGTCGCCGGCCGCGGCGCAGCGGCCAGGCCCGGCTAACTATGCGCGATGGGTACGCTAGGCTGCTAGCTGCAAGTGCAACTCGCTGGGTAGCTAGCTCGCGGAAGCCCCCGTTGGCCCTCAGTTATGGCGACCGTTATAGCGCCGCTAGCGGCGGTAGGTGCATAGGTCATCGAAATTGAATCGGTCTATACATACAGGACCTTCTATATTATTATTATTATTATTATTATTATTATTATTATTATTATCATCATCATCATCATCATCATCATCATTACTATCATTATTAATATTATCATCACATCTCTGAGTTAACCATGATATTTCATCGGGTATACAGGCCAGAATTTGTGAGGACAAATATATATGCCTAGTGTACTTATCTTAAATATACGTGATATATAATACATTGTACACTCAGACACAAATTGGTGGTGTGTGGTATCATGACATACGTGCAGTGCGTTAAAATTCTTTATGCAAAGTGATCTTTCGTCCATTATAACGCACAAGGATTTTGCAGCATAGATAGAAAAAAAATACTCTGATGTACTCTGACTGCGATGGAAATATATATTTCACACTGCAGAAAAGACTTCCAAGATCACTAAAAATTGTCAAGCTGCTTCTAACTTGTAATCTTGACCTATACAATGAATTATGAATCGACATGTGCATGATCAATTGTGTACCCCTCCATTCAAAAAAGATACGTTGTATGTCGTTTGAAGACTTGATTTGAGCATCATTTTGTGAGTGTTTTTTTTTCCTCTGTATTTTTTTTCTCACAATGGTAATTATGTATATTTATATCCTTCCCTACAAGCTTCTTTATAAGTTTGGCTGTAATGATCGAAGATTGAATTGAGTTGAATTTGAGCGGAACTAGCATAAATGATTTTTTTTCTTTTTTTTTTAATGGGAATCAAGTTCAATCTTCCTCTTCGGCATGCGAAGTACATATTTTTTTTAAAAGAATATTTTATTCTTCATCAATGGAAATCACATCGTACAAACAAATTGCAAACATATGCAAATATGCAACATATGCAACAAACATATGCACACGTATATCGATTACACTTACATACACATTGTACTGTGCTATTTATAAAGAGCCGCAGCTTATAAGCAATTCACCTCGAACATATACCGCACTGCTAGTAAATATTATATTTTTAGCCAAAATATCGTTTATCACTATAAAGTCACGAATATCGTCGAGTACAGACAAGCGCGGATATGTTTTCACGTTTTCAATCAACGATGTGTCATTATACGCAGAGATAATTATAATGAGCAATTAAGATGCATGTAAAATGTAAACATATACAGAATCACAGGTTGGCTATATACGTATTCATGTTGTGATAATCACGTACAGAATTATCACAACATGAATACGTGTATAGCCAAGCAGTGACTCAGTATATGTTTACATTTTACATTCATCTTAATTGCTCGTTATAATTATTTCTGCGTATAATGACACATCGTTGATTGAAAACATATGCGCGCTTGTCTTTCTGTAAGTGATGACCGAAGAAGATATATTAAATTATATCATATATATATATATATATATATGAATATATACATGTATATATACAGTAATAGACAGATACAGTAGTCGGAGAGATAGGTCTAAATACAGTGCATATATAGAGAGGGGAGAGTGAGTGCGTGCGTGTGTGTGTTTGTGTCTGTATGTGTGTGTGAATGAGAGAGAGAGAGAGAGAGAGAGATAGAGAGAGTTACAGAAAGACAGAGCCACAGGTACAAATGTACTCAGACAAAGACAAACTGATATGTTCGAGTTTTGGAGGGGTGTAAACAGCTCAAATTTTAGCCATATTGCCCAAACCATGTGAGTCTGTTAATCCGATAAATCAAAATATTAATGTCGCGTTCTAGTAATATGGCATGTCAACTTGTAAAGGTTGTAAAGGTAATGAAAATAGAAAATCGAGAGATTGCATTCTATTCTTGAATTATGAATGGATCATTCTACAAGTAACAAAATAACTTACCTCTCGAAGTTGTTGTTTGATGCTCCAGTTACTCATAGTGGTGGTGCTTGTCTCTTGTATTTTCCAAACTTGATTCCGAGTGACCGCCCTTGCTAGATCATTGCTGTATCGCAGGTTTATTCTAAAGAATGAAGAAAGTTAATGAAATACTGTAAGCAAAACAAAACACATTAGCTGGCTTCTTGAACGGTGGTAAACAGTTATACGTGACCCCAGCCTGTTCATTTATTTGTCATTATAAGGGTATACAAGGACACAAATCTTCAATCAGATTTCCATTATAAGAATTTGTGGGCACATTAGACTTGTTGCAAGTTTATTGCTTTCAGCAACGGCATTTTTTTTTTCTTTTTGCATGAACCTTTTTAATATAATGTCGCACGTTTTTATTATCATTTGTGTGTGTGTGTGTGTGTGGGTGTGTGTGTGCGTGTGCGTGTGTCTTGTTTATACACTGTAGATAAAGCACAACTACTTAAAACATGTTGCTGCAATACGCTTAAATTTTTTTTACCAGACACCACCAACCTCTCGACTTCTACATAAGTATAATATTCTACTACTGTATGCGTAAGGCCTGCAACTACAACAACTACTACTACTACTACTACTACTACTACTACTACTACATGCCATTCTACTCCTACTACTTCTACCACTACTCCACTACTATACTACTTCTTTACTTGTACTACTACTACTACTACTTCCACTGCTACTACTACTACTATTTCCACTGCTACTACTACGCTAACCGTCTTGTACTACTATACTACTTTTACTACTACTACTACGATACTACTACTGCTACGTACAATTCTAGTATAACTGAACTAAAACTTCTACTATGATTATACCACCTCCCTGATTATACACTTCTACTATACCCACCACTATCATCACCACGTGTTGTTGCTAATACGGTCCTGCAGTTACTCTGAGAAGTATACCTTTTTGGACATTTTGACAACGCTGCCCCACAGTGGAATGTTCCGATGCTATTGTATGCAGGTACGTGCCACCAATTGTAAAACTAACAGACTCATCAAGCTTTTGATATCGGAGTTTGTTTACAACACCGTGATATATATAGGATAAAGTCCGGCTTCTGGGAGTTATAACCACGTTTCTGGCCAACGTTGTGGTAAGCATCTTTTCTATTTTAAAACGCATCGACAAATACAATGTAGGCGCATAAAGTGTTTAATACTTATGGTACATGTAGCATGACGTACTGAATTAGTACAGTATGTATAGGAGTGCATGATCTAAGCGTTTCTAATACACATAAGAACTTTAACATAAACATATTGATGTGTGCTGTGTATTCACAAAAGAAACAAAAATCTTCTATTTATGTTCCCATCTCCCTTTTCTCTTTTTCAAAACGTGCTGCCTTATCTATACCACCTTACGATGCAGGTTGAACGAGTTATCGCTTTTCAATCAATTCATATTGTTCGATGTTCTCTTGAAGCATTTTTTTTTTTGCAAAAAAAAAATGTATTTTTACGCAAGGTTACTTCCGTCTCTGCTGCGAATTTAAGCCCTCAAAGAGTTCGGCAAAGCGTGAAGCTCATTTTTGTCAATACAGCTTTTCTTGTATGGCGCAATGTTTGGCAATAAATGGACTTCATCAAAGCATGCTCGCAACGCGTGAAGTCAAAACCAAATGACTCAAAAACTCTGCATGGGGGCTGACTCTGCCCCATATCTCGCTCGATCAATCTACTAGCATGAATTAAACTTTTATGCACGTCTTTTAATCAGGAAAAGATTTGCCGACAACCAGTAAGCTTGCATGAGGCTTGCCCAACATAGCAACAACTAAGGCATGTAAAGCGAAATTCAAGTATTGAAAAGCATGTACATTGAGTGGGCCTACACATTGTAGAATGATGGAAGAGCTTGTTGAAATATGTCCTCTGAAGAAAATATCCAGAAATTGAATACACGTGAAGCTGTATGGCTGATTGTCTGGCTGACTCGAGTACACCTGCATGAACCAGGAAGGCGTAATATGACTTCGATTTCATAGGGGTTAAAAACAACTGCGTGTGTGTGTGTGTGTGTGTGTGTTTGCGTGTGTGTAATAGCGCATGCCGCAAAAGTCACTGAAGCAAATTGTTACTTTGTGGATCTTTTTTAATTCATTTACTTTTTTTCACATCGAACATGATGCATAATACAAATTGACTTGATACAGATTGATGGAGAAAAGAATAAGAACATAATAGTAGGTATATCTCTGTGTCAGATTTATCACCATTGACAATCAAGATTACCAATATCGAGATAATTTTGGCAAATTGTATAAGTAATTGATAGGAGAAAAACTTGACGATCGAGCAAAAATACTATAATGAATGAAGTACAATGACAGGCGGTTGTAAAGGCTGTTCAGCAATAAATTATTGCTTATGAAGTGGAAATAGATTTATGATCACGCATATATGTCGTGAGGAGATTGCAATGTGGAAAATATTACGTAAATGATTCTGATCGAGATATCACTTTATATAGCATAAACTTATTCATCCAGGGCAGTCTTTTCTGTGTTTCAGCGTTGCTTTCTCTCAGGGGACTCTGCTGTTATTATTGCCACAGCATTACCAGGCACCCATTTCTACACCTGTGCCAAGGGGGACATTTTAAGTGTGGGTATAATCTTGTACAACGATTAACCTATACCAGGAGGGTTCAAACTCAACATTTTCTGTTCAAGAATTTATATACAACTGTGCCCACTGCACCACAGAGCTCCCACAAGCATTATACCAGCAAGCACAATATCAGTCATAAATCATCTTTAAAAATAAGCGAACTATTATGACAGTAAAGGCGTATTCTTAATGAAAGAAATACCAATTGAAAGAATTCGATTGCTTAGGCACTTGCCCTTGGGGTCGTGTACGGTTAAAATACCTCAAGAGGTCCCCTACTTTTCAGATCATTGTGTTCTTCGATTTTACACATCCTCAATCGATTATTGAATCTTTTTCTCGTCCTTGTATCAGAATATTTTTAGCAGTTTAGTTAGTTTTAGATTCACAGCGAACGACACTATACTTTCCAGATGTATTTCAAAAGCCAAAACGCCATATAATGCGACGAATTAAACAAATGCTTTATTTGTTAATGGTAACCTTCTCCCCTATTGTAATTATACGCGGATGCAACTGGGTCATAACAAGAAAATGGTAGATATTACTCTACATACCTTATGTTGTACCTTGGTTGAAATACTAAGCGTGAAGAAGACAGCTAATTCGATGTGTATGCAACGAAGAAACAACTTCAGGACAAGGCATGTATGTCTAGTGGTCCATGATGGAACTTGTCTCCCTACGATGAAGTATATCCATCGAATTGAAATAGTATAGAGAAAGATCAAGAAAAACGCCACTGGTGTATAGCACGGTAGAATACGAGTGAGCCGTGCAGGGTACTGTGCCAGAATGCTTTTCTGGCTATTGTTGCATTCAATGCGGTTGAGGTGAACGCCATAAACCCTTCCACATCTTGAGCCCCCGGTACGAGAAAGGTGAGTCGATAGCCGGCTATTGTTCGCTGTGCGCTCGCACACAAAACGTCCGCCGCAGAATGTTGTGCGTTGACATGGTACCGGTACACGCGGTAGTTGGGTAACAAAAGTGACACACATAAACACTCGGCTGGACGCACGTTGGACGAATCTCCGCGGTGTGGCGCTCAACTCGCTCAACTGGGGAAGAACTATTTAAACCCAGGAAAAACAGCAACAGAGGAGCAAAGGTAACAAATAAAATGGATTTAAAAAATGAAATACGAGAAGAACCTTTTCCCCTCTACCGACATGGACAAGATAAGGGAAAACTTATAGGCGCACGACCTCACCCACCCGCCTACACACACACCTACACACGCACACATACACAGCACGTATTTCAAGGTCAAGTTAAAGTAGTTTTCCTATTTTCTCCATGAAGAATACATTAAGTATGACACATTAATCTATATGAATAAATGAAATGTATGACAAATTTGAATTAGTGTCTTTGAAATTAACGCATTTTAAAGAATCCTACTACAGAAAATACACAAACATACTTTTCCATAAAGTGTATGAAAGTGGAATAAAGTATGTTACATTCATCTATATTCAAATAGAATTATGACACTATACTCATTCAACGTGTAATGATAGTAATATTCCAGACGTAAGTTGTCTCTGTGATATGCATATTATACAAGCTATAGACCTATCAAATCAAAAACAACAACGAATGAATGCATGCAATCGTAAAATTAATGGGGGCATCGATCGCGTTTTATTGTAAGCAATATCTTGCTTTTATTCTCATGTTCAACGAGGGTTTTTTTTTCTTCTTACTTCAGATAAGAAACGCATTTCTACCCCAGCTCAAACGGAAACGAAAGCAAAACTTCAAAACTTCGGATTATTCAGAAAATGAAGAATTATCTCGGTATCATGAACCGGATCTCTTGCAGCACATGATCTTTTCATGTGATTTTGATCATGTATATACTATCACTAAACCTGTAAACATCGCACATGTACACAACACACAAACACACACCCCCCCAACACACACACACACACACACACACATACACACATCTTCACATCGTTTTTACTAATCAAAATTAATGTTCCCCTATACAAGGAAGTTATACAACGGGAGAGGATTCTTCCTTCATTCCACAAACAGGGCTGAAATTGGGTGATAAAAAAAGAAGAATTTAAAGTAAGAACGAAAAGAAAGAGCGATTGAAGACTAAATTTCATAGCATGACCAAGAGAGAGAAAAATATGGAAAAAGTTATCAAGTGCGAAGACTATAAGACATAATGATCGTCCTAAAGTGAAAATATTATTCCGATGCTGAAGGGAATAAAAAAAAAAATATGCTATCAATCATATTTTAGGTATCATTAACTTGTAGAGATATAGAACATTAGAGGGTGAGGTTTGATATTCATAGCGGAAGCAGGAGAACATGCGTGAAACGGACATTGGGAAATTTGACACCAAAGTGTAAGCACTTAGTCCAGCTATCACACTGGGGGACGTCCTTATTTAAATTGTGTAAGTCCTTTCTCAAACACACTCTTCGTTAGATAGTCGATCGGTACCCATCACAGGCCGTCACGGTGTGCGTGTGCGTGTGTGTGTGTGTGTGTGTGTGTGTGTGTGTGTGTGTGTGTAATTGTGTGTATGTATCAGTTCGTATAAGTTATCTTTGTAGTTCACAAGGATTTCTGCACTACATGAAGACTATTTTGTCGGGTTTCCTTTTACGTGAGAGAAAACTCGCCACTTTCTATACAATGGAACTCCTGAAAGTCCATAGCAAATGGACATACCATTGATAAAATTAATCTTTCAGCGCTTTTTCAAAATCAGTTGAATTGCTGGTTACCCTAAAATTAAAATGTTAGTAAATACAAAATGTCATCATGAAAGTAAATTACATTGTATGGTGGTATTTCACATAAAAACAAACAAAAACATTTTTTACCTGAGCAATATTCAGCCAATTTCTGTGATGGAATATGCATACAAAGGTTACTTATTAGATTTCAAGCTGCTGTATTCAAATCATTTTTCTTCTCTCTTTGTCTGCCTTTCCTTTATGTATAATTATGTATCTGTCCCTATCTTTATTCATCCCTCTATCTATCGATCTATCTATCTATCTGTCTGTCTACTTATCTATTTACTTACAGGATGGAGATATATAAAGAATATCTATCTTTCTGTCTATTACCTGTCTCTTCGTCTGCCTTTCTCTTTCTCTGTATGTCTATCTATCTTAATCTTCCTATTATCTTTCTATCTATTTATCTATATATTTATCTATATTGTCTATCTATTTTTCTATTTATCTATTTATCTATCTATTAATCAATCTATCTTTCTATCTATCTATCTACCTATCTATTTGTCTACATAATCTATCTGTCTGTCTATCTATCTATCTATATCATCTACATGTCTATCTATCTATCTATCTATTCATTAATCTCTATATACATATATATATATATATATATATATCTGTCTTATGCATCTATCTATCTATATATATCTATCTATATATCTAACTATCTGTATCTATATTCATATAATACATCTTTACATTTATTATATCTATCTCTCCGTCGTCTCTGTCTGTCTTTTTATTTGTCTGTCTGTCTGTCTGACTATCTCTCTCTCCTTCTGGCTGTCGGACACCATGCACTCTTACATGGATGCTATAACGTCTGTTTGAGTCAATATGTCTTTAAAATATTTTTGCTTCCAAAGAATCAAGGATTTCACCGTAGTTAGAATTTTTTTTATCGTTCTTCATACAGGCATTCCCGTTTAAATGCATAAGGAGTTTTCTTTTGCTCATTACATTTTCATGATCAGACTGTGATACTGCGTGTTGATTTTAAGATCGAACATTCTTTTTTTTTTCTTTTTTTTTTCTTTTTTTTTTTTTTTGGGGGGGGGGGGGAAAGGGGCTATTCTAAGTTAAGACCCAAAGTGAACTTTCAAATGTGTGTTACTTTTATTTAGACTTCATATATGTCTTGTCCATGACAACGCATATAGTGATACATGTATTGCTATTTCTATTGTGTTCTTACGTTGTTTAATGTTTTCCTTTTTTTATTACTTTCAATAAAGTGATGATGAACTAATTTATTTCGTTTTCATGTAGTTATTCACTGTCTGTTTTGTGTAAGCAAAATATTACTTGTACTGTTCTCACCTAACCAGTCAAAATGAAGATGATTTTATGCTTATAATCTAACATTGTAGTACGTGGTATGTTATTACAATAAATCGTCACCCTAATAGCGGAGAAGGTTGACCTTCATGGTTTGATGGACATCATTAACTTGATATCAAATATTGAGTATGAAAATAAGAATATCGTGTATAGTATTGGCATGGTATCAGTAGTAATATGGCAACACGCACAATGCTGGATTCTCAGCGAGATCAATGGAAAAAAAGCACATTGGTACAACTGCAACAATTACGCCGATTCTGAAGCGGCGCACAATCTCAATCTATAGCGGTCAAGCATATAGCTCTTTACAATTACTAGGCAAGCATTGCAAACATATATAAATATTACGTAACACACCTTTGCCATTCTTGCACGTGCGAAACTCCTAATGCTTCTACAAATGCTTTGCTGGTCTGTCTGTTGTTGTTTTTTTTAAAGCTTCATTCAATGGTGTCCGCCTTAAACCATTGACAGTTTCTCTAGATAGGATTTGAGCAAGGTCTAGTGACTGATGCTTTCTTATCCTTTTTCTCCTCCTCCCACTTTTCTCTCTCCCTCCCTCTCTCTCTCTCTCTCCACTCTTTAGAGGAGTTGAAGTGCGCAGAATAAGAGAGGTTGCTCTTAATGAAAGAAAACAAGGGCAAAGTGAAAAAAAAATCTCAGTTCAATCTTCTTACACATGAAGCTGACAAAAGAATTTTGCTCTCCCCCTCCGGGTCTCATGGGATGACGAGACAATCGGATGTGTTGCCTAGCAACCGGAGGAGCGAAGTACCCCTCGATGAAACAAAAGCAATAATGACAAAAAGGTATTGTGAATATTGCACATTATTTTTCTTTGGAAATGATATAGGTGGATGCGCATAGAATATCCATGTGCCATACATTATCATTATGTTAATCGTGTTCTTTGTCATTGTGCATCAGAGAAGTTTAGATGCTTTTTACAAAAGATCTAATGTCATTATTTGAATACCTTTTAAACGTTTCTATCTTATACTAACAGTCATTTTTTTGTTTGAACATGAATGCCATAAATTGTCACGTCGGACAAGCCTGTGCATTATGACATTTTTTAGAACGACATTAAGTGCCTAAACAATCGAAGAAAAAAATTATAGTAATTTGCACCAAAATGTGCACGTTAGCTAATCAGGATTTAGTACAGTGTAAGAATCGTAATGTGCACCAGAGGGCGCTATTCAATTTTGCTCCAAAACGCGTCACGAAGTTGTATGGGGCGGTTCTTGCAGATTTCTGAGCTATTGGGACATGTGGGAGTTGACAAACTATTCCGATCAGCTGGCGCTAATCTATAACAGTTGTGATAGAAATCAATCAATCACAAATCTCTTGAAAGCTGCAATCAATCGCAACCTGTGATTGACTGATTGCAGTTCTCCGTCTTAATTTCAATCATAACTTTTTTATAAGATGGATTTGCATTCAATCGTAAAGTTGCGATTGATTTGAATCAATCACAAGTCTTTATAAGACGGGGCCCAGGACTAATGTTTCACAATAGTCTCCATGGTGCAATCGTCTATAACTAAACGAACGAGAACATCGGGTGACTTTTATTCTATTCTATTTCATTTCGTTTATTTCATTTCCAACAATGCAAAACATTTTCATACACAAAATAACACAATATCAATACATAGTAACAAAGAAAAATACGTGAAGTTAAATACTACGCATCACAAAAGCAAATGAAAATTGAATTAAAATTATAATTGCAGGAAATGGAGGAGACATGCTGAAAAGCTAGGCTTGTAGTTTGCAGTCTCCTCGTGGACAATAAGACTAAATAACATCAAGGAAGCAAGTTGCTAGATATAATATAAGAGGTGCACGACACATACAGACTTATACAAACAAACAAACAAACAGACGGACAAACAAACGCAAGTAACCTCTCTTGTTAAATAGACAGATAGAGAGAAAAAAAGAACACAGTGAAGGAAAAAAAGGAAATTATTTTGAAAGAAGAAACAGAAAGAGACATGAGGACAGGAAAAGACAGGAAAAAGGCGAGAAGGGAGAAGAGATGAAGGGTCTATACCAGCACACGCGAGGCACAAGATGCGATGGATCACCGAGGTAAATGTATGAAAGGAATAGATAAAAGAAAAAAATGAGTATGACGAATAAGAAAGAAAGCTCAAAATTAAGACTAACTAAAACGTAACTCATTCCGCTGTATAGGAATTTATGAACAACTTCTTCAGTTTGAATATGAATGTGTTTAAACTTAGAACTTGTTTCATACTATTATCGAGAGAATTCCAAAATTTGGGGCCAGTAAAAGAAAATATAGATTTAGCAAACATAGTCCTAGTTAATGGCAAATGAAATGAGTTAGATTGCCGGGTAGGATAAAGATGAACAGACCTATTTTAGTAAGCATGGACTCAAACACAAATGGGAGAGAATCATTGGTAAGGTTGTACATGAATTGTCCTAGATGTAGAAAATACAAATCCTTCACCTTTAAGATTTTGTTTTCATGAAATAACACATCAGCGTGACTTCTCCACGATTCATTGCAAATAATACGAAGAGCTTTTTTTCTGTAACAAAAGTAGTCTTTCCAAATGCGAAGAATATGTGTTTCCCCGGGCGAGTATACCGTAATTTAAATAAGGTAAAATCAGAGATGATTATAACATTAAAAGAACGTTCTTGAGTACATGAAATTTAACTTTATTTATAACACCAATATTTCTTGAAATAATACATTCTTGAAATATTTCTTGGAATATTTCTTGAAATATTGCAAGTATACACACAGTCGATATGCTCACTTTTCATATTATTAAATCATTATATCCTTATCTTTTATTGAAAAAGGCGATAAGTAAGGATTTCTGTTTCTGTTTTTTTTTCTATTTCTTTGTTTATAATTATTAATCTTCTTCTTCTTCATCTTTACTTCTCTTTTTTTTTTCCACTAAAACTCTTTATTGTATTTTCCTCTACTATAGCCTTTCTATTATATTCTGCTACTACTAGAGGTCCGCTACTGCTGCTGCTACTATACTACTACTTCTAACACTACTACTACTACTACTACTACTACTACTACTACTACTATCAGGCCCTACTACTCAGTATTATACCTATTTTCCCCATTCCATGTTATATTTCCTTCTTAGTCACCATAAATCATTTTCATTTTTTTTCTTCTTCTCCCGTGTATCCTCCTCCTCCTTTTCAATATTCCCGTCCTCTTTATGTCGTAAATCGTTATTTCAATATGAACGATAGAAATGTAGTTCGTTTCATTTTATTTATTTCATTATCAATGCAATTGCAAATAAACATTGAGTACGCATTATTCACGGAATCAACACAAAATTGAAATCACTGAAAATACTATTATTGAAATGCAACAAATGTTATGTCTGGTTAAGATTGTCATTATCATTATTGTTCTTATCATTATCGTTATTGATATAGTTATATCATCATTATAACGTTTGAACTCTAATCATGGAATTTAATGCCTTTGATTTCAAATCATAACTACAAAATACAGTAATCATAATAACATATCTTAAAGAAGAATGCAACATAATTTTATGTAGATCTGATCTGATGTGGATTATAGAACGCGGGCATCAGTTAAATTTCAGGAAAACTTGATGAAAGAAAGTCAAGTGCTCTTCCATTATGCTAAAGGAGAAAAACAAGTTCAATTTTCTTTATAACTTCTCAGTTTCACCATTGTCCTGCCGTGACGTCACGAATTGCTGTAGTCTTCTAATCCAGCTATAGCGGCACCGAAACTGTGAAAATAGCGTGTAAAATGCTATCGGTATTGGCCTCATAGACCTCTTTGTACAATCACGTTCACTGCATGCGAGCCAAAGGAATGTAGTTTTAAGTGCAAACATCTTGTAATTTTATTTCAAAAGATGCACGTGTGTGAGGATATAAACAGTAGGGCCTACTCGAGTGTATCATGTACTATTTCAAGCTTCTAGTCAAATTATGCATTCCTCGGTGACAGAAATTGCACTATACGTGTATTTGTGGGCTGCGCCGTCAGGAATAAAAAATGAAGAAGTTGGGGGGGGGGGGGAGAGAGAGAAGGGGGAAGGGAGGGGAAGGCTCCGTCACCTCGAAATCCATGATTTTAATAGCCTTGAATTATCGATAGAGAAATGGAGGTTGTCGAACGATGCTATTTAATTACAGTTAAACCTGCCTTAGCGGCCAACTGCCGTATGCGGCTACTGAAAAATCCCCCAAGAGAAAAGCCATGTTATAGTTTCTGTGTATAGCGGCCACCAATTTTGCCTCCCGTTATGGAACGCCATTAAGGAAACAATACAAAATTCATTTCACTCCAGCCAATATTCATTTCACTTTTAACAAATACATTTCACTCTCAAACATTGATTTTACTTTTTATAAAAATACATTTCACTTTTCACAATAATACATTTCACTTTAAATTAAAATTCATTTCACTTTTCACAAAAATACATTTCACTTTTGCATTAAACTTCATCTCACTTTTCACAAAAATACATTTCACTTTTGAATTAAAATTCATTTCACTTTTCACAAAAATACATTTCACTTTTACATAAAGATTCATTTCACTTTTCATAAAAATACATTTCACTTTTAGATACAAATTCATTTCACTCTTCACAAAAATACATTTCACTTTGGCGTACCATATCACTCAGACGAAACCATTTCACTGCGCTAAAACCATTTCACTCTGATAAAACCATTTCACTCTGATAAAAAAAAAATACGTTCCTCTTTTTTCCCGGCCAAAAGGTGGCGCCAGTCTGAGAGGAGTCACAGTGCCATGGCACTTTGTTAGCACTGAGCTGAGGTGAGTAGCCGGCCAGCTGGCCGGCTGGCTATGCATGCAGTACCTAGATTTACTGAGTAGCCAGTCAGTCGGCAAGCCCGAAAAAACCCGTCTAGAATATCCAAGTCCTCGCACGCGAGTTGACCCCGCAAGTCATAGAGAGCGCGATTGGAGAATCGTTTTGAAATGCTCATATCTTGGTCACTGAATTACGTTTTCACATGATTTTTCTTTTATTCGATAGATAAAGGTTAAAACTTGGATGCTATCTTGTTGATTTTTCCAAGAACGACATGAAAGATTATCAACTTCGTGGCTAACTAATTGCAGATGTTCCGGAAATAATGGATACAGATATTCTTCTAAAATTCTCCTAAAAATCTTCTTTTTCATCGTGGGGCACCAACAAAAGTTATATCATGTAAAAGGAAATTTATTCAGCTTTAAGATGATACCTAAAAGTGTAATGAGATGATTTGTAGATGGGTCAGCAGCCAGCTGATATCATAGGGATGTCATTCCTTTTTTTCTCGGCACGAAATCGCGAAGTACTGTACTGTCCCACATATAGAAATTGACGTGTGTCCTCGATGCCTTTGTACGTGTGTGTTGCTGTATGAGCGACCCCAGCGTAAATACACGTGGTCAGTTTCGAGCGTCTAGCTGTGATATACTGTACTTATATCTGTCATTAGACATTACATACTAATAGTCTACAGCCTCTTGCTGGGCCTCTCTCTCTCTCTCTCTCTCTCCCTCTTTTTTTTTTTGATTATATGTCTTGTTCTTGTTATTCATAATACAATGTATGTTTGTTTTGTTTGCTTTGTCCACCCTTCTGATTTCGTCAACAGGAAGTGTCTGATTCTCAGTTTCATTCTGCCATCAATTATTCACATCACTCTCTCTCAATTCAAAGCATCCTAAGCATCCACTCAAATACATTATAACCACTACTTATACCGTTCACTCCGCTAATGTGAACACAGTTACATTATATCGAAATTCCGCTTACATTATCCACTTTTTTTCTTACATGCTTGATTATAACAACATTTTGATATAACAAAAGAAAGCTGTTGATCCCAAGGACTTCACTACATTACTTCACTCTATTACTATAGGCCTACCTAACTAGGCAGAGAAATTTACATACATTATTGCACGTGCCATTCTCATCAATTAATAAAATACCTTTTTTTTCATTAATAACAACAGAGAAAGGAGCACAATCCACAAGTTTTTTTTCTTTATAAATGTATATACATCTCCATATATATATATATATATATATATATATATATATATATTTATTTATTACATGTAAGTGTTGAAAGAACTACATTGCAGTTAAGTTTCAAGGTATCCACCAATCTTCATGACAATGTATCACACACATAACAAAAAAAAAAAAATACCTAAAGTAAGAGCTGCATAAGCAGTCTACAGTTTTATCTACTTTTTAGCAGTATAGTCAAATGCAGTTTTAGATCATTTTATTTTTTTTATTTATAACTCTCATTTATTTATTCATCCATTTATTAATTATTTTTAATTTATTTTTTTGGTGGTGGTATTGGACTCAGTCTCCAGCCAAGTGGCATGAAAGAGACCTACGAAAGGTACAACTGTCAGCGGTCTTGTGAGTACATGTAGGAACGCGAGTAGGATCAGTCTGTCTTGACTACAACAGTGATGTACAGTGAACATTTCAAAAAAAAATTCTTCTGCTGAAGCTCAGTAATAAGACAAGAGCAAATGAATGTACCAGGTAGTTTGAACAATTGCAGAGCTACATTGTATTGAGCAGATCTGTACAAATAATTTGCCGGCAAATTCTGACACTGGCAATAAACAAACTATACTGATACCGATGTTGCACAAACATGAAACAGTTGTGAATATTGCTTGAATGTTTTGTAAGTGAATAAAATCAAGCAAGAATACCACAAATGTTTTGAGGCAATACTCTGTAAATTACATGACATCTACACTTTTGGCAAGGTTTCACTCAAATGATACATGTACAGAGATAACTTCATTAATAGTTCAAACTGCATGAATGTTTGAGGGTGTACAAATGCCCTTGAGTACTCTGAAGGTAGGTACACATACGTGTATCTACTATAGTATTCACATCGCCAAGGTTTCACACACATGAATAGAGGGTGACAGTAAACTGGCAGCTGCAAGAGCAATTTGAGGGTGTACATGTATACATATGAAGTGTACTTACTGGAAACAAAATGAAACATGTACAAAATATATAAACTTCATCGACAGTCCAAACAGCAGAGAATGTTTTGAAGGTGTACATATGCCCTTAAATACTTTGAAGGCAAGTACAATGTATCTATTGGTCACACTGCCAATGTTTCAAAGACATGAACTGGCAGCTGCATCAACAATTCAGAAGTGTACATACTACATATGAAGCAGGGGCGGATCCAGGAATTCCGTAAAGAGGGGACGCGTTTACAAAATTAAAGGGGGGCGCATGCACCCGTCCCCCCATTTTTTTCTTTTAATTTCTTTTGTTTAAACAAAAAATAAAGGGGGGCGTGCGCCAGTTGCGGTCCTAACTGGATCCGCCACTGTATAAAGTACACTTTATACTGGAAACTAAGATAAAAAATTTAAAGTAACTTTAAAACATCAATATTACTGGAAATCGAAGCAGACAGATTAGACTTGGCCTTATAGCATCTTGCAAAACATCTATGTGAAGAAATCTTTCATTCCCAACTTTAGCATTGACTGTATATAATCTTATCTGAAATGTCAAAAGGCAAACTAATCATCCCAACATCTCTGTCAACTGAATACACATGTATCAGTACATGTACACAAGCAGTATCATACACATTTAAAATATCTGTGTGTCACTCTCTTCATGGTTATGACTGAGTGAATGATACAAATGTGTATTCGAACCCCTTACCAGTAACAACACTCGACAACCCTGGGGTAGACTACAGGCCAACATGAAACCTCCCAGGTGTTATAAAAATCTGCTCATCTTACCTTTCACAAGGTCCACAATTTTTCTTTATAGGTATCTAATAAGAGCATGCCCGTTCAATGCGAACATGTTCAAAATTTTGGTTGATTTGGGGGAAGTACTAATGTAATGTATCATCTATCTAACTGTTGTGTCAAAATCTTCATCTTCCTTATCCCTTCTTGACCGTTCAATTCCTCTTGGTGACATACCTTGTGTATCTTCCTGATCGAACAGAATTCTTACATCTTTGAAACCTCTTCTGAAATGGGTCACAACCAAAATATTAGCAATAAAACATGCATACATGTACTAACTAAACCTCTTATAGTGCTTCAGTGATGATGTACAAATTAAATTCATACCTTCAGCAACAAGACATGCCCCCTGTCGAGTAATGGCTGTACGTCCAGATACTACTTCATACTGTACAATGTACTTGCTTCCATAACATTTATCAAGAATATCATGAAGGATAATATTTAGTTTAATCAGGGCTCATAATTCTGCCATCTGTACAGACTCCAAAGTAATTTATATGCACATAATTTAACATATACTATCTTGCATAGTTCCACACATTGATGTATCTGTAATGGTCGAACTTCACATTTACTACAACAACCGCGCTTTTCAAAGAATATACATGTACATCCTCTTTACTAAAAATGTTACCGTAAAGATGAATGAAGTTGATATACAGTAACATACTGTACTATGTTACAATTGTATATCAACTTCATTCTTTCTATTGTATCATATCACATATTTAGCACCTTTCTGAGGTAGGTTATCATGATCACATACTGCTCTAGGTTTTTCAATGAAATGAAAAAGTTGACAGGTGTACTAACAGAGCTACCAAGTCTCACGCATTCTGCGTGAGACTCAAGCATTTAGGGTCCGTCTCACGATCTCACGCATGGCACCCATTTTTCTCACGCTTTGGGAGCATAGCTTAAAGGAGTAGAGTGAGAGTTGCAATTGAAGGCATATTTCCCTTTTGTCTTTCAAAATACGTAAAAAATAGTCACTTAAAAAAGTATGCACCAGCTTGCACCATGAAGAGCTAAAAATTTGAAAAGCTCCCTACCGTGGGAGGGCGGACATCCCCCTCCCACACCCTCCCCTCGCTCACACACATGCGGGCGCGCCGAGACGCTGAGGCATGAAAATCTCACTCATAAAAAAATTTTGAACTTGGCATCTATGTACTAATCAGTTGTTTCTATTCTTGTGAGGAAGTCACTCAGCGCTTGCAAAGCAGCAGTGCTCTCCTTGATAAAAATCTGTCAGAGATTGAATGGTACGTGTGCATCCAAGAAAACAAAATACACTATAGAACTGACAGTGTAGATCTTCTCGTTTATGTCATGCAGATTTTCCTGGAGGCCACAGAGAAGAGAATCACCTTAAATATGCATGTTCCATCGATGTGATGTCAGGTACTGGGGATACCTACATATACAATGTGACACAAATAGAGAAAGGATTAGAAAATGCATAACAACTTTTCCAGATATTACTCCAAATTAATCATAGATGATATTATAAACCATTATTCACAATAACATGTCCGAAAACATTATGTTGGAGTAAACCCCAATTCAAGCAGAGAGAAACTACAGACATGTACTGTACTATGGTAAACATATGAAGAGTCTGTTCGCAAAAACCGATAAGTCCATTTTTGAAGATTTTCAAGTACAGTCTCTGTCATAAAGTACAAAATAACACCTTTTAAATGAGATATTGGTCACTACATATAAAAGGGCATTTTTGAAGTTATGGTCAAAAGAAGCAAAAATTTTCTTAGTATTCTCTTTATTTTTCCTGACCTTTAATCGCAAATATCTCCATTTGGCAAATATGGACTTATCGGTTTTTGCGAACAAACTCTTCATATTATTCTGAGAATAATTGCATTCATTCAGACATCCTCGTAAACTTGATTGTTACAAATTGTAGATGCGGAAGACTAATAATACATCTCTATATTTACTGACAACTTGTATACCAACTTGAAAAATTCAAATAGCCTGGTACTCTATTCGTGTTAACATTGCAGCCGGGTCAACTCTTAAACATGTCATGAAAATTATGTTTACATCAAATACTAGAATCGCTCTTGTGCCTTCTTTCTCCATGCGAAAGAAAAAACTAATAATAATAATAATATTGAATCTATACTGTTCTTGTTTGTATTAAGTGATGAGTAAATCATATAATAATTAACTACTAAAGTAAGAGATGAAGACTAAGACCCTGTTTATTCTTCTTCTTCTTCTTCTATCTTCAAAGGGCTATAAAAATGCAGCCTATCACGAAGGATATTATAGACAGCATACACATTGTACACTGTACAATTTTTGTGAATAAGTTGTAAATTCAAATTTACAAATTGCCATCGCCACATACAATTGTAGGCCTACCGCCACCGGCCTACACTGACTCACTGTACACAACACACGATATCACGAAGTTCCAATTGAGCGAATGAACAACGCTAATTTCAATATATGGGACTGACCCTGCACCTCCGCAGAGATCGTTAACAACGGTGCATTTATGGTCCGAAAAAGTCCCCTTCCGCACTAGATGCAATCACGTGACCTTCCGGAGGACTAGAATACATTATTTGGCCTCTAAAAATGCGATCTTCAGGCCTAATTTTTAACAAGTTATGCTTCTAGGGCACCGTCGATCTTGGTATCTGCGTAAAGCACAAAGTATTGCCGACCTGATGAACAAAAAGTCACATCAATCCCCTTTTTAGATGGGTCAGCAGCCAGCTATAAACACGGGAATGTTTTGAAAGAGGAAAAATACTATGTCAACTTCGAGATACTATTTAAACGGCAAAAAATACTCATTTTGAACCGGAAAAAATAGCATGTCGATCACAAGAAGTCAGACATCAAACTTACCCCACAACATCGCTGTTGAAAAGCGTTGTAAAACACACGTTATTCAGCAAGTCAGGCGTAGATTCAATTATTCTCGATGTAGTATGCATGTAACGGCACGAGCGTGCATATCCACATGTGAGTGAGGCCGAGGCGAGGACCGTCGACTGCTAGCTCGCCTCGCGTCGCTTCCGCGCCAGCGTAGCGCGCTAAATCTAGGTACTGCATAGCCAGCCGGCCAGCTGGCCGGCCACTCACCTCAGCTCAGTGCTAACAAAGTGCCATGGCACTGTGACTCCTCTCAGACTGGCGCCACCTTTTGGCCGGAAAAAAAGAGGAACGTATTTTTTTTTTTATCGGAGTGAAATGGTTTTATCAGAGTGAAATGGTTTTAGCGCAGTGAAATGGTTTCGTCTGAGTGATATGGTACGCCAAAGTGAAATGTATTTTTGTGAAGAGTGAAATGAATTTGTATTTAAAAGTGAAATGTATTTTTGTGAAAAGTGAAATGAATCTTTATGTAAAAGTGAAATGTATTTTTATGTAAAAGTGAAATGAATCTTTATGTAAAAGTGAAATGTATTTTTGTAAAAAGTGAAATGAATTTTAATTCAAAAGTGAAATGTATTTTTGTGAAAAGTGAGATGAAGCTTAATTCAAAAGTGAAATGTATTTTTGTGAAAAGTGAAATGAATTTTAATTTAAAGTGAAATGTATTATTGTGAAAAGTGAAATGTATTTTTATAAAAAGTAAAATCAATGTTTGTGAGTGAAATGTATTTGTTAAAAGTGAAATGAATATTGGCTGGAGTGAAATGAATTTTGTATTGTTTCCTTAATGGCGTTCCATAATATAAAAAGTGAAATGAATTTTAATTCAAAAGTGAAATGTATTTTTGTGAAAAGTGAGATGAAGCTTAATTCAAAAGTGAAATGTATTTTTGTGAAAAGTGAAATGAATTTTAATTTAAAGTGAAATGTATTATTGTGAAAAGTGAAATCTATTTTTATAAAAAGTAAAATCAATGTTTGTGAGTGAAATGTATTTGTTAAAAGTGAAATGAATATTGGCTGGAGTGAAATGAATTTTGTATTGTTTCCTTAATGGCGTTCCATATCCCGTGGTAGACTTTAACCTGTCTATTAGACCCATACGGAGCCGCAGTCGAACCGATAATATTCAGCACGTTTTTCCGCAAAATACATACAAGAATGTAATGCACACAAAATGTCCGATAACTTGTCTATAGCGGTCATCTGTCTATAACGGCCACTCTTCGTCTCCCTTGGGTGGCCGCTATAGTCAGGTTTGACTGTAGTGTCATTCTGACCCGCAGCAAGACAGACCATTTTGAGCAACAGCTGTCCTGCCCTGTCACCTTTCAAAGGTCACCTTCTGCAGACAGGACGGTGGTCAATAGAAAACACGCGCACACGATGGTAAACATTACGCGCCCTTCATTCAACGGTACCGTACTGCGGTGCGGTAAGGTGCTAGCTGTGCAGGCAGACACCCATTCATTCCCATGCACGCCGTACGAACGTTCGCTCTGCACTGAATTACAAAGAGCACAGCTAGCTAGCTAGGCAGAGCAGCACAGGAGCACTTATACTTTGGCGCTGTACTGACAATACTCAGTAGTTTGAGTAAACCGTAAAACTCTAACCGTTACTCGTATTAACTACTAGTATATTAAAGGTGGGTCAGTTAAGATTGAAGATACTCAGTAAACTTGCTCATACTTAGTGAAAAGAGTGGGAGAAACGTACCACTAGTAAATGTAGACTGAACTAAATTTACTAACACTTCTTATAAACAAACTGTTAGCTACGTTTTGGGGTTTTTTTTTTTTTCTGTAACGTTACGTAAACTCTCTGCCACTCTGGCCTCTGCTCTTCAAATTCAGCTGACACAGCCATACTGCCTTGAGTATTCGCCTTCAAGATTGTTTTCTATTTCTTCAGTGTTCACATCATCTGTTGTGAAAATGCTGCGATCGACTACAGCGAAGGTGACGATGACTGCTGGCGTGGTTGCCGCTGGAGCGCTGGCGGTTGCATTCTTCATGTCGAGGAGGAAATCAAAAAGGACGAAGATCATTGACATGGTAAGTGCCGGCGTCGTACACATTCGTAGATCGTACATCATAGTAAACAACGTACAAGCTCAAGCGTACTAACCCCACATATTGTACTTTGTGTACGTACACTTGGTGTTGGCTATTAAGTCAAAGGTCGTATGTGCTGGTCGAAGCAGCTTCGACTATTATCCATTCCCAGGGACGCGAGGAGATTCCTGCGATAGACTACCCCGGTGACAATACTGTCAACTGACATAGGGACCTAGATCTAATTGGCAGTGCGAAATAATACTCCACGCAACCATAATTTCCCAGTTTGTAGTATTGCAATTGGTGCTGGAGTACATGATGTAGGTAGTGTATAGACCCTCTTTCTACCAGTGCAAAGAAGGACATAGAAAACATTCTAATCTAATATTTTAAAAAGACTTTAGTCTATAGACAGGATTAGACTTCTGTGGTATGAGTAGTGCCGCATGGTGATTTGTACTTCAATTTAGATCCCACTTGTCTGACAGTAATGGTAGGATTCTAACATGTCTTCTCAGCTTGCCTTTAATTTAGAAGTTAAAATTTAGTGTTCTAGACTATAAGTCTAACTATTTCTAGATGATCTAGCAGCTAAAAGTAAAACATAATCACTGGATCTTACATTATGTCATTAGATTTGTAAAGGACGAAGGATGGAGCGGAGAATTTCGTTTAAATGTTGACTGAGATTGTTTCACAGGTGCAGGTCCAGCCATTATCACATCCCTACATCCCATATACACGATATACCCAGGCCAAGGTGACTGTTCGATCAACAAGCTAACATGCATTTGGGTCATACAGCACAGCCACAGGGGCTAGTATCAATACTATAGATCTTGGTTCTTAATTTTCAAATTCAATCATGAAAGTAAATTCAACTCATTTGGGCTGAAGGTGTACTGTAAATTGTCTGATAGTGAAACTAAAGAATCTATTATGTTCCTATCACCATTTTTCAAAGCCATCCATGAAAGCTATTCTTTTCTTCTCCTTCTTCTTGTTTTCCTCCCTTTTTCTTTCTTCTCCTGGGAAATATTTGGTGAAAGACGTGATAATCAATGCTTGTAGAAGTCATAGGAACCTACCAAAATTGAAGTAAAGCAAAATATCATGACAGCAAAGCCGAAAAAGTGACTCTATTATGAGCATTTTTGTGTGTGTGTGTGTGTGTGTGTGTGTGTGTGTGTGTGTGTGATTGATGTGGCTGAAAGTTTGATAAAACATCCTGCTGGAAAATCTTGCTCTTGAATCTAAATAGCTGCAAATCAGAAACCGTCCAATTTTAGCAAAGTCATTGCCTTTTTAGGAATGCAAAAGGTGGGCATTTGTCAAACAAAAGCACTTATAGGTTATACTTGTACATGTAAAGTTTTTACTCTTTCATATAGAATTGTAGCTTCAATACATGTATCATACTCGGTGGCCTTGTTTGGGTTGATGACGAGTACTGGAAATATAAAGCTTTCATAAAGATACATGTACACTGCAATCATAGTTTGTATCCTTTCCATTGTATTGCATCCCTGGAGAAGTTGTCTCGTCTGCAATTATCCTCTAACTACACTGTATACACGGCCCTGTCGCTGTACAGCAGTCTGATCCTCTTGACCCAGTGCTCCACTTCATAGGAAGTTGCTAAAATTGCAACTCTTGCTGCAGAGGCAAGTGTTGATTCATTGATATGAAAAGAGCCCTGCTTCCTGATTGGCTGTCGCTACAAGTTTATACAAGAAGTTGCTCTTTTGGGGAGAATTGTTCTTAGAACTATTCACACTATTAATGAAATGAGACCCAAGAGTGTCTGGAAGAGATGGTATAGCTGTATAGAGCTATTGCTTGGGCAAAAGTCATTAATGGCAGGGATCCATGTTGAGAGAAGAGAGGTGAAGACGCTGCCTAACGTAGATAAGGTCATATACAATTGTAACTAGAGAAGCACTCTGAGAGCGCAGACCTCCGCCAAGCATGCAAATCATTTTTACCTCTGATCTTGTTCTTCCATTGAGATATCAGTGATTTCCACACGTGTACTTATAGCATTGTGTGCTGAAAGTCGCCCAATTTCCCAATATACAAGCCTTTGTTACGTCATAAACCTTCAGCTGCACGGCGCGCCTCGCCCTAGCAGAAACTAGAGCACGCACTTTATTGCGCGCATGCAAACCTCAAATACGCGCAGCCTGAACTCCCAAGTTCATTGACCCTACCTGCCAAAATATCAAAATCCTTCATAAATTCCCCCCAAATTCTCGGATCACCACCAAAAGTTAATCGTTAGTTACTTGTGTCATTCTCAACCTTTCCTGCAAGTTGCATCCAAATCTGTTAACTACTTTTTGAGTTATTTTGCACACGGACAAACTAACTAACGAATTAACTAACGAACAAACCAACGGTAACGAAAACATAACCTCCTCCCTTGGCGGAGGTAATTACTGTCATTACAGTGCCTCTTGAACACTGGTTAGTTTAGGAGTTGAGGAAGTGCAGTGCTGTGGTAGCCGAACAAGCAAATGCACTCACAGCCACTTGTATATGTTCACGCACCTGTCTAGGGGTAGATAAACTTCTTTTGTCTACTCTCCTCTATTCCCTATCACTTCAGGAAGGTACAATTGAAGGGGTCACATTGCTGCTTACAGGGGTTTTGTGATGTGAAAGGAGCCCTCAACCTTTCATGAACTGCAGACAAGGTGGAGGGCTTAAGCTCGTCTTTGTGTGTGCAGGTCGTTGGCCCTCCTTTGACCGGTCTTTGAAGGTGTCATTGCTTTTATGATGGTACAGTGGCCATTGTCAATGACTGGGTTCAGTTTACTGAAACGGGCTCACTTCCAATCTATAGGTCAGTGGCCCAAAGTAGAACAGCTGTAAGTGGACTTCAGTGAAGTGGACTGTACATGATTGCTCCAGCATACAGTTATAGGTTACAAGTTCCACAGGATGTTCTTAGACCAACACTTTGATCTGCATGCAAACTTCTGACTTTAGTACAAGGCCATTGTTTCAAAAGGCCAGCATACTTCTCACTTCAACCATCAATTGTGTTTTCAAACTAGACAGGAAAATATGTCAAGTTTCTTGGGTCAGCTTTTAACAGCCTCATTGTACAATTGTAAATCACACCTCGATACCTTGTCTATTATCAAATTCAAATGATTTTGTAGTAACACACAAAAACAAGAATTTAAAACTGACAATTATCCCCTTCAAACCAGATTGGTTTTGTATTTCTTGTAATTCAGATTAAAGGATATATGCCTATCTATTTGGATGGGGATTTAGAAATCTTACTCTTATGTTGTAAGACTAAGAGAACTGTCTATCACATTTATACAATAATAGGCACAGCTGTAAATGCAGTACTAGAAGCAGATATGTTGTAATCTATCAGGGAACTCAGGATCTGAATAGCTCAGACAGTGTAGTGTGGCATTGATTCTCTTGAGCCAAAACACACCCCTATCACATTGCAGTGACCAGGTCATTTCAGGGGAGATACTGTAAGTCATACTCTATAGTAGAAGGTATGGATAAATCTCTAGTGTAGGCACTGCCTATATCCACACACAATTTTTGATCCCAATGTGTTTTGCTTTGCTCATTTCTTGGACTCATTTTAAGTGTAAAAATGCACAAATTTGATACAGTTGGCAGAAAAATTGCTCTATTGTTTTGACAGTTTGTTGTATTTAACCTTTTCCAACATCACCAAATGGAGTGTCTTCATCAAAACCAAGACAAAAAAAAAAAAATGTCGTGAAACCTGCAACTCTAGATGTATAACAGTTACACAAGGTTACAGACACAAAATAATCTTCTTTGGGTATTACAGTGTGTGTCGTGTTCAAGATTCCGTTCAACTACATGTACATGTACATATCCATACACCACATTGTCCACACAGCTGTAAACCCTTGCATCAAAATTAGCAAAGAGAGGTTCAGTTATGGCATTAATTTGTAGTTTAAATTTACTCGCAAACTGTAGAGTTAATAATAGAAGAGCTGGCATGGAGACAATGACAGCCTCTTGTATTTTTGTGCTCATACAATGGGACGATATGCAGCATACTGGTACAACTGAACACTATATGGCTGACTTACAGGAGGACCTCAATTATTCGACCACGTCGGGAGCGGCGGATGTCCAAATAATCTAGTTTTGACTGGATAAGAGAGATATGCTCAAATATAGCACTTTCTAGCATATCATGCTAGGGTATACATGTTATTACCAGTTCATAATACAGTGATTGATTATCTTGTTTGTTTTGTGATAAAATTCGACCTCCTATATTTTTACACAAAGTAAAGAAGAATTAATGTAGGCTTGCTATGTTATTATGTTCAAAGCTTAATATTCGCAGTATCATGCAAAGTAAACAAAAAATTAAGCAGTGTGCTGTGGAATTCCCACCAAATTTCATCAGTTTGGTTGCTGGCATCAGCCCACATTGGCATCTTGTGCAATCTGGGACCAAACCCCCTTCTGTCAGTGGCAATGGGAAATGGGAAATTATACCATGAATAGTGATATTACATCTGTATGTGATGCCTTTCAGATAAAACTTCACCAGTCACACAGGTGGCTACAGTTCCATTTCATTAGCGCCTCCCATGAAATCGATTTGTGTTAACTTGCTACATCCTATTCTGAGGTACAGCAATGCAGTGTGTGCAGTGCAAGATGCATTATTTTTTAGTGTGACTTCATGAAATTGTGTTACTAATACACTGTACATTGTACCTCTAGAGTAAAGATGAACAGCTTATTAAATGATCTTGTGTTGTGCCAAACAAAGGATATTCAATTCTGGGTCTTGTGCTGATGATATCCATTGTGTGGGAACTGACCATTTCATCTTTTCTAGTTTGAGATGAAATCTGTGGATTATCCGTACTTTTTGTTACATTTTCTCATCTGACGGTGAAATTTTCATCTTGATTACATGTATGTGAGACCAACTGTTTGACTTGAAACAGAAGACATTGCAGGGCAGCATGCGAGTTATGCTCCGTCTACGGGAATGTGCATTCTGATGTCTTTTGATACTACTTTAGCAATACATTGTACATACATGTAATTGGGAGATGATGTTACTGCCAGAATCCTAGTAAATGAAGAAAACTAGTAGAAATATTGTTGTAAAATAATGGCACATATACACTGTACATGTACATTATGTAACTTCTTTTTGACCACATGAGTGATAATCAAGGTATTATGAATCAATACAAGTCAACATGCACTAGCATTGCATACAAGCTGCAGTTCCTGAATAATGCAAGGCATTTGCATGATATTTTTGTGCCCATTACAACATTATATCTCTAATTCAGATACAAAAATCCATTTTATACTGCAACTTATCTTTCCTCTGCCATGCCAGTAGAGTGTCATGCAAATATTTTGGTATGCAAACTACATCCTATACTGGTCTAACATTATGCAGTCATCATTGTCCATGTACACAGCCAGTAATTTTACTACTCAGCACAATGGAAGCAGCAGACCATATTGATCCAAAGTATATATTATATGTCAGTTTTTGAGAGAAAAAGAATACCAAAATCATAGATAATTCACAATTATAGTGCTGTAGTTTGTGGTGTTTGTAAACTATCAAGTCTTTAATGGGCAAGATATCAGGAAAAAGGGCCAAAGATTTAGTCTATTAGTTTAAAAGGTGGACTGCTAGGCACATACTAGCTAGAGTGCTTGTTTGTGGCAGTACTCAGTTGGGTACATTGTACAAGCCTCACTGCTGAGGCAACGTACAGATTGTACACTGTAGATAATATTAAGGCTGGTATCTGTACATACAATCATCACATGTCATAGGTCAGATACAATGTGACAGCAGTACAACACAATGGGCATAACAATATGGGTCTTCTTCCAAAAAAGCGAATTTGAACCAAACCGAGTTCAGTGTGTTGTTTCACTTCCTGAATAATTTTTGCACCCCCCCCCCCCCCCCCCACCTCTAGGGCATTGGCTGGGAAAAGAAGTGAAGAGGTCTTGAATGGTGCCAGATATATTTTTGTACACTGCAACATTCAGTTGTTTGCACTGTATTTGTACAGAGTATGAATTACAGCTTTTTAAATAGCCTTCATCATTTTAACCTGGAGCAAGCAGAAATTTACACACACTATGATTAGCCTGAGTGCAAACATTAGTTTGTAAATCCTAGTTGTATATCAAGTTTTTATACATATCCAGGGTGGTCCACAACTTTCAATTTTAGCATGTTGCAAGCTCAGAATCTGAGAATATTGCAGAAATTGAATATGCGCGGAGCGCACACGATGAGTACGTAGTACGCAATATTTTGCTGCTTATCTCTCTTTGTGCTGCTTACATTCAATGTTCTCCCTCATGTTTTGCACACAAATATCTAAAGTACCGGTACCTGGTAGTTTGATGTTTCTTATGTTATGCACATGTTTTGCACATTTTTGAATACTTTTACTTTGAGCTTGTTGCAAATTCTTAAGGATGTTGCATAGCATGTTGCTGGCTTTTTAGGATGTTGCACAAGAATTTTAGCATGTTGCAGCGACATGCTAAAACCCCTCGTGGACCACCCTGCATATCTATGAATTACGTTTCCTTTTTTTTTTTCACTCCTTGTAAGGCTGCCTTTTGACACCTTTAGGTCATTTGAAGTTAATTTTGGACTTGAAATGTATACTTCCGAAACAGGTGCACATATCAATCTGTTCATGTTTTTGTATATAATATTTTCAATGTTTACTTCTCTTCAAATTAATCTTCACAATGCCAACAAGTCACAGATGCGAGCTTTTAGAACTTCATCCAGAAAGACATGCTGTATGAAGTTGTGAGATATTTCCAAATTTTGGATAATTTATGAACTATGCTTTGTAAATTTCTCGACTTTGACCTCATTTCTTATTAATCTTTTTTTTTCCCCCACCAAAGATGCAAGTGTTCCAGAAGAAACACGTTCATATACGAGACCCAGAAAAGGTAGAGGAGAAAGTCACACAGCTCATCAGGGACGGAAGAAACAAATTACAGGTAAACAGAGTCCAACTTTCAAACGAGGAGATACGTATTTCTTCATCGTGACTATCATGGTTTTGATATTGGCTAACATTGTGGTGTCCCCATCTCCCTCCTGTTTTGATATTGGCTAACATTGCAGTGTCTCCATCTTTCTCCTGTTTACCTTTTTCTTATTGTTGGAAAAATTCCAGGATCCTTGGGGAAAAGGACAGATTTGTACTGTATGTCCTTTATCTCCTTCACTTTCTCTTCCTTCCGCGCCTAGAGCACTCTGCAGAGTGGATTTGGCGCTGTATAAATCATATCAATTATTTATTTATTATATTTCACGCAGACACAGAAGCACATGTACAATCAGTGTAGAGCAGGTTCATCCACCAAGCTCCTTTGGAAAAAAAATAAATGTTGCCAACCACTCTGATAAAATCAGAAAATCGTTTCCAGTCATCACAACCTTATAAAGTACAATGTTACTGTAACATTTGTTTCCTCAAAAGAAAAAAAGAATAATAAAAAGCCACAATTATGTTTGCTGACGCTACCTTTACCAACTACACTGTACTTCTATCCCTGCCCTTTTTAAAGCATTCTTGTTGAGCTTCTTTGATAAAATCAATGGTAATGGGATATGAAAAACTTATATCCTCTGTTTGTATTTCATATGATAAAGAAGGAAAGTTAGTAATGATTTGACTGTTATGATGCATGACACACACAATTACTGTATCTCTTTGATTGCTCTTGGGAACCTCCCTGTTTGTGATTTTGTGGGACTGTTAGTCTCCAGGACCTGTGACTGAGCCTCCTGTCATTAGATTTGAAAAGACAATGGGATTTTGATAACGAGGTGCACATGTTTCCTGTCTTTGTGTTTGTGTGCAATGCTTGCCCTGATTGCAATGATTAAATACTAGAAAACAAAGAAAGAGACGTCACTTGTCATTAAATCGATTGTTTTCCCCCCAATCTTCCAACAGGTTGTATCCGACTTTGACAGGACGATAACACGGTTCATGCATAATGGCAGGAAAATACCAACGTGCCACGGTAAGAATTAGCTCCTGTAGGAACCAGAGTACATACACTGTTTTAGCCTAGCTTCCAGGCTGTTGGTTAATGTGTATCTATTTCTCTCACCCTAACTGACATGTGATAACTCCCTTGATTGTCCATGTTTCAATTGACTAATCAGTCCATGGAAGGACTTGTCTGTGCCTGGGACTGATGTATGCTAACTGAACAGGCATAAAAGTGAAGAAAAGCATCTCAGTGCCTTGAAGCTAAGCTAACTCTTCCTGCACAACAATGATAGTTTTGTTTGATTGTTAGAATACTCAAAGATAACAGCAAATTTTTTTTCTGGTTGTAGTTTCTCTCACTCTCTCCCTCTCTCTCTTTGATATTACATTATCTATTCATCTCTACCCCTCTTTGTCACTTCTTCCTTCCTTCTCTTCCTCTTTCTCCTTTTTTCTCAGCCATATATTTTACTTTCTAACCTAGTTACATATGGTCATAGTCCTCTGTGTGCCCTGTGAGACAATCACATTGTCTTTCTCTCTCCCATGTTGTTCTTTTGTTCTTTTTGAAATAATTGAGAGCTTCTGCTCTTGCTAATAGTATGACCTTAATACTGAGAAGGACATACTGCTGTAGAATGTACTCTTTAACTGCCTGATATGAACTTACCGAGCGCACAAGAGATAACTGAAGTACATTGCCCCCAAAAAGACAGCCTCCATTGCCATAATATTCATAGCGTGATAGAGAATTGAAATGTTAGGTAGTAATAAAAGGTATTTCCTCGTAAAGAAGTTTATTGGAAAGTAAGTTTGTGAAACTCTTATAATGAAAAACTGAAAAGAGAAAATTCCAGTGTTCAAATTTGTCTTATCAATGGTTTACAGTATATTTCATCACTCTGGCTTTGTGTGTGAGAGCTATACATGAAGGGGGAAGAATTATGTTTCTGCCAAATGATATAGACTCTGCTCTAGATAGAATAGGGGAAGAATTCTTCCCTAGAAGGGGATTGGAATGGGGTTTAGGGTGTCTGTACTACAGGTACAAATTGTATACCCAGTGACTGGAGGAAAATGGTGAGTGTTAATGACGACACTGTGTAGACAGATGTGACCCCTCACTACAGCAGGCTCTTGAAGTTACCAATAATCATAACTGTGTTTTGGTAGATAGATTCTCCAGACTTAGCATTTTGATGATACATTAACTGTTGATGCTAAATATGCTGAATATTTCACACTAGTTTCATTTTTGTGAATTTTGCAGCCCGCCAAAATTTCTTTCGGTTGAATGCTTGTAGCAATGTATACGTACATGCAACATGAGCAGGTAGCAGCTGCTCACAAATGCAGAGCCTACTACAATTGTATGGGCACGTTTCTACCAATACGCTGAGCATTCACAATGCAAGCAGTACAATATCTATTCCCGTATAACCCATTGAACCTCCCACGCAATTGCCATAGAACTCCCTATTTGCGAAGTATTTGTCATCTATAGTAATTGTCCTACTGCATCCCATCCCTGAAAAAAAAGGAAGAGAGAGACATACCTCAAAAGCCAGTTGAAAAAGCATGTCACCAGAAAATTTTTGTGGTCAAGGTGTATTCAAGCTTGCTGGAAGGTAGACATTAAAACACAATAGGTAGATGTACTGCTGCAATCAGTTGCCTGAATTTTCAGAGTTTCTGAACATTCATATTCCATAATCGTTGCCATGATGTTTGTGAAAATGTTGAACTTTTGGTATTTGAACAGATATCCGACTTCCTGTGTTTCAACTAAAGTGACTTAATGTTTCTTTTTGTGTGTTTTTTGCTTATTTTGTTTTTTGTTTTTTTGCTTTTTTAGCTGTGATGCCTGCAACTCTACTAGAGTAACTTGTTCTAGGAGTGACACACTGTAAACATGGCAACTTTGGTGCAATTTGTTGTTGCATTGGGCCAATTTCAATGAACTTCACTTGTTCATATTTCTAGCGGACAAGAGTGTTTCTTTATAGTACTTTTAGTGTCTCAAAAATATTTTTTTTTTCTTTTTCCGTCTTTATTTTGCTTCTTCACAGATTAACAGATACAGAATTTTGACATTGCTGCATATAAGTACCGTATAATGTTTTCTTTTTTGCAATGGTAAAAAACAAATTGTAATACAATGCAAGGGGGAGGCTAAAAACTCCCTCATTTATACCAAAAACAAAGAACCGAGTCCACTCAGCTTGTTTGGCTCAGCCACAACCCCAACATATTCTCAGTCATGTTTCAGGGATGATTTAATCGTCCCTGCAAAACTTTCCATCCCCACTTGTCTACAGGCCGAACAAGCCAGTCCAAACAGAGTCTATAATCATATTGATCATGACAAGTGCAGAGGTTTGAAAATCTGAGTTAAAAGTATAATTGACTGTAATTAGAATTTAGGAATGTAACTGAGCCCAATTGCTTAGACTGCAAGTAACAAACACCATTTGGTTCTATGAAATGTTAATTTTCCTTTTCTATAAGCTATAGCTCTTTCAACCTTTTCTAGATAAATTATCTCATTCTTAAACTGATCAAAACTTAAGGTCTTGTCTTGACATTTGTTACGGAAAATAAAATGTTTTGCATATAAAATAATGGTGTTTACCAGAGTCTTCTGGGTGTCAATACCAAAACAGATATCAATACAGGTTAGAGGTGAAGAAAGTATTGCAGTTCTTTCTAGCCACTTCGTAACGTTTTGCCAAAAGGTTCGTACATAGTCACAGTAAAAAACAGATGGAGCAATGTTTGCTCTTCAGTGTTGCATAAATTACAATTTGGGGATGATTTTATACCAATTTTAAATAAAAATTTGTTTGTTGCAATTATACGGTGCAAAAACTTAAATTGAAAGGTTCTAATTTTTGTATCTAATGTGGCAAAGAATGAAATATTGAAACGCTTTCTCCATATAATCAAACTCTCAAGAGGTTGTTGCAAATCTGTTTCCCATTTTAACAAAACACGGGAATACTCGGTTGGACAGATCTTTTTTAACAACTGTGAGTAACAAAATTTAACAGGTGATTTATGGCATACAAATGCTTCCAACCTGTCATCAAAAACTTCAGGCTGCTCATCAACATTTACATGTTCTTGTTTCAAAACTCTTTTCCACTCAGCAGGTATAGCTGATAAAATTGCAAAATAATCTAAATAGTTTGAAATTGGAAGATTAAATTCAGCCTGCAATTCTTCAAAAGACTTAAAAAAACCATTTTCTCGTATCAAATCTCTAACGTAAAATATACTTGCATTGGACCACCTTTTGTAAAATACAGTTTTGCCTGCTACCTTAATAAATGAGTTATTTCAAATCGATTGCCAAAGTATATCTTTATATCTAGCAGGGTTGTAGTATCTGTAATGGGCCCAAGCCTTTAATACATCAATCCAAAAGAGATTTACAGATAAGTGGTTACAATCGTGTGCACTAAAGTTTCCTCTGAAAACACTCTTTCCTCCACATTTCTCCAGAAAGAATTTAGAGAACAATTTCCATTTTTTGGTTCCTGTTTGAGTTTCCTCCTCGAGAAATCTCTTTACCCAAGATACTTTTAATGCCTGACAAAAACTTTCTGCATGTGGCATTTTCAAGCCTCCATTTTTGTAATCATCATACATAATAATACGTTTAATACGGTCAGTTTTTTGGTTCCAAACAAAGTTGAACAGGAGTCTCTGTAACTCATCAAAAAAACGTTTTGGAGGATCTTGTATGTTACTGAATAAATACACAAACTTAGGCATCACCAGTGACTTAATTATAGTAATTTTTCCTAACAGTGTCAAGTTACGGTGTCTCCAAATGTTCAGTGTGCTTTCCGTTTCTTTCAACTTTATTTGGAAATTCTGGTTAAAACAGTCTACACTTCCTCTTAAAGGTATATATATTCCCAAGTAAAATAAATACTCTGTTACCCAGTTCATCTGGATATCTGAACACAAAGTGCCACTCCACGGACCAAGACAAGCGATGTTGCTTTTTTCAATATTAACTTTCATCCCAGATATTTTTTGAAAAGCAGACAGTAAATGAAATGTGTTTCTTAAGTTCACTTCATTAGCAGATAAATATACAATCGTATCATCAGCGTATTGACTAACTCTGAGTTCGACTCCATCAATTTTAATGCCAGTAATGTTCTTACTTTGCCTTAACATGATACCTAGGATTTCAACTCCAACTAAAAACAAATAGGGTGATAAAGGGCAACCTTGTCTGACACCTTTTTGCAAATTAAAATTGCTTGAAGAATATCCATTGTTAATTACACAACTGGATATGTCCGAGTACATCACTCTAATCCATGTAATGAAGTCGTCTTTAAAACCAAAGGTTTTTAAGCAAGCTATTAAAAAATTCCACTCAATATTGTCAAATGCTTTTTCAAAGTCTATTGACACAGCTAAACCTTTGAATGGTTTCATTTGACAATACTGAATCACCTCTTTCAATAGTCGAATATTTTCTCCAATATAACGATTTTTTAAAAAGCCCGTCTGATCAAAATCTATTAAAAAAGGCAGGACTTTCTTAAGTCTATTTGCAAGAACTTTTGCTAGAATTTTATAGTCATTGTTCAGAAGTGTGATAGGTCTCCAGTTTTTCAAATGGAGCTTATCTTTACCCTTTTTTGGCAGTAAAGTGATGACACCCCGCTTCATCAGTGTAGACAGCTCTCCATCTATAAAACATGTGTTAAAAACTTGACATAGTATATCTTTTATGTCTTGCCAAAATACCTTGTAGAAATCTATAGGAAGGCTATCACAACCCGGAGTTTTTTCACTTGGAATTGATTTAACAGCCTCGAAACACTCTTTTTCAAATACCATGCCTTCACAGAGGTTTGCCTGTTCTTCTTTTAACATAGGCATTGAAATATTATCAAAAACTTCTTTAATGTCCCTTTCTTCAACTTTACATGATGTATATAAATTTTCATAAAAATCCTTTTCCATAGTCAAAATTTCAGATGGGTCACAAACGATCTCGTCATTCTTTTGAAGTTTTTGAATATGTTTTTTGTTGTAATTTCTCTTCTCCAAATTAAAAAAATATTTTGTATTTTTTTCACCATCACTGACCCAAGAAGCCCGGGTTCTAATCATTGATCCCCTAACAAATTCTTCTTGAATTTTAGTTAATTCTGCTTTCTTGTTCAATAACAACTTTTCTAGATCATGATCATCAGGATTTTGATCAAAATCGTTTTGAAGTTTTTCTATTGATTTTGCTAATAGTTGGAAGTTATGTTTTAAATCTCGTCTAATCTTTGAAGATAATTCAATACACTTTTGTTTTACTTTAAATTTAACAAACTCCCATAAGTTACAAACACTCATATGAGAGTGCAACTTAATTGTAGATATTATAACTTTTCTTATTTGTTCCCGATTGTATTCTTGTGACAAAAGAGATGTATTCATCTTCCAGAACCCTGGTCCTCTTTTAGGGACCTTCTTAATAACTATTAAGGAAATAGCTGAATGGTCACTCCTGTGCCCATAATGTATATTACAATCCTCAACATAGTTACAAATATTTTTAGAAACCAAGAAATAGTCTAACCTGCTACGTGAGAGTTTGGAGCGCCAAGTAAATTGTAGCTTACTGGGGTTTCTTTCACGCCAAACATCCACAAGATCAAAATCATCTTTTAAGGTTTCTAATGCATCATAACAACGAGGGTGATATCGAACATGAACTGGATACCGATCTAAAACAGGGTTTTGAACAGTGTTCAAATCACCACCTATGAACAAAGGTTCTTCACAATACTCAGTTAATACATCATGTAAATTTTGAAAAACATCCACCTTATCTTTGTTTGGGCCATATAAATTTACAACTGTAAACTTTGTAGTTTCACCATAAGACAAATTAAGCAAAAGTAACCTTCCTTCTTTGTCTCTGTGTACTTCCAAAACCTCTAAACCACAGTTGGCTCTTAATAAAATACAGACACCTGCACTGTCCGACTGACCGTGACAAAAATATATTTTATTACCCCATTCACTTGACCACACTGCTTCACAGTTCTCTGTACTGTGTGTCTCTTGTAGTAAGAATAAATCATATTTTTGCCTTCTAAGCCAACTAAATAAACATCTTCGTTTCACATCATTAGCTAAACCTCTGACATTGAGAGAGTATAACCTAACCTCTATATTTTCACTCATTGTTCAAATTTGTCATCAATTTAGTTTTCATAGACCTGTACATGCAATCAATTTGCCATTTTATCTGAAGAAGCAAAACTACATACATACAAACTACAAAACTCTGTAGTAAATCCAATAGAGGGTGCTTATAATTAAAACAAAGCAAAGTCTTACTTTGAAACCTTTCATCTAGGCACTTATGACAATCCATTGTTTCTTCTCAAAATTCTCAAAAAAAATTCTGAAACTCAGGAAGACAAAATAATGCTCGCAAAATTAACTTTCCTCTGCCATTCAAAAAGGCCCTAATCAATGTCCAGTGTTGAAACACGTTCATTTGTACGAATATCATGCTTTTCCCGCATCAACTATACTCTGTCTATAGATCGCGAATAGTCTTGAGTGGTCCTACTGCTCCCTTCCCTCCTTCCTTATACTTGATGACACGGGGGACAGACCAAGGAATAAATGCAAAATGGCCATCATCGCGCAATTGCTTCACTTTTTTCATCAGCTGTTGGTGTTTCTCGCGCGTCGATTTGTGTACGTCGTCCGATACGAAAATACGGTTCCCACCGAATTCTGCACCACGTTTGATAATAGCAGTCTTCAGCACCAATTCACGGTCTCCATAACGCAAAAAGCGAACGTGGATGGGGCGCGGTCTTTTGTTTCCCCTGGGTTCATCTGGTCGTACCGTCATCCTCATCGGAGTGCGATGGGCACGATCCATCTCCATAGAGTGCGGGATACCAAGAGCGTCGCGCACAAAGGCATGTACCACTGCCTTACAATCTGAGGCATCCTCCTCCGCACCTTCAGGCACATTGTGTAGGACTACATTGTTCCTTTTGTTTCTATTGACTAAATCTACGATCTGTGTCTCAAGCTTGACAATGGTGGACTTGTCTGCTTTAGATTCAATTTTACATTTCAGTTCCTCCAAATCAAGTTCAAAATGACTCAAACCATGATCCATCTCTGACACATGGTGTTCAATTTCAGCCACCTTAGATTCCACTTGTTCTATTCTATCACACAGTTTGTCAAGTTTTGAAGAAACTGATTCAAGAAGTGGCATTTTTGACCAAATGTCCGCAAGCATCGAACTTTCACTGGGCATGTGTAGCATGCGGCCGGAGGGCGCAGGTGCGGTGCCCACCGGCAGCACCGCAGCTTCAGTGGAGGGCGCGGGCGTAGAGCCCACTGGCTTTGCTGTGCGAGGATGCTGTGCAGCCATTTCACAGTCAGTCACACGTGCTTTGACTAGAACAGCGATGTACGATAGAAAAAGTACTTACTTATTTGCTTTTGAGTCCAATGTCACTTGTTCCATCGAAGTCAATATGACGAGGGATTTACACAGTCCATTCAGTCATCTCCAAAATAATCTCCGGGAAAAGCAAAAGTGTCAAAATAGGCCATTAAATCGGGAGAAAATTATCCAGACAACATGCCTTGGTGAAAGTATATAGCGCCCTCCTCTCAAAAAATATTTTCATTTTATCATTACCCTAGTCCAGTAGAGCGTGGAGTTATAGAATATATTCATTCCACGAAATATTCCTTGCTTACAGTAAATATGTGGTTACAGTCCAGAGGGTTGCCTCTTTTATCTCGTAACAGGTGTTCTGGATGAATGCAAGATGCTTCCAGAGTCCTACAGGGAGGCCGCCTGCAAACTGCGGAGCAAGTACTACCCCCTTGAAGTGGACGGCAAACTTACAGTGGATGAGAAGTACAACCTGATGGTGGAATGGTGAGTACAACCAGGGAGCTCCTTGGTTCAACAACACATCAGTCAGCTGAGAACCAAACGGGTGCTATCACATTCTAAGATTTGAGCGTAAATAGAAATGAAACTATCAATTTTCATGGAATAAAAAAGTGTATTTAATTGAAAGTGGGTAGATTTGTAAGCATTGTTCCGAATTATAATAGGGTAAAATAGCACCCTTGCTGTTTTAATTTTAAACATTTTATTGAAAATTCAAATAATATAAAATTGACACCATAATGCAGAGGAGATGGAGCTTCTACAACATGATACCAATAACTCAATACCCCCCCCAAAAAAAAAAAAAAAAAAAAAAAACTGCGATAAAGCCCTTCTGGTTCTCAGCCAGTGTTATCTTGCGTGCTGAATATTCCGGTTTCTGTCACAGTGGGTGGTCAACAAGGAAATCGAAGTTTGACCACCCGCTGAGAGACGAACGGGAACATTTGACATGCATCACTATCCTCAGGGTTTGTGAGTTGATGAAAGGGGGAGAATGAATACCAAGCCTTTATTATACGTGCATTTGCTATGTTGTGTCAGGGAACAGTTTACGGCTTGCCCCACCAGTATCCTCTGTGATAAGATCTCACTTTATTGATGTGTGTGTACTCCAGTCTTTCTTTGATATGAAGACTTGTTTCGTAACAATTATCATTTTTTTTTGCCACCACCAAGGGAGGAGATTATGTTTTCATTACCGTTTGTTTGTCCGTGTGCAAAATAACTCCAAAAGTTCTGAACGGATTTGGATGAAACTTGCAGGAAAGGTTGAGAATGGCACAAGGAACAGATGATTACATTTTGGTAGTGATCCAGAAATTTTTATGTATTTTATGAAGGATTTTTTTATATTTTGGCAGGGAGGGTCAATGAACTTGGGAGTTCAAGCTGCGCATTTTTTAAGGTTTTCATGCACGCACTGAAGTGCGTGCTCTAGCTTCTGCTAGGGCGAGGCGCACCGCACTGCTGGAAGTTGATGGCTTAACAAAAGGCTTCTATATTTGGAAATTGGGTGATTTTCAGCATGTATTAGAATGGGTGGAAATCACTGATCTCCATGGAAGAACAAGATCATTGATGGAAATTAGCTGCTTGGCTGAGGTCTGCGCTCTCAGAGTGCTTCTCTAGTTTTACGATGTAATTCTTTGTGCTAGCAAGACATGAATGTCTCAATAAAATACTATTCATCTATCAATCTATCATCAGGTGGACAAGTGCCCACAACCTCCTGGTCAGCTGCGGCCTCAACCGAGCGGACATCAAGGACATGGTGGCGAAGTCGGGCGTCATGCTGCGGGACGGTGTCACCGAGATGTTCCGGCGCTGCGACGACGCCGGCGTGCCGCTGCTCGTCTTCTCGGCCGGTGTCGGCGACATCCTGAGCGAGGCCATATCCCAGTTCTCACAGTTCTTCCCCAACATGCAGGTCATCTCCAATCTCATGGATTTTGATGACGAGGTAACGCACTGCTAAACATTCTATCCACAATGCATTTCCCTCCCCCCTTCAGAACTCAGCAGTAACTTTTTTATCTGGTTGCCTGTTTGAGCCACTAAAGTCTGTAAATTTGATGACTCCACAAAAGAAATTGATTAGCCTGAGATAAAAGCAAGCATATTAATAATCCATTTGCATGGTTTGTGTCTGTGGCAAGCCAAAAGGAAATGCATCCAGTAAATTTACCATCAGGTTTTGAGATATATGATCAAAAAATTGATTTCTGGCAGAAAGATTGTCCCCCTTTCTTTAACACAGATAATGCACCTGTCTTTTCATGCGTTAGTAGAAATAACGTGTATACGGTAACAATGGAATTTAGTCTAGACCCACTTGGCTTTGCTTTACTGGTTAAGTATGCCATAGTTACCTTATGCAAGATGCTAACAGATGGAGTTTTTGGGTCACATCGTGCGTAGAAGGCAAACGGAACATCTTGTCCTGACTGGATTTGTAAACGGCAAAAGATCACGCGGTCACAAGGCTCACTTTCCTGTCCACAAAGGCTGGGATATTAATAAACTGGCAAAACAGCATCTACCTTGCTGCACTTGTGCAATGACAGAGGGAGCTGGAGGAGTATTACTGCATCAGTGATTGCCAGTGACTTTTGGCAAAGCAGAGAGAGAGTTACCTTTATGCACACACAATTTCTACTGACGCACTCAGACCTGTGCATCATTTGTATGTCCCCCCCCCCCCCCCCTTCACTGATGTGTTCTAGTGATATTCATGCCTTCACCAAATTCACATACTATTGCACATGTTTCGGTTGGATTCCCCAGTTAACCTCCAAATGAGAGGTTAATTGGGTAATCCAATCTTCCATCTCTCCCTTCATCCATTTTTACGCTCTCCACTTCTGAAATTTTAGGACTCTTTTCCTAAAGAGGTCTGCGATTATGATATGTTGCATTAATTGTCATTACCATGGCAGCATCCAGAAAACAGGCGGTCATTTCTAATTATTTACCATGTTGTCACAGTAACAGCAATTTTACGCTAATTGCAAATATCTGTGTAAAATGATCCCCTGATTTTTCTTGTTTGTTTGTTCTTTTATCGCTCATGCTGGTTCCAGTCACTTAGGCATTCTGTTGAGGCTGATGTTGTTTATTGCGAGGCTGCGTTTGATAATATTGGTGTGCACATTGGTGAACGTGGATTTTACACCCATTGCCTCATAATACGGTCTGTACTTTAGCCTGGCTAGCTGCCATATATTGTAGGGAGAATTCAAGTCAGAGCTTGTTCCAACCCTACAGTCTGACGGTCAACATTTTTGCATTAAATATTGACTCTGCATAAAAATAGACTGAAAATTCACGGCTCTAAAAGTAGGTTGTTCTGCTCTTGTTTTGTTTTGTTTTGTTTTGTTTTGGGGGTTTTTTTTGTGGGAGGGGGAGGGGGTTTCAGTCAGTGCCTTTGATGTGGATAATGATATGATATGGACTGGCCTTGAAGGGGATACAACATTTATATCCTGAATTAGAATCATATTGCCAAAGTCAAACAATAAGATTCTCGTGAGGGCAATTAATGTCATATCTCCCGAGAGCAGCCAGTCCATATCATTATCATTCACAAAATCAGACATCTAGAACAAAAATATTGACAGTTAGTGTAATAAAATCTTAAATTGCATTTCAAAGGAGGAAAAAGCAAATAGACTAGAGGGCAACAAGATTTTACTGGATGTATGGCTAGCCATCTCTATATAAGTGTGCAAATGCTTGTCAAGTGCATGAACTCTTTTGCTACAAGTGCACATCAGCGTGTTTTACAGTCTATCCAACTTATTGTCAGCTATTTTACACCCAAATTCCCATCGACTTTCTTCGGCAGGCAATTAGCTTCTTTTTTTTTTTTTTGACTTGATGAAAATTGGCCTTTAAATGGCTGAGATATCCAATAAAAGCGATCCTAATAAAATTGACAGGCCAGGACTTTTCTTAGGATCTCTTTGTTTTACCTTGTTTTTAGATATATCAATCATTTCCAAACCAGAGCTGCCAACTAGTACTGATTTTCAGTAATTTCTACTGAAATTGGGAAAGAATACTGAAGGTTACAAGCAAATTACTGATTTTAGAAATCATTGTCTGTGATGTATTCTATTGCACTGTTAAGGATTACTGATTTTCACTCAAAAAAGGTGCAAATTACTGATTTTCAGCCATCAAAGTACTGAAAGGCTTTTACAAAAGTTGGTTGCTGTGCAAAACCGATTTTCTTCAAATGAACTTTTGATTCCCCTTAGAATTTATGCTCTTTAACATTTCATAGAGTGGTTTCTAGATATCTCGCAAAACGTTACAAGCTGAATCCTCACCTCATCCAGTATTGAACAGACCCTTTAAGATGTCTGATGTGGTTGACAAAATTTTGTTTTCTTACTCTGTACTTTTCTGCATGCAGGATAAGCTGGTGGGCTTTAAGGGGGAGCTGATCCACACCTACAATAAGCACGAGGTTGCCCAGCACCATCCAGAGTACTTTGAGAGTATCATGCACCGGACGAACGTCATCCTTCTTGGCGACATGCTAGGTGACCTGAAGATGGCCGATGGGATGCCCCAGGCCCAGACCGTCCTCTCCATCGGCTTCCTCAATGATCATGTGAGTTTGACCTTTCCCCCTTTGACCCTTCACACTGAGAGGATTGTTGTTTTTTGTGGGGGTGGTGGGGGAGGGGGGTGCAACAGTGTAATTGTATAGAGAGGACACTATTTTGTGTTATATTGCCCACTATAAGTATAGATAAGTGTGACTGCTTATATTTTTGTTATACATACCTGGTATCCTAAAAAAAATCAGTGTGTGCAGGTGTGTATACAATGTATGTCTGTCTCATTTCACATCTTTCTGTGTTAACTACTTATCTATCTATTATACATACATACAAGTATGCTGTACTTCAAGATAGATGCACACATTGACTGTACTGTAAAAGTGGACATTTTTGTGCTTTTCATGCAACCAGAAACTAGCATCAAAATAAAAGCATGCAAATATTTGTACTGGTTTTATGTAACACTATTTGATGTTTTGATTCTGTGGGATTAAAAATAAGCAAAATTCATCTTACCCTGACCAAGTGCAAAAAAGTACTTGCACAGAAATTTCCACTTTTACAGTATAGTATGTATATTTGCATATATACACATAAAAGCAAGCATACACGTGTGCTATGCAGTGATGCACTATTTACCCTATTTCCATCTATTCTCACCTCAATTTTCAGCATCCTCCGCCTTAGTTTGGAGCGATGAGTCAATGCCTCCGCCTTAGTTTGGAGCAATGAGTGAATGCTTTGGCATCCAAACAAGATGATGCGATTAGATGCGGAAAGTGCACAGTCCTCAGGTAAGCGCTTGTTGCCTAGAGACTCGTCTCCACAGTGAGGCTGTCTGTCGTGATGAGGTGATCGTGGGAGCAATATAATGTAATCATCGAAAATTTTGACAGCGTTTTCACGCTAATAGCAATGCACGTCTTATAACAATTTTAATAGTACTCAAAATGCAACATAGGTGATGAAGTCAGGGTCCAATGCGTTTTATGATGTGTAAGCAGTTATACACTTGTTAAGGTGTACCTGTATGTTCAAAATGTAGTTAGCTGTATCTATCAGTAAGACGGTAGTTAAATCCATGCTTGGTATTATGATGAGAAGATATTCATGGAAGAGGGATGATTGGAAAAGTTCAGTTTCAAAAAGCCATCTACTTCTTATTGATTGTGAAGTAGGTGTAATAAGTGAGGATAGTCTAGTAAGCAAACTCAACTTCTTCCAATTTTTCAATTGACTACCAGTACATAGTTTGACATTCTTTTGTTATGATTATCGTTCTCTGCAACAGGTTAAGTGTGTATATGCGTAGGTTGTAATAGAAGGAGACTTAAATGTTGCAAATAAGCACTGGTGATGTCAGCATCTGGTCTGTGCAAAGCGAACATTCAACATGGTTTCCAGCGATGTATGATCTGGCCATGCCAGTCGGTTCACACATGGCTGTCACTATTTAATGTGACCGTTAACGTTGATAGGTTGTCAGCTTTCCTACCAAATCAAAGGCAATCGTAAGGCTCAGTTGCCTTTCTGTTTCCAAATTGAATTGGCAGAAAATGGGACAATTTCATTTTTCGCTTTAGAGTGGAATTGCAACCCCCCCCCCCCCAAAAAAAAAAAAAAAAAAAAAGAAGAAAGGGCAGTCTTGGTGTATGTATTACCATTTCTAATATATCTTTTCATTCTGGCTTAGGTTTGATTGCATGACATTGTCAAAGCACAATATTCTGCAGCAAACTGCTCAGTTCATCTTAATCATCTTAAGCCAAGCCAAAGACGTTCTCGTTTACCTACCTCCAATACTCCTATGACTTTCTTTTGTTCTCGCATTCTCAGCCCCATTTCCCTTCAATTCTCAATTTGTACGGCTGATCTTGTTTTACCCATTTCTGACAAAGGGGCAGAAATCTGAGGATATGGTGTTCTAAGCCTTCAAAATCCTGGATATGCATTCCAACAAAGGGATACAGTGCACCTTCTAGACAATTTCAATAAAATCTCACCATCTTGCATTCTTCCCCCCCCCCCCCAAAAAAAAAAAAAAAGAAAAGAAAAAAAAGATGATAATAAGAAAGAGAAAAAATAACGATAATGAAAATAAATGAAATAAAGTAAATAAAAAATAATAAGGACTGAAGCAGTCTTCCTGTTACTGAGCATAGAATAGCAGAATTTGCATTGAGTGTAGTTAGGCTTTAGCAATGTGTGCTTTCAATAGCGTGTGATGCAAAAATCGCCAAGTGTGTTATCACCCAGCCAAATACGTGGCTGCACTGCTGAGTTTGATATCCAAAGAGGATAGGCATAGTCCGTTATGGCCAACCCAACCCATTCTATACGTTTGAAAGGGATTGGGATTATGTGGGCATGTATAGGTGGAGCATGCACATACAGTATGCTTGGACAGGGAAAACAAATTTTTTGTACTCTGATGCAAGTGAACAAAGTCATACCAATGACATATTTTCAATTCAAATTTGATGGATAATGAGTTATTTTAGGGAAAGCTGGGCCCAGATCTAGACCATTTGAACTTTTTCTTCCAAATACCAAGAGAATATTCTTTAACCAGGTAATATATATTTTATATTTGTGTGTCTAAGTTTTAGGCCTTGTCATCTCCAAATTGGCATGAAAATATGCCTTGAATGTGAATGCTAACTTTGTAAAAATGAACTACTACTGTGTTGTTAGTTGAAAATCAATTCAGTGTAAACATTTGTGGTAGGTTATATTATATTGTATTATATTATTATCATACTAGGTTTATTTGCCTTAGACTTCAAGCAATTACTGTCATCATTTGCGTGACTTCTCATAAAATGAGTCAAACATTTCTTCACTGCAGATTATACCTTCATATTTTGATGATTGTCCGTTACGTAAATTGTGTCGCATTGTAAGACGTGCATTGTTAAGTGACAATAATATCAGCTTTGATGTCGATTGTACCCATGCTCCCACTGATCACCTCGTTGAGATGGCCATGCTTGGTCTTGTTTTGTTTTTTGGCAACAACCGCTTACCTCTGGTGTATGTTTTTCACCACCAGGCACATTGAACCTTCTGTTCATCACATTTGTATTTTAATTTTTGTCTTTGTTCTGTAAGTAGCTCGTTCACCACTCTATAAAGATGTGCATCATGACATGACAATACATGTAATGTCAAAACTGATATAGATTGATACGCACCTGCTCCCACAATCACCTTGCTGAGTGGCCTCGTCACCGTACGTAGGTTTCTAGGCAACAAGCGCTTACATGTGAGAATGGACTCTTTCTCTGTGTGGTGATGTTGTTTGATATTTTGAGTGGGTGTTCTATGCTCGGAAGTTTGGAGATATTCCAACTTTGAGTGGATGATAACAATTCATCATTGCCTAAAGACATGTCACATTACAGTAATGTTTGCGCCGTAAATTTAGCGAGTCTAATTTTTTTCGCAAATCGGGACCTTCCGACGAAATCCTGAGTGGTTAAATTCACGATTGTGGAGTACAGTAATGAAGGGAAAAATATATGCTTACCCATCGCTTTCATTTCACAATCAGAATTATTATTTTCTTGTGTTTTTAAACCCGCGAAAATACTTGTTCTCTGTACAAAGGCGCAGTCAGACTGGCAAAAGATCGAGAAGTTTAAGATCGCGATCTTTAAGATCTCGAAGTTTTGCCAGTGTGACCGCAAATTTCCCGCGGAACTTCTCGCGAAACTTCTCGATCTGTTTGCGGGCGATGTCTCCGAAGCGCGAGGCCATTGTCATGTACAGGTGCGCATTGTTACATCACAGTCACTAGCCATCGGACGGCGCACTCTATCTTGCGCACGGACCAATGGCCCAAACTTCGCGATCTTAAACTTCTCGATCTTTTGCCAGTCTGACCTCGCCTCAAGATATCTGCTTTAATTCATATAGCATGTATACATGAATATAATGGGGAACAGTGGTTTGTTTGACTCATGGACCTATTTTCAATGTCGGTCTCATGGACTGTATGACTCGTGGGTGTCGGTCTCGTGGGATGAACCCCTTGCCAAGTGGTGAGCATAATTCTTGAAATCTTGTCTCTGTGTATAGATGGCATGTTATTTAGTGTTATCATTTGAGATTTAAGTGGGGGAAATATCTAGCCCCATGGGTTTCAGTAGGGCGAATTCATAAGAAATGTCACAAGTTCACCGTCCATGAGAAAAGTTTGTTGACCATGCGACAAGTTCATTGACCGTGCTGGAGGTTCATTGACTACAAAACAAAAATTGGCTTTTCGTGTAAACAACTTACACCCAAGACCCATCAAAGTTTGATGTTATAGCCATTCATCGCCATGGAAACTTATTCTAAACAGCCGCACCTGGCCATGATATCTTTTCACTGAATTGTTACTAACCATGCTTGCACCTGGTTCCAACTGGAGCTGTAGCAAAAGACTTTGACTTTGGTATGGATGGTCTGTTCAACAGATATTCATGCAAATGTCACCTGCCAGGTGTTAACTTTAAATTCCCTACCTTACATAATAAAGAAGACTTGTAATTCAGAACCCTTGTTGACCTCATACCTTTCATTGTTCAATTTAAATGTTCAGTTTGGAAGAAGAATGCTGCCATTCAAAGAGCAAACAAACCAATGCAAAACAAAACAGCTGAATGCACACCTGCTCATTGTTCATTTCAAATTCCTCACCGTGTATGACAAAAATAGAATTCAATTCAGAACACCTGCTGACTGCATACTATTCATTGTTCATTTCAAATGTTCAGTTCAAAATAACTGCTGGATGCACATTGTTCATTTCAAAATTATTACCAGGATCTAAAAATACACATGTTTATGATAGGTGCTGTGGCACGCCTGTTCATAGTTTAGGCCTATGTCCATTTTTGTAGCCACCTACACGCTATAGGTGATGGCGATGAGAGGTGTGTGTTTCATGCCATATTATAAATTCAGGCCGATATATAGAGTTCAAAGAGTTCTGCTAGGCCAGGGGTCTGTTTCATGAAAGTCCAATTTGAGAGACTTTTCACTCATAAGACACACTTCTGAGAGACTTCATGAAATGGATTTTACTTCTCTTTGAAAGTTTCTGTGAGCGAATTTGGCTATTCTGAGATTTATGTAAAGACTTACATTATGTGATGACTTCATGACACAGACCCCAGGACTTTATTTTTCCTATCAAGAGAAGTTATTAATGTTAACTTGTTTTTTAATGTAGAGAGAAATATTTTGTAGAGAAAATGTTTCAATTATCTTAATGCTTACTTTTAAAGAGAAAATATGGGTAGAAATAGTTCCTCATTAAGTACTGTCAAATGTCATCAGGAAAACCCATGACTCTGCAAATATCTGAGGATTGGTTTTCCCCCAAGGGTGATAAGGAGGTGGTGTGCCAACAATGTGTGGGCATCCCTGGGGGTGGAATAATACTAGGCTGGAAGGATCGCCCCCATGTTGAACAACTGCACATTCAGCCACATGCACAATATAAATGGCATGTCATAAAAACAAAAACAAAGAAACAAGACTCCCACACTCATACCTTGAAGCACTCGAAGAGTGCAAATTTCGCCAAGGCTATGGGGTCACTAATGCCAGAAAACTATGTACACATCCTGTAACAAAAACAAAACACACACACACAAAAAAAAAAACCCACAACAACTATGATCTGGATCACCATCAAAAACTAATCAACTGTTCCACTTATGTATAACAACAGTCCTATTGTGATAGTTTCATCACAATCCGTTCATAAGGTTAAGAGAAGTAAGCAGGCAAACAAAATCAATGCTTGTAAATAACGTTAACTCCTTGGCGGAGGTATATTGTAAGTTACCATTTGAAGGAAGATGGCTACTTACGTAGAGCATTATGGCTTTTTTTTCTATTTGAGTGATTGAGAGATTTGCACTTCGAATTATTGGATGTGATGTTGAGCTCACAGTTCTGAAATTGATCAGACTTTGGATGATGAATGTAGGTGGGCTGCCATGAAGTTCAATAATTGTCCTACTTTATCAAAGGTGCTTGTTATCAACAATTGTCTTGAAAAAGGTGTATGTCTGTTTGCCAAGCATGTTTGACAGTAAATTTTCTGCAAACTGCACTTTACACTCATCATGTGAGCAGGCAAATTACACTTTCTTCGAAAGGTATTACCTATTTTCGAGAGATGGTAAATATTGCTTGATGTGATTTAATATTTTGAATGCTGTGACTCACAAACTCATAAATGTGTTCGTATATTACTCCAGAGGCAGTTTGAAGTCAGAATTCAAATAATGATTATTGCCTTGAATACACAAAACCTACTGTTTGTGCCTCATATTCCGCAGAGAACTCATTTTCGCAAATTTTGCAGGCTGAATGCAACTCACAAATTTTAAAACATATGAAGATATGAACACTCCATCCAGCATGAATGCAACATGGAGGTGTACATTACTTTGTCCATTACTGTACTCCAGGAATGCGAATTTAACCAATCACAAAATATTGTCTAGAAGTCCTTATTCACAAAAAATTAAACTCGCTAAATGTATGTCATTTTCAATAGTCCACAGCGTTCTGTCAAAGAAATTTGTTTATTTTGTGCCTGTGATTGGCAACATTGACTGTCTGTCTGTCTGTACATGTTTTTTGTTTTTTGTTTGTTTGATTTTTTTTCTTACTGAGTATGGTTATGTGAACTGGCGTCTACTGCATTGCTTGATTGTAAACTTGTTGAAGACGAGTCCCAAGAATATTCGAGCAGGTGTCTATGGGAAGTGTATGTTATAGCAGAATCAGTCCATCTTCAATGGGTTGATGATGAATGATTGAATCTTTTGTACTCTTCTCTAGATTGAAGCCAACTTGGAGGATTACAAAGCCAAGTACGACATCGTGCTCGTGTCAGATGAGACGTTTGATCTGGCCAACGCTCTGCTGCAGAAGATCCTGTAGAGGAACCAATTATGGATCCCAAGGTGCATCGCCGGAGTGTTCCTTCTTCTCCTCTTATCTTGGGTTTTCCGTAGTAAATTTCCCCCAGCGCCATTGGGAAATTGAGAAATTAATGATATATGAAGTCAGCAAGTAGTATCAATATGACAATTTTTTTCATCTTTTTGTTTTTATCTAAATACCACTGGCAGTGGATTTGTTTTGCATGTCTGTGCCATCACATAGCAGCTGTCGTGGAGAGGATCTCGTATTCAAGATGACTCCAACATCAGGAGAATGGTTGTCAGGGTACCTCAATGAGAGAGCAGCAGTTCGACAATAAACAAAAAAAAAAAATCATCTTATGCATTTTGGCAACGGTGTAAAACAGAGTGTTGTGCATTTATTTTTCCTCTAGAAAAGCCATCCTTGGTGAATGATGCGCTGTCTCATTGTGTAAAATTAGAGTAAAAGAGATCTATAACTGTTGAGACTTACAGGAGACTAAAGCAAAAACATGTACTCTCAAGATTATCAGGTTTATGATAGTTGCTCTCCTTTGCAAAATGCCAACATTGTTGCCGGAAGAAACTGTAAGTAGTCAAGAAAACTGTCACTGAACTTCAGGGAATACCTGCCTACTTTTCATTGCCAGAGCTGAGCAAAGTTTGAGTTGATATTAGGCACGGTCATACTGGCAAAAGATCGAGAAGTTTAAAGATCACGATCTTTAAGATCTCAAAGTTTTGCCAGTGTGACTGCATACTTCCCAAAAACTTCTCGCGAAACTTCCTACTCCAACTAGGGATATTTCCCCCACCCCTGCCAAACTTCTTGATCTTTTGCCAGTGTGACCGCGAGAAACTGAAACTTTGCGATCTTTGCTGTGTGACCAGTCCACCACCTGTTTTCGGGCCGTGCCTCAGAAACACACGGCCATTGTAATGTATAGGTGTCGACTGTCATGTCACAATCACTAACCACCACACTGCGTATTCTTTCTTCTTCCTTGTGCACGCGCACTAATGACCCAAACTTCTCGATCTAAAGATCGGGAAGTTTGGCTGCCAGGGTGACTGGACGACAAAAGATCGCGAAGACTTCGCAACCTTAAACATCTCAATCTTTTGACAGTCTGACTACTCCTAGTGTGTGTCTGCTGTAACATGCCTTTATGTCTTCGTGAGATGATGCTCAGTTGATCGATGAAGAGTTGGAAAAGGAGAGCCACAGCATTTGCAGTGAAGTAGAGTGTTTGAAATCCGTTGTCAAATAATGAAGATTTGTCCTCTGATATCCGTGGTGTCTCATTTATGCTGTGAAGGATGATGGTAGATGTTTGAAGCATCGAGGGCCCAGTTCGTGAAGATGCTTGCCCTTTTTGTAAGTCACGAGTATTGCATTTACTCTGGCAACAACTAAAGCAGGTGTCGTGCCACCAAACTTCCAGAAAGGCTACATTTTGGCGGCCTGATCGTCTAACTAAAACTCAAAATTCATTGTAATGTTTCCTTTTATTTTAGGCCACCACATTTCCTTTTCGAGCCACAAAAATTTCAGATTTATAGATTTCAGTTGCCGGAACGTGCCACCAGGGAGAAAAAAGCAAGTTTAGTGTTGAGCCCTGACTAAGGATAAACTCCTAAACTGACTGACTGTATCTGGACTGCTGCTGTAGTGATTTGCAAATGTAAGTACACTATACTCACAGAGTGCAATCCCCTACCAAGGCTGTAAGGCCACTAATGCCAAAGAACTCTGGCACAAAGGTGGATCTGGATCAGGATCTGAATCCCCTCAAAAAACCTCACTTTTCCTTTTAGTACGACTAAAACAGACCTATCCTGAAAATGTCATCAAAATGTGTTTTTAAGTTTCTCAAAATAACATTGCTAGCAAGACAAACTAAAAAACCAATAATGACAAAAAAAATACAAAAACAAAAAACAAAAAACAAAATCAGCTCTTTCATGGAGGTAGTTATTATAACTTAACAATAATTGCAAACCTCCATGTGAAATGGGCCTTTGATGTTTAGAATGTGAAGATTCTGTCACATACATTATGTATACATATACTTTATTCTTATGTAAGAGAGTACAGTAGATTATTTTGGATTGGTTGAATTTTTATCTTTATCAATGAATGTCAAACTCGCACAAAGTGACAAGGAAGTTGGATCTTTTCATACCTCCGCGTAACAATTGCAAGAGGTATTCAAGCTTGTGTATCATTGGTTGGTCCACTGACCAGTCCATATCTCTCGACCTGTTTTAGGCTTTGCTTTTGTTGCTTTCGTCCAAAAAGCTCAGGAGGTTCTTTCATCATTATATTGGGACTGGCTCAAGGAATGGGGATATTGATCAAGAGGTAGATGCATGATGTTTGAGTGTGGAATAAATTCTACAATAGCCAGGATCAGAGGCTTATAGTCAAAATGTACACAGCCACTTTCTGTCAGTAGTTTGTGGGGGATGTTATTTCATATGCCTATATACATATGTTTCATATCTCTTTGTGGATGGGATGAGATTTGTAAGTTGAACAACAAGTCTGCCAAATATTTCAATTTCTTTGCTGTGTATTGCATAGTCTGTGCATGCAGTTTGTCTGTAATGGAGCATACCATTTCTATGGGCCTTTGATAAAATTAAGTCTCGAGGAATTGTATGTCTTATAAGTGTGTGCTGTCTTATGTATACTCGATTTTAAGAAGATTATGTTCCTGTGTTTGCCAGTGGCTTATATGATTAATTTTGATTAATTCACCCAGTCTATTCAAGCAATAAGTTGAATTCCATTTTTTTTTTTAGCCTTCCAGTCCTCTAGGAACCAAAAGACAAAATTGCTGAGCATATGAACTTTTCAAGTTTGAACCAAATTCTGATTTTTGCCTTATGTTTTGAATTGTTTTGTTTGTTTTTATTGTGCATCTGCATTTTTTATTTTTATTAGTATTGTTTTTTTATTTTTTTTTTCTCTGTTTTTTTTTTTTTGGGGGGGGGGTTTATGCAGAGGTTGGCAATCCTTATTTCATTTCATTTCATTTCATTTCATTTCATTTTATTTATTTCCACTTTCATAATTGGTTTACAAAATTTGCTTTAAAAAAACAAACATACAAACAAACAAACAGACAAACAAACAAATTAAAATGCATGGTGTCAAATATGATAGATGTATGGGTCTTGTTCAATACCCATAATTGGTTGATGGCTATCCAGAATTTTTAGCATGATTTGTAGAAATGCAGAAAACAAGGTAAAGTCTTCATTCATTCAACAGATTTATACAGGTGAATCTAAACCTTTTTTTTTTTTTTTGGTCTATGTATCACTGGACTGGTTTAAAAGCCTACACAGCCTTGCAGTAATTGGGCAAAAAAAAAAAGAAGTTAAAATGTGCCTCTTCATTTTACTTTGCTTTTTAGGTCATTGCTGTGTGATTTTTGTATTTTCTTTACATTTTGATATTATGTATTTTTGTAATTCCATAGGCAGGTGCCCATGACAAAAAGAGAGAGAGAAAAAAAAAATAATAATGTGGTATATTTACAAGGACACAACAATGAAATATTGCAGATTTCATGTTCTTCGTATGTACTTCCTACGTGTTTTCCTGCCTTCACATTATTTTCGCTGAAAGGGCTATAGCTGCTCAGATTAGATGGTAGTTCTGGTCTAGTGTAGTTTGAGAAAAGATGAAGTTTTCATCCAGACCAGATCTATGGTCTACACTAAAAGGTTCTTTGTGATTCAAGGTCCTCTGGCACACAAGCGAAAGCCCTTACATTTCAGCTGTATAATTTCTCATGCGTACGCCTCAAGAGAGTGCAGGAGGCATTATGTGTGGGTGCACGTCACGAGACCGACACCCACGAGTCATACCATCTACAAGTTATACAGCCCACCAGTCATACAGCCCATGAGTTCGACACTAAGCAAACAAGGCCCACAAGACCAACACATTAAACCCCGTGTTGTATCTGTCGAACTCGTGGGCTGTTTTTACCTATTGTCGGTCTCATGGGCTTTATTTGCCTAGCGTCGAACTCGTGGGCTGTATGACTCATAGGTGTCGGTCATGTGGGATTACCCCTTATGTGTTACTGTGTTTTTCTAAAATTCTAATTAACAATTAATATCCAATTTTAAAACTTCTCTTCCACGTAGGCCCCCAAAACAAACATGATGCAGTCAGCTGCTGCTGACCACGAAAGATTTATTCAAATCCATGAGATTTTTCGAATCATCTTATTTTGGGAAAAGAGAGTGGAATCTATGAGTTGTCTATTGATGATAAAATAGCCTGGCAACCATAATAAAGCATGCATTACAGAGAATCTACAAGAAATGTAGGATACATTGCACATTTTGTTATCGTGTGGGTAGTGAGGTTGTGTTCTCAGGGGAGTGTTCTTTTTCGGTTGTTGTCTTTTATCACAACAACCTTTGTAGCTGTTGCCAACTCTATATACAGAGTTTTAATATTAGCTTTTAATGCATGTCCTTAGATTTTATTTACTTTAACCCTAAATAGACTGGGCTATTTTGGTAGCTCGAAAGACTGGGGGGGGGCCTAAAGGGCCCCCCCTTAAGATCTCGGCCGTGGATCGCGCGATCACCGCGGAAATTTGTACAATGGTAGTGTGCGATGTAATCTACAAGATCGTATATTTAAATTTTCCAAAATAGTATTCTTTTATTTTATTTTGATTAATTATGCTAATTTATGCGAGAAATCAGACTCTTTGACCTAAATCAGTAAATAAAGCTCCAAAAGTGCTAATTTTTGGTCTAATTATTCTTTATGGCATTCTTAGCAAATGTACTTGAAAAAAAATTTGGTATCAAAATTAATTTCTTATTTATTTTATTGTTTTATGAATTTCTTATGTATTTCTTTGTTTTTTCGACCTTTTGTTTTTGTTGTTTTTTTTACAAAATTTGTGGCAGACACTTTTTGAAGCATAATACTCCTAAAATAAATTAATTTTAGCCATTGAGAGTAAAAATAAGCATATTTATATGAACCATGTGAAAAAATCAATTTGCATTGACTTTGTACACAAAATCACATTTTTTGAGCCATTTTTCGGCCTCACGCGCATGTACAAAAAGTTATGTAACTTCAGAAACCGTACCTCCGGGCGTCACAAATTTGGTGTCAAAATGTGCGGGAAACTCGAAAGAAAAAAGTCATAGAGCATCGCGGCAAGAGCATTGCGTGTTGCAGAGTAATCGCACGAAATGTCGGGGGGGGGGGGGCCTTTTTAGGCCCCCCCCCAGTCTTTTTAGGGTTAAACCAGTAAGGGGTGCATGTATCTTCACAAGTTTGAGTCATGCGTGTCTTCAGACTTTTTAGAACTATTTTAAATCCTAAGCTGGGAATTCTTTTGACCTCAGAGGGAACTTGACGAGACGGGGTTAACTATCAGTTTCTCCACCGTGTCGTACAGCTATAGGTTCATTTTGACCTGTTGAGGACGAGTCCCGAGTATACTCGGGCAGGAGTCTATATTGGAAATGCATGTTGTAGCAAAATCAGCCCATCCTCAACGTGTTAGTAATTGTATAAAGACATACAAGTGAGGTCATGTTTTTTGTAAGTAATTTCCTTAAGTGAGTAGTCGTGTATGCTGTCAAAGTCAAGTTGTACTCATTTCTTTTTTTTTAATGTTTTGATTTGTTACTTTTTTGTGAGGCTTTCTTGTATTAAAAGTCTCCTGCTGGTACTGTTTTAGTCATCAGCACTGGTGCCGGGACTCCACTCCTTTGCCAGTGTGACCAGTGCTTTGTAATTTGTACACTTCAATTTCCAAAAACACACCAAAGAAATGAGTAGGAACTGGGCAATATAATACACACAATCTGAAATGCTTTTGCAACTTGCTCAACCCCCTACCCTATCCCCCTATTCCAAATGTTGAATCATTGTGAAGTTTGGAATATTGGACAAATGGTAGTTCAGGTATCAATTTTTTAACCCATACAAGATTTTCTTGGGGGTGGGGGCAAATCATCTTTCTTATTTGTTTGTATTTTTTCCTCGTTTTTCGTTTTTGGTTCAGTGTATATGACTTTGTTATGGCCTAGATTGTGTCAGTTCACTCTTAAGAATTAGATTACATCAAGACAGTAACATCCCCTTTTCCCCCTATATGTACACACTGAAAAATACTGTCCCTTCGCCGTTCATGTTTGTTTAATAACACCGTTCAACTTAGCATGCACGACCATTTAGCTCAGATTTTTCATATTGAAGACATGAGTGAATGCATTTTTCTGCTGGTTTCCGTTGATTCATTCATTAAACATATCAAAATTTTAGCATAAGCGTATGAATTTAAAGAAAGAGTAATGTTCTTTGTAATGTTATAGAGATTATGTCTGGGGAATCTATATCCAAACATGCATGATGGGGTTGCAATTATTCTTGGAACTGTACTTTTACTTGTTTGTCAAGAAATTTATCTATACCTGCAAATGTGTGTAAGTGTACAAAGTGTTATTGTAAGGAAGCATCTTGACACACAGAAGAGAGATAATTGTAATATATGTATATGTTTGCGACTACTTCCCTTCTTATGCAAAGTCTGTATATGTCCCAGAAGAAATGTACAGTAACCATGGATACTAGTAAAGTTTAGTGCAAACATGTACATGCTAATCCCCCACTTTGTATTTAATTGACTAAAGCTATAACATCTTAATAAATTGATTATTTACTCTTTTACAAAGAGCTGTGCCGAATCCACTTCTTGTTCTGTGTGAGTTGATGGAACATACATTTTCACAAAATACCTTGCACAACACAATTATCAAATTCTTTCTCTCTTTTTTTCATATGAGATCAGTGAAAGTTTTGAGGAAAATCGGGAAGCAATCGATGCAAAAGTTATGAATTTTTACAGTTTTGGTGTTGGAACCGTAAATGAGGAGACTACTTGAGTTTATGACATATGTGTGGACACCAACTATTAAGAAAATATAAAGAAACTTCAACATGTTTTCACATTTCTAGCAAAATGAAAGAGCACTTGACTTACCGCTTTCAGAGAGCATGGGGAATAATTACTACCCTTACATATATCAGTATTAAATTGATGGAATGAGTCATTTCATGAAAAATGAATTTTTGTGGAATTCCCTTTATATTTTTTTTTATATTGTTGTCCACTCATGACATCATAACCTCTAGTAGTCTCCTCATCCAGCAGTTCCAACACCAAAACTTTAAAAATTCATAATTTTTGCATCGATTGTCTGATATTCCTCAAACTTTCACTGATGTGTTCCACTAATATTGCTGCTTTCACTCAATCCACATTTATCTTGGGTTTTGGTTTCCTTTAATTAGTTGCTTAGCTGGCCTATAACTGGACATAATTTTATTTTATTTTTTTTTTTTTGACGATACAAATGTATTGTTGGATTTGTATATGGCTGACATATATGTTTTCCAAACACATTCCTGGCAATAAGTTCAACACATATATACACATTAATACAGATGTATTCTTGGCTTTATTCAGATATATGCATACATACATACATACATACATACATAATACACACATATTTGTGTCTATACATGATTATATGTATTATATGTATACATACATAATATACATATATTGATGTCTATACATATACATTGTACATGTATTATATGTGTACATACATAATATACATATATTTATGTCTATACATATACATTGTACATATATTGTGTGTATACATACATAATTACGTGTGTATGCATGTTTTCGAAATATGCCAACACTATTAATACCTAGTTTGCTTTGAGCACTATTAGAATTTGAAAAACATGTTGATAGCTATTGCTGACGGCCAGCGGAGAGAAAAAAAAAGGGAAACACATTATACATAAATATGATTGCTCAATCTTGGTTTTTGCATTGATAAGCATGTTTATTTTTTATCTAATTGAACTACCTATCTATAACGACAGTACATGTATCCTAAACCAGTATAAAAAAAGTAGTACACTAATTTGCAAATAATTTATACAAAAATAACACCACTAGTATATCTAGTAGTAATCATGTGATTATGTTGTATAGCACTGGAAAGTGATTGGATGTGTAAAAGTGTACGTGTGTCTTCAAAAATGGCAGTTTTAATGCCTCTTGTCTTATTATTGTTTGAACTCCCTTGCTCACTGAACCTCCCGCGGCCATGATTCCTCTCGCAAATCTCAGGACCACCTGCTGACGCTCTTTACGCATGCGCGCGCAGGTGTACAATACATGTATTTCAGCCTAGTATGCAATGTCATCTCCACTACGTCAACAAATAGTCTAACCATGGACCACATGGAAATTTATTAGAGCCTCTTTACAAAAGGGGTCGGTTTTAAACAAAACCATCTTAACCAATGTGATAGGTCGTTGCATGTCCTTTAAGTCTTTGTTTCTTTGTTTTGTTTTTTGTTTTTGTTTACCCTGATTCAGTGATAAACCTGATATAACGAGGTGTGTAACTGACATGATCTAAAAGTCCTCGTTGAAAGACGTTTTCCTGTATTTCGTGCTTGCTTCAGAAAGTAGAGCCAGACGTTGCACGAAACCTGCGGAAGCCAAATGGTTAAATGTAGGTTTCCGAATCGGGGCACGTCCTTCGTCATTGTGTTGCAACCGATCTAACATGTTCGATTTTTTTTTTTTGATTTTTTTTTTTTGGGGGGGGGGTGGGGGGGGGGGTAAAGCGCTAAGGTTCGTCTGTTCTGTTGTTTGGTTGGTTGGTTTTGCAAATTAATCAAACAGCTCATAAAATCTTCTTTATCCATAAAGAAAGTCATCAAGTCTTGTCCATTGACAGCCCGTCTAATTCTGCGGTTATAGGCGATAAAGTTGATCAGTTGCCATTCTGTCCTGTTCGAAGCGAGGCTCGAAGGCGATTTTGGTAGTACAAATTGTACTAAGAGTCATCTGTTCTGCTTGTGTGTTTTTTTTAGTTGTTGTTCTGCATATTAGTTCAACAAGTTCAAGAACCCATAAAATCTTCTTTGACCGTAAAGAAGGTAATCAAGTCTGCTCCATTAAGAGCCCTTTTCTGGTTTTCAAGATATAAACGAAAAGGATGATCAGTTCCCGTTCTATCGTGTTCGAAGGTGTTTTTAGTAAAGTACTGAGATTCTTCTGTTCTGTTTGTTTATTTTGAAAATCAATTCAATAGCCAACAAAATCCTCTTTGAGATATTGTCTTAAGAAAGTCATAAAATATATTTCCATTAACTGCCCTCCTTTAATGTTGACGAAAGAGGCATTTAAAAAAAGGTTTATCATTTCGATTTTGTCAGACATTCGCAATAAACAAGATCAGGCATTCCGTAGGGCGCGTTGAATAGGATGGTTCATTTTGTTGAATGATAGTACAATTTATTAGCTGTCAACGTTTGGCTACATATTTACTGTTATTTATCATCATTGTCATCATTTCATTAACAGAATTATTCCTCTTGAACAAAAGAGAAGACTTGCTGCATATCCCGATCGAAGCTAATATTGCAGTCGACTCTATACTCAAGCTGGTCCTCTAAACTACTCAGAATGCAAAACAGAGAAGAATATAAAATCTATACATTCATTACAAGTTACACAGAAAACATTTTTATCGAGCCCGCCTGCCCGCAGGAAAAGATATGAATAGCAAAAACAAAACGAAATAAGAAATGAACTATATAATATAAATGATTATAATAGCTATAAAAAAAACGCAAGAGCTTTGGGCTTCTTTGGTTATCAAGTATTTGATTCACTCAATGTTATAGTGAATTCTCATTAGGTGCATGCTTATAGAACAGCTAACTAGTGTCAACTAAACATGCTGCTGGAAGCAGTACTTCTAGCTCATGTAGAGACCATAAAGTCGAGTAGAGTTTAAAAGGTTCTCATCTTGATAGGAATTTCATTCTCAGGAATTTCATTCTCTACAGATTGTTTGTTTTTCTCAGGGGCATGGACATCTTCAAGTTCGTTCCCTGTCTTCTTTGGCGGGAAGTGATCACCAGCTTGCTGTAAGAGTCAACAATGAGAAGAAAAAGGATGTCTGGTTACAGACCGTGAAAAATTGCATGGAGCACTCGTGTCGCACCTAGCCTTTTGCCAAGGCCCTATCGCTGTTTGGTTGTGAGCGAACGGGGGCGAACGAAGCAAGAACAGCCGAGTGCGAAATCATCGCGCTCGGCTGGGCTCGCTTCGCTCGTCCTTTATATAGCCATCAAACTGCGAGAGGGCCTTGTCAAAAAGACTGTAAGTCGCACCATAATGCCGTGCCATGCATTTGATATTTGCTATAGACAATCAACAGTCAACATATTATTGATGGTGGGGTGGTGTGGTATACCTAAGATTTCAGTTCGCTTCTCTTTTTGAGATTGCATAATGTGGTGGCTTTGGCAAGACTTTCGTGGAATATCTAAGGTTCGCTAAAAAGCTTTTTGATTTCATATCGGAGTACCGAAGTCTTATGAATTGTCACTGGTCCTTTGGTTCTTATTTTACTAAATTCAGAGTCAGTTGGGGTTTGCAGCTGGCGTTACCCTTTTAATCCTACATACCCAATGGCAATGTGGTTACCCTATATCAATCCTACATACCCAATGTGGCCAAGACCACATTTCCTCGAAGAGCGCCTCGCCCGGGCACGTCCGAAGAGGTGTTGCTTGACGGTGACCGTAGAGGGTGTAGTTTGCATCCAGTTTATTGCTGCGTTAGCAGAGAATAAGAAGAGCATGTCTTAGATTGTTTATGATGATGTCGATGACAACAATGCTAATCATCATCATCATCATGAGATCTATGATGACGATGATAATGATGATGATTATTGTGATCATTATAATGATAATGATAATAATATGATAATAATAATGATAATAATAATAATAACAATGATAAAAATAATAGCATGCTAATGATAGTAATGATTTTGATAATAATGATAATGTAACAAACAGAAAAACTGACCAGAAATGAAAATTATTTATTAGTGAAAAATTGAGCACAGAAAATGGGATTCCGAATCCCATTTCTTTGCTCAATTTTCCACTAATAATGATAACAATAAGAATGTTGATAACACGAATTATTATTTATCGGTGGATAATACAAAACTGATATTTGTTGTTTTGTTATCTAAGAGTACATTTATATAGCCACAATGTCATGATATCACAGGCGTCTCATTTGCATGCAAATCCGGGATTGAATAAACTATTCACAAACGGAAAATACCTGTATTACTCTACGCATCAGATAATTAAGAGTTCTGAAAATGGGAATGGGCGATTTTCAAATAGGATTTATAGTTACTCCATTATTTCAAAAGAATTCACACTGATTGGTGATGGAAATCAACGGAAGATCTTGATGCGTGACGTCATAGCCTCATCTCATTTGCATAATCATGTAAATGTGACCCATTGGACTGTTTTGTTATTACAATGTCATGTGGAATCTGAAAATTCAACGAACCTGTTCTTCTTTTGCAGGTTTTGATAAAGCTTTCTCTGTTGTTTGTCTGCACACCCTTTATTAAAGTCAATGAAGTAAAAAATTTCCTCAATTTACTGAAATTGATAATTGTCAACGAGAAAAAAATTAAACAAAGACAACAGAAAATACCCCCACCCCCCACCCCACTGCGTACTCACTTCTCGATTGCACATGATACGATAGACTGGAACGCACTGATCGCCTGTTTGTTGGGAAGTTTGGCCGTGTAGTTACCCATGATGGATATTCCTGTCACGTCAAAGTGAAATTTACAAGAGAAGATTTATTAGACAAAAAGTCATTTGTCATGCCTGCAAAATGTTATTTTGCGATAACTTTCGGATACAGACTCGATTAACGGTCCTCCCGACATGATCATGGTAGGTAATGAATAATGAACGGAAAAGAAAACATAATTCGCCATTCCTGCAGGGATCCGGTGTCGATATCAATGTGGAGTATAAAGTTTCCGCACAGTGATTTATAGAGATACATCAGGAAACAATCAGGACAGAAAAGTAATTACCATAGCAACGGCAGAATAGAACACAAAGTCACCGCATCTGTGTACATTGGCAAATTGGTGGAATTTTTTATTGGGAAATTATTCAATTCATCCAACCATATTCTACGGCTTTCCTGCTTGTGTTTTCCAACATAGTAAAGATCATATACTTGAACACACTATATACGGCACATGCAATAAGAGCCATCGATTAAGATACTTAACAATTTTGAGCCATTCATTTTTATCCCAACATGCAGATACATCGATACTTTGTACCTGAAGTCGATTCTTTAGTCATTTGGTTAAAAGATGAACTCAGTTGTTGTTGTTGTTGTTATTGTTGTTGTTTTAACCAAAGATATAATAACATTGAAACGTCAAATTCTAAAGGTCACGCAGCACCAAAAGGTAATAAAAATAGATAGCTATGCAGGAAATAAGTAATCAAATAGTGAAGAAAGTAAATGAATCATCTGTTCATTTGTATTCACTGCATCACTAGACATTCGATGTTATGCATAACCTTTATATTTTATAGTAATTTATTCATTTGTATGATACTTGCCTATTGATCTGAAGTTGTACCACGGAGCGTGACTGCCCACCGTGTCCCAACCTCGTCCCTCGTACACTCGGCCATCTTCGCCAACCAGAAAGGAGTAGGCGATGTCATCCCAGCCACGGTCATCCATGTGCAAATCCTTCAGCAGCAGAAAGCGAATGAGATAGGTAAATCAATATCTCGTCATCATCATCATCATCATCACCATCACCATCACCAGCATTATATCATCTTTGTCATCACGAAGTTCGCGTTTCTCATTGCAAAAGCGGAATATTCATTCATTCGTACGGCAAACATTTCTGGCTTCTTGGCAGAAAAAAAAAACAGAAAAAAAGAAAGAACATACGTTTTTATTCACTTCAGCCTTAGCGAATGAATTAATATCTGGAATACTCTCCGATCTCAAGCAGAAGCGCAATATGACTGCATATTCCAAAATTGTGTGGTAAATATTTTTGGCTTCTCGGCGGAAAAAAAAAGAGAGCATAATGTTCTTATTCACTTCAGGCATTGCGAATTAATTTAAGATTGGAATACATAGGCCTACACTCTCCGAACTTTTGTGTATGTGTGTATTTTCCTGTGGATTTCTTTATACCTGTATTTCTCTCATCATCTTACAGCAGTCATCCAGGTTGAAACACTCGTCCATGTAGGTGTGATGTAAGACGACGAATGGCACTGGAGTTTCCATGTCTAGGCGGGACTTTGGCGGTCTGGCTCCCCACACCCTACGGGGAACTATGATCGGACACGCCGTCCTCTCTGTCGATAGGTACAAGATAGTGGGGTTAGCGTGGAAGCGCGTGAGAGTGGGGATGGGGGGGGGGGTGAGATTCCATATAGATTTATCTTAATCCAATCACTTTATTTCCATCGAACAAAATGCAACATATGATACAACGTATCATACACGTAAAGAAGTAAAGAAATATAAGTTGTAAAGTATACAGAATTAATATAATGTAGGCCTATAGTACACGCTTGTTTAAGAGAAGTAATGCATACTTTGCAAAAATGCCATTTAAAAGTAAATAAAGCTATGGGAAAGACTAGACTGATCCGCTAAAAAACATAGCTCATTAAACACTCCTTCTCTCTCCCTTTATGCCTATGTCTATAACTGATCGGAAATCTATGTTATGATATAGAAAACGTGAATGAGTCTGAGTGCAACAGATACCCGCCTTTTCCACAAGAATTCGCTAGATGATAGATATAATCAATTTTATAGACAAATATTGAGGTAGGGTCGACACTCACCATCGGCACTTGAGGCATCCATCCTCATAAACTGTGTAAAACATAAGCGAACAAAGAGAGAAAAAAACAACACGTTGGCGTTCTGTTTTAAACACATGAGCCTGAATCCATTATCTTATTATAGGTTGATCGAAATAGATGCAGTAACGGAAGCTCAAGCAAACGATATTTTGATAAGCCGAAAACTAAATAACAAAACAAAATAAAAAAAACGGCGATGTCTTTAATATAACTTTACTCTCTAAAAAAAAATCGAGTGAAAATATTCACTCTTAAAGGAGTGAATACAAAAAAGAGTGAATTTAGAGTGAACTTGGAGTGCATACTCATTTTGGAGTGACCTCAAGGATCACTCGAAGATTTTGGAGTGATCCCTGACGTCACTCTAAAACGAGTGAAAATGAACATTTTCACTCAAAATTCTCTCCAATTTCACTCTGAATTCACTCTTTTTTTGTATTCACTCCTTTAAGAGTGAATATTTTTTAGAGAGTACCATGTCTTGAGGCGGCAGGTTAACCACGCGCGATATTAGACCCAATTCACGTGGAAAACAACGTCAACGTCAACAAAAACAACACGGCATTTGATGGGGGAAAAAGTTATCATAGCGTGTGAGTCACCTGACGTATTCCATTGGCCGCCTTGAACCACGTGGCTGTGACGCCGCTTATGCTCAAGTCATTGAAAATTAATTCAACTTCGTCTTCATTTTAACCACAGTAAAGTTAAAAACAAAACAAACAAAAAACATACGTGAAAGTTTCATCAAAACCGGACATGAAAAAAAAAGTTACGCAAGTCAAAAGAGTCACACATTGCTATCTTCCTGCATGACTTTACAGTACTTTTCATGAATAAGATTCAAGGAGATGCATGCTTTATCCTTCGCAAACAATTTTCAAATGGACTACAATAAATAAAGTGAAATCAAACAAGCAGGGTATACAATATTTCCATGAAGTCGGACAAAGAACATAAAAGCTGTGAAAAAGTTAATGTTTAATTATTGTTTTGCATGAATACTGATATAAGTTGCAATCATGTTCTATATGATATTTTCTAATTATGTTTGCAATATTCCATAATATGCACCATGTTCTACATGTTTGCAATAGTTATTCTACTGTTCCTCCTATCTTATAGTTGGATATCATGTACCATTTTATTTTGTGATATTCCATGTATTTTTTTTCATTGAGAAATATTACAATAGAATTTAAATGACATGAAGTCAAGAAGGCAAATTAATTGGGACACTGATTTAAACGCCATCTCTTTCTTCTCTTTACTTTCTCCTCCTACTACTCCTATTTCTCAAAATTTTCAATCTACAATACGTTTGATAACTTTCCCTGTTCCTCCAACCGTCTCCCCTCTCCCCCATCTCTCTCTCTCTCTCTCTCTCTCTCTCTCTCTCTCTCTCTCTCTCTTCTCTTTCTCTTTCTCTCACTCTTTCGTGTGACTTCCAGATTTTATGTCACATTTGATATTTATTTCCTCTAAAAGGTCTACTGTGTTGTTCGCTGCCATATTGTATTTAACACATGCACACTACGAGCGAACGAACGACAAAAATCTGACAATGATCCATTGCTATACGACGGTCAACTGCTCACTCGACCACGACGATTAAACAAAGCAAAAACAATCTTGACGCCATTTGCCACCTGCAATGACGTAATGGATACGCTCAAACAGGGAATTTCCCAGTTCGTGGTTTTTACTGTTGACGTTATATAATCCGTTTCCCCAAGGACGCTATTATAATACCCTTGCTTGCTTGGAGCCGCTGCGATTGTGCAAAGTAGCCTAGTCTTTATATTCAGCCAGTTTGCAATTGAAACTTTCCCTAAAGTTTTCACGCTCATTTTACAGGTTTACCGCATAGTCCACACAATCGTTTTAAAACCGTGAAGTTCCGCTTTTTAACATAGTTGGTGACAGGGCAATTTTGGGACTATAATAAAAAAAGGACGTGGCGAGTCACAAGATCCAACCAAAGTGTGTTTACAATCACAATATGCACTGACGGGGCATTTATTGTCACACTGCTTAATCACGATTACTAGTACACCGCTCCAAAAAGTCCCGTGGATTACAACGATCCATTTTTGGGAGAAAACAAAACTTAACCTTTGTACAATCCGGCACAAAAGAATACAAAACATCGTACTATTATGTTCACAAAATACTGCTGAAATCTCGCAATTGTTTGCAGCAAAGAGGAACTACACTCCTCTTATAACTGGATCCCTTACAGCTAGATATTAATTTTATCAAAATAATGAAGAGCAGAAGTTTAATATTAATTTTCTAGTTTCATGTTTCACAGAGGAAGGGAAACTGGGAAACACGGAAGTTACGAAATTCGAAATTCTTAATGAGATACTTATTCTTAGATAAATCCTTACTGAAATTCTTCAATACGGTCATTGAGGTAAAACACACGTACGCGCGCGCGCACACACACACATACACAAACTTCATATATCAGAGGTGTTCAAGTTTTTTTGTTTTTGTTTTTCACGTTAGCTTGGACTCATAATGTGAGCAACAAAATCTATACCAAATAAACGAGGTCTTCTCGATAGGACGTCAAACCAAAAAATACACATCAAGGCAGTTGCAAGTTCGCATGATACTGCACATAATAATAATACCAAAAGTTTGGTAAAACAGTTTTATTGCCAATTCTCAACACAAAAATCTGGGATGAGAAACCAATCGCACACCACAGCGTGTATACCTGATCAAAAAGAGGCATGTGAAAAGCAAGACTTTCACATTTATAAACATCAATGCGCTCCCCTCCATTTTTCAATTTTTTCCCCTAAACAATTAGTTATTGTGCTGAGTTGGGGAGCGCCGCTTATTATGTAACAATGTTTGTGTGACAGGAACTATCAGTGTGTGAGTATAGTATCATTATGATTGAACCTATTTTTCTTATTCAAATTCAAATTCTTATTCAAATTCTTCCATCGAGATTTTTTTTTTTTTTTTTGGTATTGCAACTGATTGACAAATTTGCCCTACATCGACGTAAATAATGCTTTATTTACGTCGATGTATATATAATAGGACAATTTGTTAATCACTTGCTATAATTTCTTCTTCTATATACGATATTGTTATAGTGTACTGCTATTACTACTCATTCTTCTCCTCCACCTCCTTCCTATCCTTCTCCAGCAGTCCTTCTTTTCTAATTCCCCTTCTCCTTTTTTCCTCTTCTTGATCGTATTCTTGGTTTTTCTCAATGCATATATTTTGAAGTAACTTCCGTAAAATGATTTATCATGATATTAAAACTGTGAGCAAAGGGGGGAAACGCCATTGTATAGCGTGTCTCAGCTCATATCTATATCTATATAACAAATTCAGGAAGAATTCATTCACTACGATAACAACTTTGTGGTTTTTGGTTTATTAAGAATAATTATAGTGATATCTCCTTATATTTTAGGCTTTATTGCAAAATGTTTGTATGGTAGGATGTTTTGTGATAAAACTGACCTACACACATGCATCAAAATTAATGTGATAACTCGAACATCTTTTAGATCACTGCTTCAAATGGCAAACAATGGTAATGCTTTTTAAATGCTATGTTATCATCGGTTACCAAATAGCCAAGCTTTTTGTTTATTGTTGGCAGCAGTTATATATGCAAATTCATAACACGTGTAATCATGTCACAGATGTGCATGTGTAATGAAAATTGTTGAAATTATAGGAATGCCCATGGTGTGTAGCACCTTGTTCTGTAACTTTTGATAATATCGCTGAAAATAAGGATGGTATTGTAAGGCAATGTCATTCAGATAATATAGATAATAAATCAAATCAGATCAAATCAAATCAAATCAATTTAAATCAAATCAAATCAAATCAAATCAAATCAAATCAAATCAACAACTAGAATCGATCAAATACAACGACTATTATAATAATCCAAACCGTTTGTTTAACAATAGGCACGGGTAAGAAGTAGACCCCTGTCCTATTATACCTTTCGCACCAGGTCGACGGCTTGCAGTTCTCCGCTGGGCCTGGCCTCGACCGAACCCCTCCACAAGGCGACAGCAAAAACTCCCCACAGCAGGGCTTGCCCTCTTTCGAAGAACATAGTGCTTGAAGCGAGACTCGAACTCGATAAGAAGTACCGAACAAATCGACAACTATTAATGCAGCTGCTTTTAACAGGTAGACTCACCTGTAGCAATCATGTGCTCAAACACCGTGCACATGTAGATTGAGTATACTTAACAGCACGTTCCGCTCTGCGATGAATGAGCAATGTATGATTATGGAGCGACTAAACATAATAGCTCCATGGTTAAAGTCCAGCTTACTCACCGTGACGAAAGTATAATTATAAGGAACCCCCCCCCCCCCCCCCCCACACACACACACACAACAGAAACTAGTGTGGCCATGTAAACACGTCCTAGTCTAGTTTCAGACCATTCAGATATTGGGTCACTATTTCCTACTTCCGCTATAGAAAATTAATGCACATGTGTTGTTTGTTTACATGATAATAATCATTATCTAGCAGATGAAACATGCACGTATTAAACAGTATGGTGTATTCTTTAATGTTCCGACACAATTATTGAGGTCATCTTTTAAATGGAATGAACAGTGACCAGAGAGACGGGGACATTTTTGTTGAAGTGTATTCTCGGGTATAGTGACGCACATTGATGCATTCTTGCTCAGAGGACGAGGAGACAGAACAAAATAAAACAAACTAGAAAATAATAAACAATATTAGATTTGAACGGAAGATATAATCATGAGGAACGGGAATCAGATTGATAAGGGTATGATAGTTTGAATATTTGTTATGTTTGATTGTATTTTGTTGGTCCCGTGTCAACAGTCCGGGTTTGATATCAGTGTTGAGAGAGAGAAACTACATTAGATGAAAGATAAACAGATAGAAATATGTAGAGATAAATAGAGGGATAGAGAAACGGGTGGAGTACAGTGGATAGATATAGATATAGATAGTAGAAAAATAAATGGATAGATAATAAGATATAGATATAGGGCCTAGATAGATAGATAGATAGATAGATAGATAGATATATAGATAGACAGACAGATAGATAAAATAGGAGATGTTGAAAGAGAAACATAATTGTAATTAGAAAGTACATGAAAGTTGATAGCCGTGAATCTATGAGCTGAAACAATAAGTCATCTCTTTCTTTCCGAGTGCCGAGTGGTAGTTTTTACGACCTTCATGGTCCCTAATTATAGATAATTGATGTGATTTAACACCTATGGTTCATCTTAACATAGTATCACTCTCATTTCCCCTTTATTGCCACTTCGGGCGCGAAAGTAAGCCAAGTGTGTATGATACATCAGCACGTACATTATGCTTTCTTGTAAAAATCTCTACGCGTGTCACACTGTCACCATAGAGCTATATACTATACACAGTGCATACAGGTAGTTCCATGCTGTCACTGAACAGTATATATACGCACAGGTATGGAATCGAATATAATGGCAAAGCACAAAACCAGTAAAGTGGTTCGGCCCATACCAAGGAGATCGGTCCCACAATTTTATGTCCTGGAAATTGCTATATACCATCCCATATTGGGGTCCGCCTGAAGTGGTAGCAAGGAACTATATACAGAAAGAATATGAAAGATTAGGCCTCTCCCGACGCTCATCTTTCCCTTAATCCAATGAAACGGTGTCGACTCGCCACAGCGAGTCATACTTACGAATAGATATTAAATGAATTACTATGAACAAGAAAATGAATGAATGACACACAGATTATCATACTAATAAATAAATGCATAATTATACCGACATGCAAAGGGTAAGTTTTATGTACCTACTACTGCATCTTCCCATTACTACTGCATGGGTGATATGCACATACTAATAATATGATACCAACATAATTGTACAGACATATTGTTCGACTGGCAGGCTTGACATTCGCGGTCGGGGCAACCAGAAATAGGCTTCGAGCCACATCCATTCTTTTAAGAAATGATTATGTTTTGTTGGCCCGATGGGGCCACTAAAGTCCGTGAGTGTGTACATTGTTTTATGTGTTTATATGCATCCAGAAAAATGGAGAATAATTCTCGGCTCAGTGCATTTCATCTTGTTTCTGGGACCAGGGTAGTCTAGCATGCGACGTATTTCAAATCTTATCCTTTGGCTATCATACATGTATTTCATTCGTTGGTTGCCAATCAATAGATGGCGCAATTCTAAGGAATACCTATAAAATTATGAAGGTACTCCAGATATGCTGGTTGGGTAGCAATCGATTATCATGACTTCACACATCTATATTTGCAGTTTTTTCTCTCTTTAGTCTCATAAATTGTTAGCAACCCTTGCGAAACAAACAAACAAACAAACAAACAAACAAACAAAAACAACAGCAAAACAGATAATGTAACGATGATCAATGTGAGATTCAGAAATTCTGGTCTCCGGGTACATGCAGGATTTCATTACTCGATAATATTCCAACTTTACCACACCGCATACAATGTAATAAGTTCAACATGACTAATGCTCCGATGTCTAATATTGAATGCACCAAGAGAAGAACTATACAGGTAAAAGAAATAAGCAGAGAGGTTGTTAATCAAACCATGTAGCAAACATGAAACCATTGAATGAATGCAACCAAGCATATCTTGCACATTAACAGAAAAGCACGCACGCACACAATACACACATGCACGATTCATCCTATAATCGTTAAGTGTAACAGTTTTATATATTCATTTGTTTATCTATTTCAATATTCTTTTAGCAGGGTAGCCCTTTCAGTTGGTTAACTGCTCTACCAAGGGGTCCTGCTCACATTATGTACAGATAAAATGTCATGATCATCAAAACAAATTTAAGTACAAACAATGAAATAGCTTACACTGCAAATCAAATAGAAGAAAGTATAGAAGTACACGTGTATAAGAAAAAAAAGAGGCAGTTGAGATTTAATTTCAATTTCGGTTTTCAATTCAATTCAATTCAATTTCGGTTTTATTAAAAAACACCAAATAAAAGTCCGAAGACTAACCATATTTGGTTTACATCAAACTTTACAGCTTTACAACAGGGAGACATAAAGAAAAGAAATAAAACAAACTGACGTTTTACACAACTGATTCATATGGACACCTCCCGAAAAAAAAAAATGATCTTCTCGTGCTGTATCAGTAATAATATGTTTCTTGTTGCTTCGAGAATGAAGTTATGAGACTCAGTCACTGTAGTTCTGCTAACGTTAGTTATTACGATTGGATGTTTCGTAAATTTGTTTTCAGTGTATATTTAGAAAGCTGACCCTGTATGTTGTAAACTAGTAAAGGTACAGTATATGCAATATAATCACATCATTACATGTGCACTGCATCGTTTAGGCCCTTTTATTGTTCGCTGAGTGTTTTTGTTCGCAGACCTGTGTGTATAGCGTGTGTGTGTGTGTGTGCGTGTGTGTGTGTGTGTGTGTGTGCTGTGTATGTGTGAGTGTACGAACTGTGCGCGTGCGTGTGAGTGTAAAAACTGCGCACTTTTACAGGGCAAACTTGCATCCATACTACGGGTGCAATTTTGCACCCTTGCAGGGTGAAATTAACGCACCTTTAACATCAGTAGAACAGGTGCAAATAAGTCATTAAGAAAGGACTGTATCTCGATTCTTCTCACCGTTATGAAAGATGCAAATATGCACCATTAACCCTAAAAGGGCCGGGGGGGGGGGTGAATCAACCACCCCCCGACATTTTCCGCGACCATTTTGCCACGCAAATTTTTTTGACCGCGCCGCTCGCTGACTTTTTACTTTCAAGTCTCGCACATCTTATGACACCATTTTCGCGAAAATCGGACATACCGTTACGACGCTTTACGACCTTTTATACATGCTTGTCAGACCGAAAATGGCTCAAAAACGTGATTTTGTGTACAAAGTCTATGCAAATAGAGTGTTCTCACCTCACTAAAAAAAAAGATGCGATTATTTTCATATTCAATGGCTGAAATCAGTTAATTTAAGCATGATTATGCTTAAAATAGGTTCTGTAATAAATTGTGTGGAAAAAAAACGAAAAAAAGGTCGAAAAACAAAGAAATACATAAGAAATTCATAAAACAATAGAGTACATAAGAAATTATCTCTGATACCAGATTTTTTTTTCAAGTACATTGTTAGGAATGCTACAAGGAATAATGTTATCAAAAATTAGGATGCCATTAGCTTTATTTTCTGAATTACGCATAATATACAATATAAAAAATGAAAAATTCAATTTTTTCTTTTATAATTTGGTAGATTACGCGACAAGTAATGTATGTGCCAAATTTCATGGCGATTGCGCGATCGACGGCCGAGATCTCGGGGCGGGGGGGGGGGGGATGGGGGGAGGGGAGGGGGTTTGAATGATCACATGTTAGTGTGATTTAGTAAGCGATATCTATCATTAGAAGTACACTCAACTCAACTTGTGAAACTGGAAACTATTAAGTCCTTGAAACGCTTCATTCCGGAAGTAATTGAGGAAAATCAATTTCCTCTTTTGGTATTAAGGGGGTAGATATAGATTCGATAGATTGATTTGATATGAAAAAAAGACGATTTATGAATATACGCACACACACACATGTACACACAAACAGTCATGTTCAAGGCATAATTTACCATTTGCAGATGAAACAAAAACTTAGCATTAGTGCTTCAAAATAGTTCTAAAATGTGGGCTAGGGATAGAAACAACCAAAGTAAAGTTTGAACCAGTACAATCAATGTTAAGTATTGTTAAATATACAAAAGGTGAAAAATAGTTATAACAAAAGTGTTTCTGGACTTAACCGTCTACAGTTATGGTTTATTGAGAAAAATACTGACATCTCCTTATATTATAGGCTTTATTGCGAAAATGTTATAATGGTAAGATGTTTTGTGATACAACAGACTTACACATACACTCAGCAAAAAAAAGAAAGTAAACGCTTTTTCAAGTTTATATTTCTCATAGAATATTTGGCTGAAAGCTAATGTATTATGTACCATATTAAAGGTAATTTAATTGGCTATCAGCCTGGTAGGTCAACAAAAAAAAAAGGAAACTTCACGCATGAGTGCACACTTTTGTTTTTCTCTTCCAGGGCACAAAAGTAAAAATTGCAAGATTGAACAAGTTGTCATTCATGCGTATGTGCTCTCCCATAGAACATTAAGAGCAAACAGCAAATTTCACACAAAACGAAACATGAATTAAGTTGCAAAAATAAACCTTTGATCTCTATGACATCTTTAAAGCCCAAATGATCAATGAAGGCTAAAAATAATGGAGGAAAATAAAGAATCTTATGTCAAATCTAAATTCAAATGAAATAAGAGAAGTGATAATTAACAGAAATGGTAGAAATTTGAGCTTTTTTTCAAATTAGGAAATTGTAAATATTGTTTGGTTCTTGAATTTGTCTCATGAATTCTGAAAACACTAGATTAGAGGAAATAAACAAAAACATTCTGCTCATTTAATCATCTGTGTGCTTATTATTCCCTATGTTATTTGAAGTTTGACTTGACAGGAAATTCTTATTTTCCCCCTTTTAGTTTCCCATTTTGCTTTTCTTAGAGGTTATACAGAGATAAAGACAAAGAAAACTTATTTTTGCTATTTCATTCATGTCTCTCATTGTGTTAAACTGGTCTTTTGTTGTGAATGTTATCGTGAAGGGTATTTGCAAATGAAAGAGAACATGTCAATTTTTAATTTTGTGCCTTGGAGGACAAAAACGAATGTGCTCACTCATGCGTAAAGTTTTCTTTTCAATCAACCTATGAGCTTAATAGCCAATTGAATTACCTTGAATATGGTATATAAAACATTGATTTTCATCAAAATCTTCTATCAAAAATATGATCTCGAAAAAGTGTTTACTTTCTTTTTTTGCTGAGTGTAGATATGCATCAAATGAGATATCTTGACATTTAAAATCACTGCTCCCATAACAGGACCTTTAACACCCGTCCGAAACAACTTCGTTGGCGAAAAGTTAGGCCTGTCTTCACCCTGTCAGAAAGCACACGTGAATTATCGTGCAAATTTAATAACAATAAAACTTTTGAAAATGGAGTAATACCTTAAGGCCCGGTCTCACTGCACTTACGGATGCAAAGAGGATGTAAAACGTTAAAAAAAAAATCTTGCCATCCGTTGGAAAACGCTGTACGCATCCGCTGTGTACTCATCGCATACGTGTTTCATACGCTCTATCCATCGAGCAATCCGTCCACTGTGATTTCATCCGCGCAAAAAGTTTTAAGCTGCTTAAAACGTTTAGAACGGATAAACTTTCCGCCGTGTAGGATGTAAATCCGCGACATACGAGCAACAAACGTTGTATGTCCGTTATCATCCCTTAAACGTCCGCTGTATCCTCTCTGCATCCTCTGGGCATCCTCGCAACTCACATCCGCTGCAGCTCAAAGACGTGGAAAGACGTGGAAAGACGTGGAACGTCTATACATCGTTAATAGCACGGAAATAGAAAGGATGTAGGCGTATGCATCTCGTATATAAAGTATTCAGAACGGACAAAGCGTTTGTTTCCGTTAGGCATACGTGATGCATCCGCTTCATCCGCTCTGCATCCGCTCTTTCCGCTATGCGTCCGTTTTGCAATTATCTCCGGTAACCCCTTCGGAGCTGTCATCCACTTCCATCCGCTTTCATCCGCTAGGCTTCCGATGAAAATCCGTTTAACATCACCGCTACATACTACCCACGTCCGTTCTTTTTCCGTTCTGTTTTCGCAAATTTTCGCCAATTTTGTCAATTTCTGGAGCGGATGAAAGCGGATGGAGCCATTCCCGAAATTTTGCTCGTCCGCTGTGTCCTTTCTGCATATGTTTTGTGACCATCGGCCGATGGGACCGGGCCTTTACTGGCAGCGTAGGGACCCTCTTACATGCAGGAAGGAAATACCAAATAACCATTACATGACCATTGTGTTTTCGAAAGTATGAAATACAAGAAAGGAATAACCTTGCATTTATGAAGATGAAAAAAAAAATCAGATTCAGTAAGTAATCATTGTGAGATGAAGACATCATCACCAGGGGCTCGTTTCATAAAACTTGTCATCATCAGTGACAACTGCCACATTTCTATGACAAATTTGCTCTCAGCCAATCAGATGCAAGGATTTCAGTAGCTTGTCACATCTATGACAACTTGTCACTGATGACAAGTTTTGTGAAACGGGCCCCAGGGATTACTTTTGCCTCCCCTCTCTTTCTCACCCTTTGTTTCATGAGTACATAATTATACCTTTCATTACGGCTTAACGCGTGCTATCGATTCTCCACAGAGAGCTCATTGTAACTACAATGTTGATTGACAACGCTTGTGTTTGATTCTGTTTTGCATTTCATTAAACACACACGCGCACACCCACACACACACACACACACACACACACACACACACACACACACACACAGACACACACACACATGCACACACACACATAAGGAAAAGCCCGGGAGATATACATTTTATGCATGTTGCAAGAAAGTTGCAATTAATTGCAACTCGACTTTCTTCCAACACCTCCTTAGTCGAATGAGACCGAGCATTTATTTACATGCATATTATGATTTATACACATAAATGGGCATACTTTTAGGCAGCGAAGGACATTGAGCTTATAAAGAAGAGGAATAAGGAATGGAAACATAGGAAACAAAGCGAAATTACATCTTACGCAAATTGATTCCATCGTCAATAAAAACATTCCTGTATCTATCCATCTATTAGAATCCAAATTTCATTTAATTCCATTTCATGTCACGACGCCAGTATCAAGCGAGGACATTAGTTGACACAGTGCCATATTAGTGGTTGCGTTTGCTAAACAAAACATAATACAAAATGTCGTGTGAAGTAATGTAATTAAACGTTCTGAATAAATGGTCTGAAAGTAGACTATAGGGAGTGCTTTGATTTTTGTTTTCTTTCCCCCGCTTCAGATCTATTCACCCTGAGTGAGTTGGCGCATTATCCTGGTGTTTTGTTGCAGTTTACCTTCCTTCCTGGCTCTATTTCTTTGGGTTGGTCTCATTCCCGACCGGTGTCCTGGCCAAGTCGGTCCACGACCAACTCTCAAATCACCACTTCGCTTCGCCAAACATGTTTCGTGTGCGACAAGTTTTCCTGCTTTGGGGAATCTTAGCGGCGGCCGCATGGACGAGTTCGACCGCTTCACCTGCGTTCGGCAGAGAACTGCGGCCTGTCGACCTGCGAAAGGTAAGGAATGAACGTTATGACTTTCCTGTCCCAATTGTTGCCAATGTACTATGTTTTTTTGTTTCCCGTAAAATTCAATAAAAGCAACCGGCAGCATTTCATTCTTTTTTGGAGTCAGACTTTGAGTGAGATTCAACCTCGATTACACGACAGATGAACGTCATCAAGGCATTAAAGAAATCAATGTTTTTGACTTCCCTGTCTCAATTATTGCCAATGTTCTTTATCATTCATCGTGTCTCTGTTTCTTGTTTCCTGTAAAATTCAAGAAAAGCAACCGACAGCATGTCATTCTTTTGTTGAAGTCAGACTTTATAGTCAGATTCAACCTCCATTACTGACAGACCAACGTCATCAGGGGATGATGAGTGGAGGAAATAAAAAGTGATACAGAAATATTCATAATGAAGTGATGATTATATTTCGATAGAAACATGTAAAGGTTCCATGTAATACCCTGACCGTTTCCTAACAGATACCTGCGGTTATATTCCTGCAGCATGTGTGGCCTGCACGTTTAAGTCACAAACAATCAGTTTATCGTCTATAATGTACTTTTTAAGACGTAATGATCCAAATATCTAGCTGCACAAAGAATATCTCCAAACTGAGATCAGCTCCCTACTAAAAATTATAAGCTGTTCTCTATATCTCTGATATTTCAAAACGTAGGTAATGAAAAGACAAGTGGAAATCAGTCGGTTTTAGATTGGAAGGCTGCAAGACATTGGATGAAATGGGCTAAAACAGCATGCATGAGTATACAAGGAGGAAAAAAAGGAGATGAAGAAGCAGAAGAAAAAGAAGAAGAAGAAGAAGAAGAAGAAGAAGAAGAAGAAGAAGAAGAAGAAGGATGTAGAATACACTAACAATTACCCACTCATCAAACTTAACCACCATACTTTGATGATGCAGTGGTGCTTCGCCACTGTCTATTCGCTTGTGTCGTATATGTTATAATAGTTTCAATGACAAGTACATCTTTAAGATAAATGATCTTCAAGTACTGGATCAAATGAATTACTGGAGAATTTAATCTAATCTAATTCAATAGTTGTAGTCGAATAATCACAACATACTGCTTGAGTTATCGCAAAGGATGCATAATTACAGCTTTTTCAATACACATGCAATATTCTTGTTCTTGGGTTTTGTAAGTTTGGGAAAAATCATATATAGGTATAGAAGCAGATGAAGAGGAGGAGGAAATCGTTAAAATAAAAATAGGAAAGAAGAAAGAGAAGAAATGGAGGGGGAGGAGAAGAATGTAGTAGTAGACGAAGACAGACTAACCCAAAAGATGTATTTAATCAAGACTACGATCTCGTGACATACTGATTTCTTAACACAAAAGATTTGATAAAATTAAGCGGCCCCACCTTCACCGAAGCGTGAAAAAGGAAGTGTAATTGTAAAAACGTGCAAACATTTCTTTTTTCTTCTTATTCTTCTTCAAACATGCCTCTTATTGTCCGAGAGGGATATGGTTGTGATTACTTTGTGCAACATTTTGGAGCGAGAAGTTCCAATTAAGCAGCTTTACCACCCTTTCCTTATGTATCTCAAACTGAATGAGTTGGCTGGCTGACTACTCAGACAATCTGAAGACAATTTCCGTAATCCTGTCATACGCAAATAACATACGTCGTATAACGAACGGTCTGCTCTTCGCAGTGGGTGTAAAGAGGACGTTTGTGGCCTCAATTTGGGAGGTTAGACGAAAACCAGAGGGGAACAACATGAACAGTAACAGTACACCCCGAACTGGCTTACTGCGATTAGGGAAATCCCCGCGTTCTCGGCTGACCATGACGTCACTGCAGATGATAGGTGGCGCTGTTTTGTTTTGTTTTGTTTTGTTTTATGTGCGCGAGCAAGCTTTGCAGCAGGTGCTTGAATTCCATGTCCGTGACTCGCAGACACTGGCGTATCTAGGGGAGGGGGCGAGGGGGGCACGTGCCCCGGCCGCCACTCCTTGGGGGCGCCAAAAACGAAAAAACGAAAAACAAAAACAAAAACGAAGAAGAAGAAGGAAAAAGAAAGAAAGAAAGAAAGAAAGAAAGAAAGAAAGAAAAAACAAAAAACCTCGCCCGGACAGGGGAGGGAGAATGGGGGGGGGGGGGCAGAAAACCAAATCAAAAAAGATAAAAACAAAACATGCTGATGACGCGGACAAAATGACAATGTTTATTGTGTTCACACAAGAATTCCATGTTTTGTAAGCTGAAATACAAACATTTTCGGCTTGCTCGCTGCGCTCGCTCGCCAAAATCTATTTAAAAAAAGAAGATAAGAACAAAACGTGATGATGACGCGGACAAAATGACAATGTCTATTGTGTTCACACATGTCATTCTATATTTAGTAGGCAAAATGTTACACGGAGCAGCGGCTGCAATTTCTTTCGTTCTGAAGCGATCGCCGATTGGATCAAAAGAGGGCGCCAACGGTTTCGAACGTGGGGGGGGGGGGGGGGGCGCAAAAAAACCCCAAATCAAACAAGATAAGAACAAAACGTAATGATGACGCGGAAATATACAAATTTCGGCTCACTCTCTCGTACTAATTTAGAGTATTTTTTCAAGTCCTCAGTTTGTTGGTATAAATTGTTATCTATAAGGCCGTCACTATATCTTGATTAGAATTGTAAGATTTAATAAGAAAAAAATGACAAGAATTTCATGTTTTGTAAACTGAAATGCAAAAATTTTCGGATCGCTCGCTGCGCTCGCTCGCCAAAATTTATCAAAAAAAAATAAGAACAAAACGTGATGATGACGCGGAAATATACAAATTTCGGCTCACTCTCGCGTATTAATTTAGAGTATTTTTTCAAGTCCTCAGTTTGTTGGTATAAATCGTTATCTATAAGGCCGTCACTATATCTTAATAAGAATTGTAAGATTTGATAACCAAAAAATGACAAGAATTCCATGTTTTGTAAGCGCTGAAATACAAACATTTTTGGTCGCTCGCTGCGCTCGCTCGCCAAAATTTATCAAAATTTATTACATTTAGATTACCTCAAAAGACCCTTTTTAAGTGCTTGAAAAAGTATATTATGTGGACTTTTTTTATATACCCTACCGAGATGGGGTTGGGGTTGAACACTTTTTCAGAAAATAGGGGCGCGATTTTTGCGCTTGCCCCGGGCGCCGTTTTCCGTAGATACGCCACTGCTCGCAGAACTATTAATTTTACAGTTTTGTGCCAGCTGGATGTGTTTTCAATCCACATGGAAAATGACAGCATGTGTGTGAGAAAGAAAGAAGTGGGAGCTGGGAGGGGTAGATAAAAGGAAAAATGAAGTACAAAGCAGATCGAAAGTACCGGAAAAAAACGTACCAGCTGCATGTGAGGGAGAAATTATGAGTAGAAAGAGGAAACATTGGTAACTTATTATGGCCTTGTATATGGCTTTATTTGTATACAATTATGACTGATATCTATGCAAAATATAGTATATTTTAAGCTTGAGAATGTCAAAACTTTGCTGTTTTATGTCCAGTTTCGGTGAATCATAATTGTACAAATCCATAATGCTTAGTATCACTTTATTCACTGCAGTCCATTAAATCTTGAACGTTAAGAGACAGGGATAGTTGCTTTACTGGTTATTGTTGCACTGGAATATTAATTTGATGCTTTAAATGTGACTTGTTCTTCAATTCTTTAAAGAATAGGAAATTTAGTGACAATATAATGTTCAGAGCGAATAGGGGAGTCTTGTGAAGATAAAAGCACACCATCATGACCAATATCACTCACATTCGGTTAGGAAACTTTCGCTGCATGCTCTATTTTTAAATCTTACCCCATGTATTTCTGCAATTTTACTCCAGAAATTGACGCTAAGATAAACACGAAGACAAAATTTACTCCAGTGATTTCTTTGCACGTGACTAATCATATGACCATTATACCACGTCAGGTGACTTACACGTGGTTACCTTTTCGTCACATGACTTGTCCAGCACGACGGAACATTATACAAGGTTTACTTTTATCAAATATTATGAACAGGTTCTGATATCTAACGTTACAATACGGTGTTTAAGCAAGGCACTTCCTGAGGCTATAGAATGAATAGAATAAAGTTTAAAATATTTCTTTTCCAGGGCCCAGAAAAAACACACACCCTGAAGTGATAGCAACTCTTGCGGGGATAGCAAATGGTAATGACAAGAATCCAGCTTCCTGATTGGCTGTTGCTATGATGGGAAGTTGACGTTCCAGCAGTAGTTGCTATCCTAACGTCATTTATGAAATGGGACCCATGCAGCTCTCGATAGACTTATCGTACTTTTGGCTCTCCTGCTCGATCAATGAACTGAAACCATTTTGACACCGATTTTTTTCCCTCTTTATTTCATTTGCTCACAACACACAGTTTCTGAGAATGGATATCAAACGAGTTAGTGGTGAGTATGATGGAGCAATCATGGAATCTTTCTCCTTATCTGTCTACCATCTATACAATATAGACCTATGTAATATGTATGATATATATAATATATGTCTGTGTGTGTATGTATATGAGCAGTATATTCAGCTGCCCCCCCCCCAACACAACACAACACAACACACACACACACACACACACACACACACACACACACACACACATACACACACACACACACACACATATACACACAAGTATCTGGGAAATACATTTACATACACTTATAAATACAGAAAATCAAAAAGAACTTACATTCACTAAACACCATGGAAACACAAACTCTGAATTTGCCAATCAATCAGAACCGAGTGTTGGGCCACCAGATTTCCCAGTCACTAGGATTTTAACATCAATCAATCAATCGATCAATCAATCAATCAATCAATCAATCAATCAATCAATCAATCAATCAATCAATCAATCAATTGATCGATCGATCAATCAATTAATCTATCTATTTATCTATCTGTGCATGTATGTTATATGTATGTATCTATTTGTCTATCTATCTACAGTATCTACCTGTTTATCTACTAGTTTATACCCACCTATCTATCTGTTTGTGTGTATAATTCACACTCTCTCCCTGGATTGTTAAAAATTAGTAAATGAAAAAGGAAATGATCGATTTGCAAGCAAACATTGCTCCAAAACTCTGTTACTAAAACGATTTATATACCTTGCGTATATGTTCTATGAGTATATTTCTTTGAAAACAACTCGCAACCCCTCCCCCCCCCCCAAAAAAAAAAAAATGCTTCCCATGATTTTGATAAACTGTGAATCGTAGTGAATCTTGATCTTTTGATATTTAAAAAAGTAAATAAATATATAAAACAACCCGACTTCGACTCGACCAGATTTTCGGTTTTCGGGGAAGGATGAAGAACAATGACGGTTTATCGGACGCAACTGTTTTTCACGCAGCGTCTACGGCGTGCCCGGAAATAGTCTCCCGCGGCCTGTGGGGCGCCAGACCGCCGAAGGCCCGCCAAGACATGGCGACTCCAGTCCCGTTCGTCATCTTACACCACACCTTCACATACGCGTGCTTCACTCTGCAGGACTGTAGCAAGCTGATGAGGTCGATACAGGTACAAGCGAGATACACGGGCAAGCGTACACACAATATGAAAATTAGGCCATTTTAAAAACCTAATATTTTTCTATAATGCGCACATTTCCGCATGTTAGTTTTCTATCTTTTAATCTGGTATATTTTGATCTTTCAAGTAAAGTACTCCGCTCAAGCGTGTTCCAGAGTGCTTTTAAACTATTTGCTGTTAAAATTGTCAGTTTTACACTGCATTTTGATTCGCTGCTACAATTCAAGGTACACAAATTCCTTGTTGCCTTCACATTGAAAGAGAGAGAGCGAATTGGAGTAGGGGCAAGTATTTCTAGATGTGAGAGCGCTAGTCCCGATTATTGATGCTCTCTTTTGTCAAAGCACATGGGTAACACCTGTAGTTGAACGCATAACTTCTCGGTGCCGAGCATGACTTCAAAGGAGCAGTAGTTGTCTGAGTCTCCTTCTCTAGTACCTCCCCGTATATATATATACAATATGTTCCCAAATTTTTTGCATTTTTTGCATTGACAACTATCAATAAGATTAAACTGTCTAAATGCTACTTCAGGGTTTTAAAACATAAGATATTTGCTATATTTTGCAGAAAACCCCATTCAATTTGGTTTAGTGGTTGCAGAGAAATGAGGATTGTTGTAAAGCATGTCATGGGTCTTATTCTTCCAAGTTTAGCACTTGCATGCTCTTGGAACTGCGTAACGTGTGAACACAATGGACAGAACTTGGAGGGAAGGGATTCCTGTCATGTTCTACAAAATTCCTCATTTCATCTTGACCACTGAAGAAAATCGGATGGGGTTTTCTGTAAGATGTGGGTAATAAGTTATAGTTTCATACCCTGAAATTATATTTGGATTGAATCACTATTTTCAAAGTTATCATTGCAAAGGTTCCCGTTGTAATTTCTTTGGGGGGACATACGGTATGTATATATATATATATATATATATATATATATATATATATATATATATATATATATGTATATATGTATATATATATATATATGAAATATATATAAATACATAATACATATAGATATATATCTTCATTTATTTATTTAGGTTTATATTCATATTCACATATGTATATGTATTTATGATAGTAGTGAATATATGATTTCTGTTGTATGTGAAATTGTTTGACATTGAGAATTAAGGAAATTCTTAAAGGTATTTTTTTAACGAAACAGGGTTGGGAGATTATATTCCTGTTACAAGAATAATCAAAGCGTGAACATTACGAATACAATCGAGTTTATTCACAATGACTTCTCTAAATATACAAACTTATGTTCGTGATTGTGGGACAAGGAATGGAGTATACCAGTGAACATTGTGACGAAAAACAAGTGAAGTTCCATCCGATAAGTGATGACGACGATGATGATGATGATTGTGATGATGATGACGATGATGGTGTGGATGATGATAATGATGATGATGATGATGATGAGATGATGATGATGATGATGATGATGATGTAGCAAGTGCGTGACTTTTGGCATCTTTTCTTTAATCCTGTGCTAGAATTTTCACATGGATGATCGTGGATGGAATGACATCGCCTACTCATTTCTGGTTGGCGAAGATGGCCGAGTGTACGAGGGACGAGGATGGGACACGGTGGGCAGTCATGCTCCTTGGTACAATTTCAGATCAATAGGCAAGTATATTATATATATATATATATATATGATAAAAAATTCAAAGCTGAAATCAAGTTCATGCGGTAATCACCAAGCAGTTTGTTTCAGTACACAAATTTTTGAGCGATTTGCTCTTTCTCAAGTGTTCTTTAGAACATTGACTTGAGAAGAAATGGATTGCTCGTAAATGTTTTTTTTTTTTAATGGAAATTACATGTTTTGGGGCTCAATCGGGTTGGATCATTTCTTAAAAGCTTACCCATCTATCCAATAATAATAGATGTATAATTACGCCATTAAAGTATCGTGTCATGGAAAGTCATCTTAGTGCCTCAAATTCGACATTAATCATGTTAGACTTAGTGATCTTATGATACGTGGTATTCGTGACCCGAACAGGTCACCAAATGAAAAGTTTGTGTCGAGCCTTTAAAAAAAGAAAAGAAAAGAAAATTAAAGTCGAGTCGACATTTCTTCCTCAGTAAATATCCATGATGTCTTCAGGACATATAACTGACTCGTACCTCAAAATTTCGTACGTTCCTCACCAGCAGCGTTTCTCATACGTGAACTGTAAAAACATTTTAGACACTCACAATATTCATCCATAAGCTCAGTGTGGAATTGTTTGCTTGCTTGTTTTTTACGAAAAATGAGTGGAAAGCAAAATCTGCGTGTTACTTGCAATTCTGAATCAAACAATGACTGACAAATCCAGGATTTATGATTATGTATCTGCATACTATACGGATAGAAAATAAATGACCTTCCACTTTCCAGAAATCAGCTGCATTAATAAGCATCTTCCTTGGGGATCTTCTTGCACATCATGCTGTATACTGACGCCAAAAGTCTGTATACTGGAAAGGGCTAAAAAGCAAGCTATAGGACATAATGCGATTACATGGACGAAGTACAGCGTATACGCGTATACCTTGATCATATACACCAAGTATATGGTATATCTCCTTATATCTGTTACGCGATTGTGTTAGTCGAAATTTATCTCAAAGTAGCATTTTGCCTCATGACAGCTCACTTTTTTTTTTTTTTTTGGTCTCAAAATCGTCTCTTTACATCTTTTGTGACAGGAATATCCATCATGGGTAACTTTACGGCTAAACTTCCCAACAAGAAGGCGATCAGTGCAGTCCAGTCTCTTATATCATGTGCTATAGACAAGTGAGTATAGGCCTATAATACAGCGAGTTTCTTTTTCTCCTCTTTATTTTACAGGGGGAAAATTTTCATTCCAGATTCAGTGAATAGAGCGAGACCAGAAAAGAATGAAAGTTTCATAAAAATAAGGAAAAGAGAAAAAAAAAGAAATTTGTTTGATGTTTTCCGTGCTTTTACACGCTTAATACACAAACAAGATGAGGTTATAGATGTTACCGCCTACATGTTTAGTTCATCTTGTTACAAGCATTTCATAACCCAAAACAAACCTATGGTGTAAATTATACCTTTAGCTCCCTCTTTTAAAGAGTCTTGTTTATAAGCACTGCAACTCTAGAATATTTGCTTGAGAAATACAATAATATTTATTTTATCAGTCCAGTGATAGCCTGAATAGAGTGCTCTATAAGGAAGGTCGGGTTACAATTACTTTGTTGAATTCCGAAGGTTCGTAATTCCGAAAATGACATAAGGTTTGTAATTCCGAAGATTCGTCAGTACGCACTTTGTTCTTTCTTTTTTTTTTCATTTTTGGATCAACGAACCGTCTTAGAGTAGAACTTCTTTTCACTTCGGATTAATGACATTTCGGAATGACGAACCTTCGGAATGACACCATAAATGTTCGGATTGACAACCCCTGTACTTCATTTTTGGATTAAAGAACATCATTCTATATATACGGTTGGAATTGTTTGTTTCGGAGCAACAAACCATCGGGATAACAAACCTTATTTTATTTTCGAATTAATGAACCTTCGGAATAACGAACATCACCCGGTGCGTGAACTGCCACTGCATCGACAGGGAATTTCAGTGGCTGGGGTGATGAGTTTGTAAAGCGCTTTGAGCCAAATAGAGTGGAGAAGGGTCGCTATATCAAGCACTAATTCCAAACAACATGTAGTAGTATGTTTACTGTTCCGTTACCATTATTGTCATAATCATTATCACCGTCATCATTATTCTCAATACATGCTCGCTGCACGCTCTCAACGCAGAAATAAGCTGAATGCAAACTACATCCTCTACGGTCACCGTCAAGCAACACCTGACAGGACGTGCCCAGGCGAGGCGCTCTTCAAGGAGATGCAGTCGTGGCCACATTGGGTATGTATGGATTAAGAAGGGCAAATAACAATCACAGCAGCAGGACAACGATATAAAGAAAATATAAAGAAATTTCCACAAAATGTCGTTTGTTTTATGAAAAGCACACATTCCCTCTGCTTGTCACTGACACAATTAGTCATGTTCAGGGTAATATTGGTAACCCTGCATTCTGAAAGAGTCAAGTCGAGTGCTTTTTCATTTTGCTTTTATAAAGAATAATGTGACATTAGATATGTTGAATTTTGTTTGTATTTTCTTTATATCGTTGTCCTGTGTAGTGATGACACAAACTGTTGTAGTCTTCTCATCAGGTGATGGCGGTACTGAAACTTAAAATAGAAAATCATAACATTTAAAGGATTGTCCGATTTTCCTCAAACTTTCATTGATGTGCACTATTAATATTGCTATACATTCACTTATTCACACTGTATATTTGGATGAACTTGTCCTTCAAAGTTTACCCTCACTCCGAGCTCATTTTAATGGATAAGGGAAAGTCACACCAACATAACACTGATAGTTCGTTTAACACGGATAGCAATGTAAAAAGCCTTGTTAGCAAGATTTTCTTCCGGGGAAAAATTATTTTATCAACATCATTCTTGGTCAGTAACCAGCAGAATATTATAGTGGAACCCCGCCTATGCATCAGTAGTTATAATAATTTGTTTTTTTGTTAGAATAAACAATCGATCATATATTTTCAGTAAAAAAAAAAGGTGGATTTTCCAAAATTAAACTATTTATATCTGAAATCGGTTGGAATCTGTTGGCGTACAAAATGATAAAATAGAATATCCATTTTTATAATACTTGAAACTCGATGCTGTGTGCTGGCGACTGTCCATGTTCTAACCCGGCATTAATTTTTCTCATCTACCGTTTCTCACAGCAAGCCGGTGATCATTTCCCGCCGATGAAGACAGAAAACGAACCCGATGATGTCTTCTTTGAAGAAAAGGAGGACAAGCCTTGATTGACTCCCCGTACATACACATTGCAGAAGAGGAGAGTTTGCAAAGACATGAAGAATCAGTTCTAATTAAACTTAATGATTTTTTTTTCACAGTCTACCAGTGAAAAACAAATTTCTGTGATCATGAATGAACAGGCAATAATCATATCATACCACTTTTTGCACAATAGGAATAAGAGTACGTTTATAATAAACAAACTCGGGATATTGCTTGGCTTTCGAAGAAGTCGTTTAATAGATACGTAAATGCACCGTATATAATCACATTTCTAGCATAAGTCTTCCTGAGGTACATGTAATTGTTATTGTATTTGCAATAATTGTTGAAATAATGATAAGACGCCACGAAAGCGCCTTACAGTCACAAATACAAGGCGCCACGAAGGCTCCATTGCACATTGACTGATTAGACGGATTCAGAGGCAATGGACAGATTTCTGTATGAAGGCGAGTCACGTTGCTGGTTGACGCATGACAGGTAAAAATCTGTCACGTGATCGCTCTAACACAATAGTAACAATCGGTATACAAGCAATTAGTCCCATGTATGGCCGTTGGGCAAACATCACGGCTTTGTATAGCGAGCTACAATGCCACCAACGGCTGGTATAGTCATGTGGTTCCATCAGAATTGATTTGAGTCCAGTACTATATACTTGAAAGAAATTATCAGAGTAAAACAAACTAGGCTGAACGTTTCCATGGAAACCTTTGTGCAAGCTTGTCCAATCGTTAAGCAGTCAGCTGTGAACAAACATTCCATTAAGGAAGAACAGTTATGTGTAAATGTATTATACAGTACTAATAATAAAGTTTACAATGCTTGATATGCACGGTTTATATACGCATTTACAAAATACTTTCAGATTCAATATGGCATTGCTTTTTTGAACTAGAAATCTCAAGAACTTCACGTGTTTTATCAGTACTGATATGTCTCTTGTTCCATCAATGAAGTGAGACTGTAGTTCTGCCAAAGTTAGTAATTATAATTCGATGTAATTAGATTTGTTTTCAATTCAATTCAATTCAATTCAAACTTTATTTCATTTTTCGAAAAGAACATAAACATTTTACTTTCTTTGGTAACAGAGAATAAGGTTGCATAATCAAAACAGAGTAAATTGAGAAAAATACAATTGTGGAACTTTGGGGTAACAGATTCGATGTCATGAAAATTGACTGACTGAAATGATAAAGACGATATAACAATACGCAAAACATCGAAAAATGGAGAGACCCACTAAAAAGACAAAGCTTGTAGAATGTGGGCCCCTCAGGGAATGTCAAATAGAAAAATGAACTAATGCAAAAAGGGAAAAAATGCTGGGAAAAAAGTCAGAAAAAAAATCTGGAATCCCACTAAGAAGACAGAGTAACAGACACACTTCCAAACGCGAATAAACATTAAACGATACTGGGACGACGAAACTAATAAAGGGAGACTAAAAGACAAGACAGAATGAGACAAGACTAACATAACAGGAAGACAGTACAACGGACAGAAAGGCAAAACAGATCCAGCGATCCTCGATAGAATTATATCGAAAAAATAATGGGATGCGTGAAAAGGATACGGAAATATAGCAAATAAGAGAAAAATAGATGCAGAAGTAATATAAATACAATCAAATCTACTCTGTAAGTGTCTCAGGACAACAGGGACGAGAAAATACGTGACAGTTATTATTTGTAATCCAAGTTCTTCGAAAAGGAATTGAAATAAACCAACAGGCTAATTCATTTCTGTGAGAAAATTCCAAAAGTTGGGGCAGTATAAATAAGTGTGTTCTTAGCAAAAATCGTTCGTAAAAGAGGTGAATGAAATTCACTGGAACGTCGAGTGGGATGCTCGTGGAATGATTGATTTCTTTGAAACATAGAATCGAAATGGACGGTAGTGAGTTGTTGCTGTACATGTACATAAATTGCCCCAAACATTGCCAAATTGAATAAAAACAAATCTTTAATTTTTAGCAGCTTATTAGAGCAAATAACAAATTTGAGTGGGAGGGTATGGAAGGATAACAGATGAAACGGAGAGCTTTCTTTTGTAGAAGGGACACTCTATCCAGTATAGGTTCTGGTGAGTGTTGCCCCAAACTAAAACACCATGATTAAGATAAGGCAATGCCAATGACGAATATAACATAAATTGTGATTTTTGAGGAATATACAGTTTCATTCTATTTATAACGCCTATATTACGCGAGATTGTGTTGCAAATATAATCAAACTTTGTCGTCAGCAGTAATTCCAAGGAATTTAAAATGTGAAACTCTTTCTAAATGAAAATCATCCAAAACTATAGCTGTACTCAAAATGTCAACAGTATTACTAAAAATCATATATTTGGTTTTTTGGGCATTCAATGATAATTTATTGGCTCTAACCCAATTTCAATCAATCAATCAATCAATCATAGTTTATTTCCAATCATCGAAAATCAAAAAACATAGTACAAAGTATACATGTAATGAAATATTGTTCAAACGTTTGCATAAGATTCATGTAATATATATACGAGACATATTATAGAACAACATATAACATGTACAATATTTAGGAAAACACTGTATAAATACTTCGTGGGCGAGCGGAAAATAAATTCGATTATGGAAAATAGTGATCCACTAAAAAGCATAGCTTGTCGGACGTGGATCGCTAGACAAATAATGAGTAAATTATATACTATTCTATAACAATATACATGTAATTATTTTGAGATACACCGGTTGGGAAAAAATATAGAATACCAATGCTAGTGCCCGGACACTGCTCACTGAACCACGTGTACCGGGAAAATATGACAAGGACAACACGTTCGTACACACATTCAATTACCCACACGTATACACTGTAAGACGCGAGACAGTACCGAGAGGAGAGAAGACGGTAACAATACAAGTCTACGAAGAACAAGAGACAGGAAAGGAAGAGGAGAGAAGAAAGAAGAGAAGTCTGCACACAGAACACACCAAGTGCTGCGACATCAGGACAAGTGAAGGCTCAAGCATAAATCAAAACAATTTAAATTATCTAAGATTATAAGTAGAAAGTAAATATTTTCTGAGTTTGTATTTAAATGTAACAAATTTGGGGGAATCTTTTAAACTATTATCTAAATTATTCCAAAGTCTGGGTCCGGTATAAAGAAATGTATTTTGGGCATGTGCGGTTCTCATTAATGGAAGATGAAATTCGTCGGATCGTCGCGTGGGATAGTTATGAACATGACTATTTCGATGAAATGAATCATGGAATATTTTAGGTAAAAAGTTACTGTTGTAATTAAACATAAACTGGCCAAGTTGAAACACATACAAATCATTTACTTTTAATATTTTATGGTCAGAAAACAAAGCATCTGTATGTTCTCGGGTATGTAAATTAAAAACAATTCTAAGCGCTTTCTTTTGCAGTAAAAGAAGTTTATCAAGTAACATCTGACATGTATTACCCCAAGCAAGAATCCCGTAGTTTAAATAAGGTAGTATCAAACTAGAATAAAGAGTTAATAATGCAGATGAAGGAAGATAATATTTTAATCTATTCATTACACCAATGTTACGTGATATAATTTTACATATGTTATCAATATGATCCCTCCATGAAAGCTTGTTATCGACACAAACGCCAAGAAATTTAAAGGAAGAAACTTCTTCTAAAGGAGTAGTATCAAATGTTATATTGCCTGGGAGGCTATTTAAAGAATTACTAAAAAGCATAACTTTTGTTTTTTTAATATTTAATGACAATTTATTTGCGTATATCCATTGTATAACCTTTTTCAGTTCTTCATTGACTGTTCTTATTAAAATGTTTGGGTCAGGGTGAGAAAAAAAAGGTTAGAGTCATCCGCGAATAATATGAATGATAGTTTTTCCGAGGATCTATGAAAATCATTAATATAAATAATGAATAACAATGGGCCTAATAAACTCCCTTGTGGAACACCAGATGCAATTGTTTTACTTTGAGAGTCAAAGCCGTTGACATGTACAAATTGGGATCTTTCTGATAGGTAACTCGTGAACCACTCCAAGGCCTTTCCACGTATTCCATAATGAGACAGTTTGGCGAGAAGTATTCCGTGGTTAATCGTGTCAAAGGCCTTGGAGAAGTCCAAGAAGATACCTATTGTGTGTGAAAGTGTGTCGAGTGCGTGTGTGACTTTGTCGATGAGGGCAAGTAGTGCGTGTGTTGTGCTGTGATTTTCCCTGAATCCAAATTGAAAGTTTGAGAATGTGTCGCAGGTTTTAAGAAAACGTACTGTCCTGATATAAACTATTCTTTCAAGAATCTTAGAAATAGAAGATAATAGAGATATGGGTCTATAGTTATTGACATCATCCTTCTCCCCTTTCTTGTAAATAGGAATTACTTTCGCAATTTTCATGCTATTTGGCACATGGCCAGTTGTAAGCGATGAATTGATAATGTGTACTAAGGGATCCACTATCTGAGAAATTATGTTTTTTATCAAATAGTTGTCAATTCCGTCATGGCCAGGACTTTTTCCTTCTTTCAAATTAGCAACAATCTTTATTATTTCTTCTTTATATGTTGGGTCAAAAAATATAGTTTTGGAGTTAGGTGTATCTAAAAAATCATTAAAAGATTTACTAGAAAGAGGAATATTTTGAGAAAAATTTTTCCCAATTGAAGAGAAAAAGTCATTGAAAATTTCCGCCATGCCAGCGGGAGTGTTGCTGGAGGCATTGCCCCACCGAATTTCAGAAATATTAGATGAATTATTAGATGTATTCATAGCATTCTTTAATGTTTTCCATGTGTTTTTAATATCATTTTTGTATTTACTTATCTGATTCACATAAAACATTTTCTTCTGCGTACGTAATAATTTGGTGAGTGTGTTTTTGTATGAAACATATTTTTTCTTATTTTTTTCAGTGGGATTACATCTATATTTATAAAACAAATTGTTTTTCCTGTTTATAGATCGTAATATAGACTGGGTTATCCACGGGAGTCTTGGAATTTGCTTATATCTATTTTTTATGTTACGCAGGGGAATATGGTTATCGATTTCGGAGGTAAGAGTAGATATGAAATAGTCATAAGACAAGTTGACATCGGTAGTGTTGTATACAGAAGACCAGTCGATTTCTTTTAAACTGTTTTGAAGACTTATAAGATTATCTGCAGTAATCTTACGACGCTTATAATAATTATTTTGTTTAATCAGTTTAATTGGTACCTGAGTAAATATAGGAAAATGGTCAGTGATGTCTGAGAGGACGATACCAGACTCAGGAAGTGGAAAAACATTACAAAAAATGTTGTCTATGAGGGTAGCCGATTGGCTGGCGACACGGGTAGGCTTGGAGATTAATGGTAAAAACGAAGCAGACATTAATGTTTCTATAAATTCTTTTGAACTGTTTTGGGAGTTACATTTCATGAGATCGATATTAAAATCGCCCATCAAAAATGTATCTTTATTAAGTATCATGGGATTTTGTACTAAATCCTGCAAAACAGTCAAAAAATCATTTAAATTCGAACGAGGGGGCCTGTAAATTACGCCAATCATAATGTTTTTTCCATGTGGATTTATCAATTCAATAAAAAGGGATTCAAGTACATCGCTCATAACACTAATCTCCTCATGTATAATATATTTAAATTTTTTCGAGATGTATAAACCAACTCCACCACCAACTCTCTCGCTTCTATTTCTAAATACAAATTCGAATCCGGGTAAAGAAAATAAATGACTGATATTAGAGTTCAGCCATGTTTCTGTTAACCCTATGATGGAGCAAGATTTATGATCTGGGTTTTCTAAGAGTAAGCGCAACTTATCAAAATTTTTGTTAATACTGCGTATGTTAAAGTGAGCTAACAAAAATTTTTCACCAACTGTATTCATGATCCGATTTTTATACTGATTTTCGGTCAAATAAACACACGATGGACTCTGGACTGGATCATTTGAGTCAAAGTTATATTCAAATTCTTGTGTTGAGGTATTGTATTTATCGGATATGTAATCTTCATATACACTGGAAATAATATTTACATGATCAGATTCAGAGTGCCTTACTGTGTTATAGAATTCATCACTATTCAAAGAATTAAAAGCAAAATTTGTTGCGTTAGCCATGGGTTAAAATATAAAACATTCGGGAATTAATAGCTGGCTTCCCGTCTGGTCCTAGCTCAGCAGCTACGTGGGGGTATGCAGACCTAAAAGAAGAAAGGAAACCGAAATTCGTACAGAGAAACATGAAACACACACAGAACAGGGAAACGAACATGAACACGAACACAGATGACACAGAATCAACATCGTTGCGGATGGTACACAAGGCCATGGCCTCGTGTACAATGCCTAACATGAACTTATTTAACAAGCAAGGACGTGTGCTACACGTACTAGGCAGTGGAGAGTGGAAGTGGACAGAGCTCCCACTGACAAGAAAAAAAAATGTAAACAATCAGCTATTTACCGATATACATTTGCTTGGCAGGAAAAGAAATCATCCATATCACTGAATTATTCTTCAAACATATCAAACATTTACATGTATATGCATATATAATTATCTCGGAATCAATAATCACTAGACACCTCCGGTCTCCTACGTCACAGAAATCCCAAAGGGGGGGGGGGGGCGGCAGTAGCCCATAGTCATTTCATACGTTTCGGAAAGTACAACAATCTCTGCTTTGTAATTTCCCTCATGGAAAACAAGAGCAAAGAGACAAACTAAGATGCAGCTAACTGAGACGCAACTTGGTATATTAAAATTAACCTAGGGATAAATACCAGTCGAACACCTCATAAGAGGTGAGCACCCTCTGAAAGGGTGAAACTTTGCAGCCCCATGTGCAAAAGATTGAACTGAGCAGCTTTGAATAGTAAGGCAACGACCAGCCAACCATAAATGAATAACAATGATGTGTTTTACGTAAGACTTCGTTGCCAAAATATATACCGTATGAAATATGTTGGGCACGTTGACTCTCACTTTTCGAATATTATTCACTTTTTGTAATTCAATATTGACTTTTTGAACAAGAAAATTAACATCATTGTGGGCAAAAAAAAAGACATTGGTATCGTCAACAAAATATATAAAGGAAAGTACTTCAGATGCCTGACAAAAAATCATTAATATAAACAACAAACAATAGTGGCCCTAATAAACTTCCCTGTGGAACGCCACGTTTTACTTCTCTTATTACTGAATAATTGTCTTTGATTGTAACAAATTGTCTTCTATTTCCTAAGTAACTCTTGAACCACTCCAAGGCTTTCCCACGTATTCCGTAATGTGATAACTTGTGGAGTAAAGTATCGTGATCAATTGTGTCGAAGGCCTTTGAGAAGTCCAAGAAAATACTAATTAAATGAGAACGACTATCAACTGCGTTAGCTACTTTATCAACGAAATATCGAAGAGCATGAGTTGTACTATGCTTCTCTCGAAAACCAAATTGAGAATTAGTAAAAATTTTGTGCAATTTCAAGAAATTTATAATTCTCTTTATGTGTGTACATTCAGAAAGCTGACGCTGTATATAATGTAATTACAACGTGATATATGTGTATTGCTTACATTCCTCGCTGAATATGTTTGTACGCAGACTTGTGTGTACAGTGTGTGTGCGCGTGTGAATGTACGTACTCTACGTGTGTGTGTGTTAAAATTGTGCACTTTTACAGGGCAAAATTGAATCCACACAATGGGTGCAATTTTGCACCTTGAAGGTTGAAATTAATGCACCTTGGAAATCATTTAAACAGGTGCAAATAGGTCCTTTTAAGGACTTATTTTATATAACCGTGCACCTTTATGAAAGGTGCAAATAGTGTGACATTGATTTTCACCTTTAAAGGTGCAACGTCGAACTTTTTTTTTCTTTTGCAGTGGACACACGAATAAGTTGGCTTGAATCGAAAACAGTTACGTGTTTTATCATCATTAGGCACATTATTCGTATGATGATCACTTGTTAGTGTGATTAAATAAGCGATAGCTATCTATCATCAGAAGTACACTCAACTGGTGAAACCGGAAACTGTTACAGAGTAAGTCCTTGAAACGCTTCATTCTAGAAGTTTTCCAGGAAAATCAATTTCCTCAAAGAGCCATTAGCACTTCCACAATGTGGTATTAAGGGGTAGAATAGATTCAATAGATAGATTTGATATATATTTAAAAAAATGACGATATATGAATACACACACACACACACACACATACATACAAACTCAGTTTGCATATGGATTCTATTTTTGTTCTGGGGTTGTTGTTTTGTTTTTGTTTTTGCTAGTTTTTATTTTGCCGTTATAACTTCACCACCAACTAACCATGATAATTGAGTGACAAATTCCACCGAATCAACGCTATTCTGACATGCCGGTTTTTTGTTTTTGTTTGTTTGTTTGTGTGTTTTTTGTTTTTTTTTTTTTTTAATACGCTTGCTGTATAGGAGATTGTAGGTTTTCGTTAAAAGGCGATACAACAATACATAAGCAAAGGGTGGTAAAGCCGCTTAATTGGAACTTCTCGCTACAAAATACCGCAAAAAAACCATAACGCGCGCATGCACACACACACACACACACACACACACACACACACACACATACACAAGTATGTTAACACCGAAACAACTTCATTGACGAAAAGTTCTATATCAGTTCCGATAATGTAGTCGAAAACCATTCCTGCGCAATTTGTGCGAAGTTCTCACGACGTATTGACCGATTCTGTGACGCGCTATGTGTATTTTTAGCATAGGCGCAGCCATACTGGGTGTATCATCCGACCCCCCCCCCCCGCACTCCCCCACCCCTCTCCCTACATTAGCACGCGCGCAGAATGAAAAACTGCTTTAGCCAATGGGCGTCTCGTACTGAGTGCGCGAATGCTTGCTAGTGCGCGAACCTTTGTTACAAGTGCGTGATAAACATGTTGCCCGGGGGTGGGGGAGAGCAGGGGGGGTCGGCTGATACACACCGATACACCCACTATGGCTGCGCCCTGTGCCGTAAAATGTCTGCTGCCCTCAACGAACCCGAATCGGTCAATATGTGTGTATCATTGCTGAAGTACAGCATGTTACGTACACGAAGAACACGCGACGGAAATGCGAACAATGCAAATTTTTCAATAATCACGGGAGAAAATGACTATACCCAAGGAGAGGTGGGAGCTGTCTTGAGTTGGAGTTTGTTTGTTTTTTCCTGTAGTTCTTCTTTCTTTTTCTCTGATTTCTCTATTGTGTGTGTGCCTGGAGTTTGTTTGTTTGCTTTTTCTTAGGACATATCTCCACTAGTAAAGCATTTTTTTGATTTTTTTTTTTCAGTTTCTCCAACACATAATCTCTAGTTTCAAATGTAATTTAGGCATACTTTAGATTCATTTTAAGTGCATTCTGCGATTTTGTGTATATTAAACATGTCTTTCTCTTTAGTGTTTGATTTCTTTTTTACTATATAGTTGTGAATAATTGTTTGATGTTTACATGTATGTTACGATTTTGATTGGTAGAAAACGTAGGTCACACATCCCCCAAACATGCGCTAAACGTTTGTGAGAATGTCTCAAAAGGTGCACGAACAGTTCACTGTTTGCGTTTACGTCTTAAAATGATCGGAAAAAACTTTCGCGAAACATATCACGCGAGACACTTTTCAAAGTTTCGGGGTCTGTTTGGGGTTTCACGAACATTTTGCAAACATCACGCGTGTCTTGCGAAGGTCTTGCGCATATGACAAGGCTTTAAAGACACTTTCGAGAACAAATCACGAGCAAATCACGACCAAGTGTGCGGAAAAGGTTCGCAAAAAAAAATCAAATTTTTTTTTGAAATTCTCGCCGAAGTAAAAACGACATTCGCGAACAATTGACGACGCTTCCGAACCCTCACGTTCGTTTGGCGATCTTTTGCAGACTAAAATACGAATGCTAGATTTTGCCATTCGCGTCCTTCGCAAATCGTTCGCGTGCTCCGTGAAATCACACCTTTATGCCGTATAGAGATTCTTTAGTACAAGCATTCTTTTCATATTCAGATTAACGAACCTTCGGAATAACGAACCTAATTTCGCTTTTGGATTCACGAACCTATAGAATAACGCCACAAAATAGTTTTCGGATTAATGGACATGCTTTAGGTATAAGGAGTTTCGATATAATGAACCTTCGGAAAAATGAACCTGATTTCCTTTACGGATTAACTAAGCTTCGGAATAGTGAACATAACCAATCGATACCCGAGGGTTACTTCACCCTGTCAGAAAGCACACGTGAAGTACCGTGCAAACAGAAATAAAGAAATAAAACTTTTGAAAATGGAGTAATACCTTACTGGCAGCATAAATAACCCCCTTTCTGAAAGGAAATACCAAATAAATAAAAAAATCTATGAAACCCAGCTATAAGCCCCAAGGGTTTTCCAAAATATGAAATACAAGAAAGCAATAACCTTGCATTTATCAAGATTTAAAAAAAAAAAGATTCAGTAAGTAATCATTATAAAAATACATACAAATAAATGAATTGAATTGAAATGGATTGAATTGAAATGAATTGAATTGTGCGATGAAGATATCATCACCAGGTTTTACGTTCGCCTCCCCTCTCTTTCCCACTCTTTGTTTCATGAATACACATGCCTTTCTGCTTAATGTGTGTCATCTCCACAGACAACTCATTGTACACCATATTGATTGACATTGCTTGTGTTTGATTCTGTTTTGCATTTCATGTAAACACACACACACACACACACACACACACACACACACACACACACACACACACAAGGAGAAGCCCGGGAGATATACATTTTGTGCATCTCTGGGGGTGTTGCAAGAAAGTTTCAATTAATTGCAACTCGACTTTCTTGCAAACACCCTTAGTCGAATAAGACCAGACCGAGCATTTATTTACATGCATATTATGATTTATACACATAAGTGGGCATACTTTTAGACAGCGAAGGACATTGAGCTTATAAAGAAGAGGAATAAGGAATGGAAATATAGGAAACAAAGCAAAATATTACATCTTACGCAAATTGATTCCATCGTCAATAAAGACATTTTTGTATCTATCCATCTATTAGAATCCAAATCTTATTTAATTCCATTTCATGTCACGACGCCAGTATCAAGCGAGGACATTTGACACAGTGCCAAATTAGTGGTTGCGTTTGCTTAACAAAACATAATACAAAATGTCGTGTGAAGTAATGTCATTAAACGTTCCGAATAAATGGTCTGAAAGTAGACTATAGGGAGTGCTTTGATTTTAGTTTTCTTTCCCCGCTTCAGATCTATTCACCCTGAGTGAGTTGGCGCATTATCCTGGTGTTTCGCTGCAATTTACCTTCGGTGTTTTGTTGCAGTTTACCTTGCTTCCTGGCTCTATTCCTTTGGGTGGGTCTCATTCCCGATCGGTATCCTGGCCAAGTCGGTCCACGACCAACTCTCAAATCACCACTTCGCTACGCAAACCATGTTTCGCGTACCAAAAGTTTTCCTGCTTTGGGGAATCCTAGCGGCGGTCGCATGGAGGAGTTCGACCGCTTCACCTGCGTTCGGCAGAGAACTGCGGCCTGTCGACCTGCGAAAGGTAAGGAATGAACGTTATGACTTCCCTGTCCCAATAACACAATTGTTGCGAATGTACTCTGTTTTTTTTGTTTCCCGTAAAATTCAATAAAAGCAACCGGCAGCATTTCATTCTTTTTTGGAGTCAGACTTTGAGTGCGATTCAACCTCGATTACACGACAGATGAACGTCATCAAGGCATTAAAGAAATCAATGTTTTGACTTCCCTGTCTCAATGTTGCCAATGTTCTTTGTTATCGTGTCTCTGTTTCTTGTTTCCTGTAAAACTCAAGAAAAGTAACCTGCAGCATTTCATTTTTTTTTTTTTAAGTCAGACTCTTAATAGTCAGATTCAGTCTCGATGACTGAGAGACCAACGTCATCATCAGGGGATTAAGTGGAGGAAATAACAATTAAGTAATGCGAAACATTCGTAATGAAGTATATTGATTATTAATTTCGATAGAAACCTGTAAAGGCGTCCATGTACTCTGACCGTTTTGACAGATACAGTACCTCCGGTTCTGCAGCGTGCGTGGCCTGCACGTTAAGTCACAAACAATCAGTTTATCGTCTATAATGTACTTTTTAAGACGTAATGATCCAAATATCTAGCTGCACAAAGAATATTTCCAAACTAAGATTAGCTCCCTACTAAAAAGTATAAGCTGCTCTCTATCTCTGCTATTGCAAAATGTATGTAATGAAAAGAAAAGTAGAAATCAGTTGATTGGATGACTGCAAGAATCATGAAATGAGCTAAAACAGCATGCATGAGTACAAGGAGAACAAAAAAGACGATGAAGAAGAAGGAGCAGAAGAAGAAGAAGAAGAAGAAGAAGAAGAAGAAGAATGAGGAAAAAGAAGAAGTAGTGGTAGTAGAAGAAGAAGAGGAGGAGATCTTTAAAATAGAAATAGGAAAGAAGAAAGAGAAGAAATGGAGGGGGAGGAGAAGAATGTAGTAGTAGACGAAGACAGACTAACCCAAAAGATGTATTTAATCAAGACTACGATCTCGTGACATACTGATTTCTTAACACAAAAGATTTGATAAAATTAAGCGGCCCCACCTTCACCAAAGCGTGAAAAGGGAAGTGTAATTGCAAAAACGTGCAAACGATTCTTTCTGGGGTATTTTTTCAAGCATACCTCTCATTGTCCGGGGGATATGGTTTGTGATTAGTCCTTTGTGTGACATTTTGTAGAGAGAAGTTCCAAAAGCAGCTTTACCACCCTTTGCTTATGTACTTTTGTATCGCATTTTCATGAAAACCTACAATCTCCTATGTACAGAAAGGGCATTTCTTTTTTAAATCCGGCATGCCGGCATAGCGTTGATTCGGTAAAATTTGTCACTCATTATCATGGTTAGCTGATGGTGAAGTTATAAAGCCAACGTAAAAAAAAAAAAAAAAAAAAGACAGGATCTATATGCAAACTGAGTTTGTGTGCGTGCGTGCGTGCGTGTATGTATATAAGTATGTATGTTCACCCAAATTCAAATTCAAATTCAAATTCAAGTTTATTCCGTTTCTCGACAGTAAAAAAATAACATAACATACATCACTCTTTCTTCAGTGATAAGAATCGTACCAAAAAAAAAACCAAACAAACAATCAAAGTGAGTTTAACAGAGTAAAACAGCACTTGTATACTTGCAGTAAAGATACATTACAATGCCTGAAGTAAATTAAAGTAAAGTTGAATATCAACGTACAGAAGGCGAAAAACGGAGGGACCCACTGAAAAGACGAAGCTTGTAGAGTGTGGGCCCCTTAGGAGAGAAAGAATCAGTGAAAATATTGGTAATAATTATCGGCATCAGGACAGCAACGAAAATGTCTGAAGCAACAACAGCGAAAATAGTTGTAACAGCAGAGAAAAAAAAAGTAGAGAGGAAAAAGTGTTTAAAAACATTGACAAAATAGAATTAGAAATGGAAGCCCATAAAGAGTCAGACAGAAAAGGAAGAAAAACACAAAATGACAACATTAACATATAAACGGACATAAAACGACACTGGGACATCGACGAGGCTATAGTTAAACGCAAAAGACAGACTACGACAGGAAGTAAGACTAGAACAACGGAGATAACGATACACGAGGGCTGGACGATGGAAAACAAAAACAAGACAGAGACAAGACCGGACGGAAAACAAAAACAAGACAGAGACAAGACCGGACGGAAAAAAAAAAAGTCCCTCATTATATAAGCGTATAGAGTGCAGATCCCGAAGAAAGATCCATCAACTGCATGACTAACTTAACCCAAAACTTTATTCACGAACTTGGCGGTGGTCAGCTAGTACGAGCGACAATGTGTAAACAACTATGCGGATTTTATGAAAGGGGTATCAAAATGAATAACGTGTAAAACTAATCCGATTCATGACAAATGTTATTGTAAAATCGCAAAAGATAGGCTTTTAATTTCCGTTTAAATGAATACAAAGAGGGAGCTGTTTTTATATCGTGGTTCAGAGAATTCCAATAGTTTGGACCAGTGTAGATAAATGAATTTTTCCCTAAAATTGTTCGGAAAAAAGGTAAATGAAATTCATTTGAACGTCGGGTGGGATAGGAGTGAAATGATTGGTTTTTAAGGAACATTGAATCAAAAATAGATGGAAGTGAACTGTTATTAAACATGTACATGAATTGACCTAAGTTGAGTAAAAACAACTCATTTATTTTTAGTAACTTATTAGAAGCAAACAGTAAATTTGTATGTGAACGTGTAGGAGAATGACAAATAATACGGAGGGCTTTTTTCTGCAGTAACAACACTCTATTCAAGAGGGTCTGATGAGTATTACCCCAAGCCAAAATTCCATAATTCAAATAAGGCAGTATCAAAGTGGAGTATAACATGAGTAATGACTTTTGAGGAATATAAAATTTCAATCTGTTCAAAACACCTATATTACGTGAAATAATTTTACAGATATGATCAATATGTGTTTTCCAAGACAGTTTATTGTCAACAATTATACCAAGAAATTTAAAATCTAGTACACTTTCTAAGTTAATATCATCTAAAACTATGTTAGAATTTAATACTTCGACAGTATTACTGAAAAGCATATATTTTGTTTTTTGAAGATTCAATGATAATTTATTAGCCCTGACCCAATTAGTAACTTTTAACAGTTCTGTGTTAACTTTTTGGACTAAAATATCAACATCGTTGTGAGCAAAAATAACAGTGGTATCATCTGCAAAATGAATAAAAGAAAGAATTTCAGAAACAGAAGAAAAGTCATTGATATATACTATGAATAACAACGGTCCTAAAAGACTTCCCTGAGGAACACCACACTTGACATCTCTTATAACTGAATTATTATCTTTAATAGTAACAAACTGTTTCCTATTACCTAAGTAACTCTTAAACCACTCCAAGGCCTTCCCACGTATTCCATAATGCGATAACTTATAAAGTAAAATGTTATGATTGATTGTATCGAAGGCCTTGGAGAAGTCCAAAAAAATACTAATTAAATGAGCGTGGTTGTCAATTGCGTTAACCACGTTATCAACGAAATGAAGAATTGCATGAATAGTGCTATGTTTTTCTCGAAATCCAAACTGAGACTTTGTAAAAATTTTATGCAAATTAAAAAAATTGATAATTCTAGTATAAATTATTTTTTCTAATACTTTAGACAATGAAGATAATAAAGAAATTGGGCGATAATTACTGATATCCAGTTTGTCACCCTTCTTATATATTGGTATTACTTTCGCCAATTTCATTTTATCAGGAAATATACCATGAGAAATTGATAAATTAAAGATATGAGTCAAAGGGTCTGCAATTGCAGATATGACTCCTTTAAGAATACAATTATCAATACCATCATAACCGGAACTGCGCTTATTTTTAACAGAAGAAACAATATCAATAATTTCATACCTATTCGTTGGAATAAAAAAAACAGAATTTGGGTTACATTGACCTAAAAATTCAGTAAAATTTTGTTTTGTGGCCGGGATATCTTGAGCAAGCGATTCACCTATCTGAGAAAAATAGGAGTTAAAAACATTGGCAATATCAACAGAATTGTTAATCAAATTATCATCCGATTTAATTTGATCAATCTCTACTTTTTTGCTCTGTTTATTCATCGCCCGGTTTAAAACTTTCCAGGTATTTTTAATATCAAACTGAAATTTTGATAACTGTCGTGAGTAATAATTTTTCTTCTCAAAACGTAAAATTCTGATTAGTGTATTTTTATAAGATGTGTATTTCCTTTTCGATTGATCAGTATTTTCCATTTTGTATTTATAATATAAACGATTTTTTCTGTTAATTGAGCGAAGAATTGATTTAGTTATCCACGGTAACCTAGGAGTCTTCTTATAATCCATTCTTTTCTTTTGTTTAGGAATTATATCATCCAAAAAACAATTCAAAATATTCATAAAATTGTCAAAAGACAAATTAACATCGTCATTGTCATATACTCGTGACCAATCTGCATTATCAAGAGCGGCATCAAGACTGGCCAACTTTTCAGGGGACACTCTACGTTTAAATAAAGGAAATGAAGATTTGGAGTCATTAACAAGCGTTCTCAAAGTAAAGGAAGTCATTATTGGAAAATGATCCGTTATATCTGAAAGAATTATAAAAGAGTCAGGGAGGGGTAAAACATTACAAAACATATTATCAATGAGAGTAGCCGAATGATCTGTAACCCGAGTCGGTTTGGAAATGAGGGGCAGAAAGGAAGAAGACAAAAGCGTTTCGAGAAACTCACTTGAAGAATGATCATTTCCTGATTTCAACAAATCAATGTTATAATCACCAAGTAAAAAACAGTCCTTGTTTCGAATTATTGGATTTTTTGCCAAATCTGCAATATAAGTAAAAAAATCTACAATATTTGAATTGGGAGGTCTATATATAATTCCAACTACCACATTCTTACATCCTGGAATACTAAGTTCAATGAAAAGAGATTCAACGGTACTATCCATTCTGCAGATATCGCTGTGAATAACACATTTAAAAGAACTTGAGACATAAAATGCAACGCCACCTCCACTCCTGTCAGATCTGTTATTAACATACATATTATATCCGTCGATAGCAAAAGAGTTTTCAGACGACGCGGTTAGCCAAGTTTCACTCAGACCAATGACAGAGCATGATTGAGTGTGATCAGATTCTAATAAAAACTGTAACTCATCAAAATGCTTATTTAAACTCCTTATGTTTAAATGCAGCAAAGAAAACGTGTCTTTAGAAAAACTATGATACATATCTTTACATTCATTAACAGTTATATAATTACATAGCGGGTTCTGAATTGAATCATCAAAATCATAAGTAAATTCAGGCTGCGAAATTATCATAGGGAGTTGCATGTGTAACTGGTACTCCATCAACTAAATCAGATTCGGATGTCTCATTTAACACTTAAAAAAAAACGCAATACAACAACTTCCTCATTTTCTGTCTGATGCGAAACATGAAACTGAAAACATATGCTGTTCATTTCATTATTTTGATTTTTGATGAATATTTCCCATTAGGGATCCAGCTAGTTTAATGAGAACTGTAGTTTCACTTGCTACTAACAATGCCATCATAGATATTTGTGTACATGACTGTGTTGTTTGGTATTTTGTGTCCACCTGGAGGTTGATTTTGCTGTTAGTTTCAGTTAAAGGTCTTGTTTACTTTTGGGAGAAGTGATTTTAAAAATGTTCAAGATATCACATTTGATGCATATGCGTAGGTCTGTTGTAGCACAAAACATGCCTGCCATATAAAATTTTTGTAATAAAGCCTAAAATATAAGGAGATACACTGTATAAGTATTTTTCTCAATAAACTGTAACTGTAGACGGTTTAGTCTGGAAACATTTTTATTATAACTATTGTTCACATTTTGAATATTTATCAATACTTAGCATCGATTTTATTGATTCAAATTTTTACAGTGGTTGTTTCTATCCCCAACTTATATTTTAGAATCTTAAAGCACTAATGCTAGGTTTTTGTTTCATCTGCAAATGGTAAATTATGCCTCCAATTCCCTAAAGAAGAAGACAACTGGCTATATAACTTACGTGCGTAATCCACGGGACTTTTTTTTTGCCGGGTGAAATCATGATTTAGAAATGTTACAAAACTTATGTCACTGTGTGCTTTGCCCGTTTAAAACACCTTTTTTCCCCTCATTTCCTGCCATTCACCGCAACCGTGTCATTTCTGTCCAATATTGCTTTATTAAATATAACCATAAAAATGGCAGAGTGACGTCATCAGGGTTTCCTTTGATGATTGTTTAACTATAAACCTTTATTCACGTGAAACTCCTACGATAAGCCTGCGGGGGAGTTGCGTCTGTTCGAGATTCAATCTCAGACTGAATGAGTTGGCTGGCTGACTATACAGACAATCTAAAGACAATTTCAGTAATCCTGTCATACGCAAATAGCATACGTCGTTTATATAAATAACGGTCTGCTCTTCGCAGTGGGTGCAAAGAGATGGCTTCAATGAGGGAGGTTAGACGAAAACCAGAGGGGAACAACATGAACAGTATACACCCCGAACTGGCTTACTGTGATTAGGGAAATCCCCGCGTTCTCGGCTGACCATGACGTCACTGCAGATGATAGGTGGCGCTGTTTTATTTTGATTTGTTTTGTTTTGTCATGTGTGCGCGAGCAAGCTTTGCAGCAGGTGCTTGTATTCCATGTCCGTGACTCGCAGAACTACTGTATTAGTTTTACAGTTTTGTGCCAGCTGGATGTGTTTTCAATCCACATGGAGAATGACAGCGTGTGTGTGTGTGTGAAAGAAAGAAATGGGAGCTGGGAGGGGTAGATAAAAGGAAAAATGAAATACAAAGCAGATCGAAAGTACAGGAGAAGAAACGTAACAGCTGTGAGGGAGAAATAATGAGTAGAAAGAGGAAACATTGATAACTTATTATGGCCTTATGACTTTATTTGTATACAATTATGACTGATACCCATCTATGCAAAATATGATACATTTGAAGCTTGAGAATGTCAAAACTTTGCTGTTTTATGTTCAGTTTCGGTGAATCATAATTGTATACAAATCCATAATTATGCTTAGTATCACTTTATTCACTGCAGTTCATTAAATCTAGAACGCGAAAGAGACAGGGATAGTTGCTTTGCTGGTTAACGTTGCACTAGGATATTAATTTGATGCTTTTGATGTGACTTGTTCTCCAATTCTTATAAAAACAGAAATTTAGTGAAAATATATGTTCAGAGCGAATGGGGGAGTCTTATGAATTATAAAAGCACATCATTATGACCAATATCATCCACATTCGTGTAGTAAACTTTCACTGCATGCTCTATTTGTCTTTTTTTCTTTAAATCTTAGTGCGATTTTACTCCATAAAATTTATTGATGACGTTATGGTGAATACGGAGATAAGATTCGCTCCAGTGATTTCTTTGCACGTGACTGATCATATGACCATTATACTACTGCAGGTGTCTTACACGTGATTACCTTTTCGTCACATGACTTGAACAGCACGATGGATCATATTAGCATGACGTTTCTTCTTTTTTTTCCAAATACTGTATTATGAACAGGTTCTAATGTCTGACGTGTGTAAGCAACGCACTTCCTGAGGTTGTAGGATAAATAAAATAAAGTTTAAAAATACTTCACTTCCAGGGCCCCATTTAAAAACAAAACACTCCCCCCCCCCCAAAAAAAAAAAAAAAAAAAAAACCAACAACAACAACAACAACAACAACAACAAAACCTGAGGTGATAGCAACTCTTGCTGGGACAGCAAATGGTAATAACAAGAATCCAGCTTCCTGATTGGCTGTTGCTATGGGAAGTTGACATTTCAGCAGCAGTTGCTATCCTAACATCATTTATGAAATGGGACCCAGCTCTCGATAGACTCATCGTACTTTTGGCTCTCCTGCTCGATCAATGAACTGAAACCATTTTGACACCGATTTATTTTCCTTTTTATTTCATTTTGTCACTACACACAGTTTCTGAGAATGGATATCAAACGAGTTAGTGGTGAGTATGATGGAGATGGAGCAATCATGAAATCTCTCTTCTTATCTGTCTACCCTCTATACAATATAGACCTATATATGTATAATATAATAATAATAATATAATAATAACAATAATAATAATAATAATAATTGACAGTGCTTATGTAGCGATTAACACAAAGTGATAATGTCCCTATGCGCTCAAAAAATGAAAAGATTATACAAAAACATACAATTCCAATTACAGTGGTGGTACTAAGCTTGCTTTATATTTGCTTACACTGTAAACAAGTGCGTTTTCAAGGTGGGCTTGAATCTATTACATCAGTGATTTGTCTATATATATGTTTGTGTGTGTATGTATATGAGCAGTATATTCAGCTGCCCCCCCCCCCCCACACAACACAACACAACACAACACAACACAACACACACACACACACACACACACACACACACACACACACACACACACACGAGTATACACACAAGTATTGGGGAAATACATTTAGGCTTATAAATAAAGAAAATAAAAGAGAATTTGCATTCACTGAACACCATGGAAAAACTCTGAATTTATCAACCCAGAACCGAGTGTTGGGCCACCAGATTTCCCAGTCACTAGGAGTTTCACATGAATGAATGAATGAATAAATGAATGAATGAACGAATGAATGAATGAATGAATGACTGTATGATTAATGACTGAATGAATGAATGAATCAATCAATCAACCACAACAAATTAATTAATTAATTAATTAATTAATCAATCAATCAATCAATCAATCAACCAACCAATCTATCAATCAATCAATCAATCAATCAATCAATCAATCAAGCAAGCAAGCAAGCAAGCTATCAGTCTGTCTGTCTGTCTGTCTATCTAGGCCTATCAACAGTACCTATCTATTTGTTTATCAATACCCACCTTTCTGTTGATGCCTTTACCTTTGCAATAGTATCTATCTGTTTATGTCTATAGTTTATACTCTATCCCTAAATTGTAAAAAATTAGTAAATAAAAAAGAAAAAATGATCGATTTGTAAGCAAACATTGCAGCAAAACTCTGTAACTAAAACGATTTATACACCTTGCGTTATGTTATTTTTCTTTGGACACAACCCCCATCCCCTCCCCCTCCCCCCCCCCCCTTAAAAAAAGAGAAAATGCTTCTCATAATTTTGATTAACTGTGAATTGAAATGAATCCATCGATTAGGGGAAAATGACCCGATTTCGATTCGACCAACTTTTCGGGGGAGGATGAAGAGCAGTAATGACGCAAATGCTTTTCACACAGCGTCTGATACGGCGTGCCCGGATATAGTCTCCCGCAGCCTGTGGGGCGCCAGACCGCCGAAGGCCCGCCAAGACATGGCCACTCCAGTCCCGTTCGTCATCTTACACCACACCTTCACATACGCGTGCTTCACTCTGCAGGACTGTAGCAAGCTGATGAGGTCGATACAGGTACAAGCGAGATATTGTATACGGGCATCCACTCACAAATTTATCTATTCATATATATATATATATTTATATCTATACTTATACGTATATGGAAATGCATTTATGATATTAGTGAATGTATAATTTTCGTTGTGTGTGAAATTGGTTGGCACTGAGAATTGCGGAAATTTTTAAAGGTATATACAATTTTTGTCTCGCCCACCGGAGGTGAAGGCGAGACTAAGGGATCCAAATGGCGTCCGTCCGTCGTCCGTCCGTCGTCCGTCCGTCGTCCGTCCGTCGTCCGTCACAAATGTTAAAGTTTACCTGCAAGACTCTCTTATGATGCATAACTTGGCAACTGTTAAAGCAATGGCAGCCACACTTGGGTGATAGAAGCACTAGGGGTATCTTTATGTTACTGGAGTATGGTGTTGTCGGAGGTCATGTGATGATGTCAAAGGTCATTTGAGGTCATATATTAAAGAGTATGTGCAAGACTCTCTTTTCTATGTTAAAGTTTACCTGCAAGACTCTCTTTTGACAAATAACTTCACATAAGTTGCTTGGATTACAACCTAACTTGGATCATAGATGCACTGGGGGTACCTTCATGTTATGGTGCCGTTGGAGGTCACAGGATAAGGTCAAAGGTCATTTGAGGTCATACGTTAAAGTTTACTTGCAAGACTCTCTTATCACACGTAACTCGACACATGTTGCTACAAAGGCAATCAATCTTGGGTAATGGATGCACTTGGGGTACCTTCATGTTATGGTGCCGTAAGAGGTCACATGATAAGGTCAAAGGTCATTTGAGGTCATATGTTATAGTTTACTTGCAAGACTCTTGTCACACGTAACTCAGCACATGTTGCTACAATGGCAATCAAACCTGGGTGATGGTAGATGTCTCTTGGGAAGTTGAAGATAACCACAAGGTCAAAGGTTACAGACAGGGGCCAACAAACTTTTAGGGCCCAATGTTAAGTTTTTAGGGCGCATTTCGTTTATGGCTCATAACTTTTGATCCCTTTGTCCATTTGTGACCAAACTTGGATGGAAGATGTCCCTTGGGGAGGTGAAGGTCGTCACAAGGTCAAAGGTCGCAGACAGGGGTCAACAAACTTTTAGGACCCAATGTTATGTTCTTAGGGCGCGTTTTGATTGTGGCTCATAACTTTTGATCCCTATGTCCGTTTGTGACCAAACTTGGATGGTAGATGTCCCTTGGGGAGTTAAAGGTCATCACAAGGTCAAAGGTCACAGAAAAGGGTCAACAAATTTTTAGGGCCCAATGTTAAGTTTTTATGGCGCGTTTCGAGTATGGCTCATTACTTTTGATCCCTTTGTCCGTTTGTGACCAAACTTGGATGGTAAATGTCCCTTAGGGTGTTGAAGGTCACCACAAGGTCAAAGGTCATAAGCAGGTCAATTAACTTCTGGGAGTTATAAAAAATATTAATTCCTTGTGCGCGAATGGGCGAGACACAATTTGGCGATTGCCTTGTTTTTTAACGAAACAGAGTTGGGAGATTTAATTCCTGTTACATGAATCGATAATAAACAAAGTGTGAACAGTACAAAAATAAGTTCATTTACAATGACTTCGCTAAATATACAAACTTATGTTCTGGATTGGAGGACCTTGCCAACAAACATTGTGACAAATAAAAGGGAACTTGCATACGATAATGATGCCAATGATGACGATGATGATGATGATGATGATGACGTGGATGATGATAATGAGGTTGATGATGTCACATGTGCGTGACTTCAGAAGCATCTTTTCTTAAACCCTGTGCTAGAATTTTCACATGGATGATCGTGGCTGGAATGACATTGGCTACTCATTTCTGGTTGGCGAAGATGGTCGAGTGTACGAGGGACGAGGGTGGGACACGGTGGGCGCTCATGCTCCGTGGTACAATTTCAGATCAATAGGCAAGTATAATCATGGTAGATAGATAGATAGATAGATAGATAGACAGATAGATAGATAGATATAGATAGATAGGTAGATAGAAAGATAGATATATAGATACATAGATAGATAGATAGATTGGTATACACTTAGATAGATAGATGGATGGATAGATAGATAAATAGATGGATAGGTAGATAGATAGATAGATAGATAGAAAGGCTCGACATTAGCGGTTCCCCGGGGCCACAAAAATTAGATGTTGTGCCACAATTTCTTTTTATTTAATACAAATTAGGCCCTGCATGTTTTGGGGCCCAGTCGGGCTGGATCATTTTTTTAAAGCTTACCAATCTATCCAATTATACTAGTAATAGATCTTTTTTACGTCATTAAAATCTAGTGTCATGGAAGTTCATCTCAAAATTTCGTATGTTCCTCACGTGCCCAGCATTGTTTCTGATATGTGAACTGTACAAATATTTTAGATACTCGCAATAAAATTCATCCATAAGCTCAGTGTGAATTTGTTTGCTTGCTTGTTTTTACGAAAACGAGTGGAAAGCATATCTGCGTCTTATTTGCAATTCTGAATCAAACAATGACTGACGAATCAATTGGATTCATGATTATGTTTCTGCATGCTGTAACTGTAAAATATTTTAGATATTCACAATAAAATTCATCCATAAGCTCAGTGTGAATTTGTTTGCTTGCTTGTTTTTACGAAAACGAGTGGAAAGCATATCTGCGTCTTACTTGCAATTCTGAATCAAACAATGACTGTCGAATCAATTGGATTCATGATTATGTTTCTGCATGCTGTACAGATAGAAAAATTAATGACCTTCCAGAAATCAGATGCATTAACTTTTGACCTTTGACCCTGTAAAAGGTGGAATAGTGAGGGCAGCATTATCAAAAGGTTTAGGTGTATAGATTTGACTATGACACATTTACATACCAAATTTGAAAAAAAAAAAAAAAGTCGGTCGAGAAACTAGGCCGGCGTCGCATACACAAGCAGACCCTGTTAAATTTACCTTTTCATGTATAAAGACGGAACAAGCGAGGGCGCCATCACCAAAAACAATATAGGCATCTTCATTTCATTATAATGCACCTTTTTGCCTAATTTGAAGAAAATCTGATAAGAAATGTGGCTGATAGAGCACACACACGAAATGTGCATTGGCCTCCAAGTCAACACTGAGGGCGCCGTCACCACAAACTGTTGTTTCCTTCATGTAGAATGACCACCCATACATCTCCTTAGCAAGTCTGAATAAAATCCATTGAGTAACAATCAAGTTATTGCATAAATAAGCACTTTTGCAAATTTTGACATGATCAGGGTGACCTTTGACCCTGTAAAACGTGGAACAGTGAGGGCAGCATTATCAATAGGTATAGGTGTATAGATTTGACTGATACATTTACATACCAAATTCGAAAAAAAAAAAAAAAAATCGGTCGAGAAATAAGGCCAGCGTCGCACACACAAGCAGACCCTGTTAAATTTACCTTTTCATGTATAAAGACGGAACAAGCGAGGGCGCCATCACCAAAACAATAGGCTTCCTCGTCTTACCATACCCTCAAGATAGACATGCCAAATTTAAAGAAAATCTCCGCGACGGACGCCAACGCAGCGGACGCGGCGCAACGAGGCCAAATCCATAGTATCCTCCGAACTCTGTTCGGGGGATACAATAAGCATCTTCCATGAGGATCTTTCTTCCAAATCATGCTGTATACTGAAGCCCAAAGTCTGTATTATATACTGGAAAGGGCTAACAAGCAAGCTACGACATAAGCCCATAATACAATTAATTGCATGAACGAAATACTTCGTATACCTTAATCATAATACATCAAGTGCGGTACTGTTATTTCTCCTTGTATCCGTTTCGTGATTGTGTATCCGAAATTTATCTCAAAGTAGCATTTTGCCTCATGACAGCTGACTTTTTGTTTCAAAATCTTCTCTTTACACCTTTTCTGACAGGAATATCCATCATGGGTAACTTTACGGTCAAACTTCCCAACAAGAAGGCGATCACCTCTTTATTTTACAGTGGGGGGGGGGGGGGATTTCATTCCGGCTTCAGTGAACAGAGCGGGACCAGAAAAGAAGGAAAGTTTCGTAGGAATACGTAAAAGAGCGAAAAAGTAATGAAATTTATTTAATGTTTCCCGTGCTTTAACACGCTTAATACACAAACAAGGTGAGGTTATAGATGTTACCGCTTATATGTTTAGTTCATCTTTTTATTAAGCATTTGATAACAAAAAAATAAACCTATGGTATAGATTAAATCTTCAGAACCCTCTTTTAAAGAGTCTTCTTTGATAGCACTGCAAGTCTGGAATATTTGCTTGAGCTGTAATGTAACAGAAATCAATCTAAGTATTATGGAGGTTGCGAACCATTTTTTTGATGGGGGGGGGGGGGGCGCAATGCTAAATATCACATGTTTGCTGATATAGGTGTTTGATCTTTTTCTTGCTTTTTTTAAATAAATGGTCACCCTATATATATACTATGACAATGAGATAGGTGCGATGCCGTGATCTAGAGGATAAAACACGGCTCTTTCAAAAGAACTTATACCTATGGACCTGAATTCACAAAGGTGGTACAGAAACCATGGTTTAAACCATGGATAATTTGTATGGAGCGCCAAATGTCGCATGGCCTATTTCGTTACGAAATCAATCATTTTAGTCGACGAAATGACAACATTTCATCCACAAAATTATTATTTCGTCAACGAAATGGTCATTTTGTCGACGAAATGACTGATTTCGTAACGAAATAGGCCATGTGACACTCCATGCAAATTGTCCATGGTTTCAACCATGGTTTCAATAATTGTACCACCTTTGTGAATTCGGGCCACAGGTTTCGAGTTCTGCAATAATGTGAGTACCGTACAGTGGTATAGCCTGAATAGAGTGCTCTACAAGGGAGGTCGGGTTACACTTTTGTTAAGGTTCGTTATTTGCAAAGGATCGTAAGTCCGAAAATGAATAAGGTTCGCTATAGACTACTATCGTGGATCGTGAATCCGAAAACATTCCGACGATTCGTCAGTGCGCGTTTTTTTTTTGTTTTTTTGTTTTTTTTTTCATTTTTAGATTGAAACGAACCATCTGAATATTGAACTCCATTTCTCTTCGGATTAATGACATGTCGGATTAACGAACCTTATTTTCATGTGATTTTAGTTTTGGCTTCGGGAAACTTCGGAATAACAAACCTTTCGTGATAACACCAAAAATGTTAGGATTTAAAAAAAAAACAACAAAACTGTACTTCATTTTTTGATTGAAGAACTTATCATGGTATACGGATGGCATTGTGTGTTTCGGTATAACGAACCTCTGGGATAACAAATATTCTTTCATTTCGGATTAATGAGCCTTTGGAATACCGAACATCACCCAGTGTGGGCATGTGAACTGCATGCAATTGACGGAGATTTCAGTTCAGTGGCTGGAGGGGTGATCGTATGTTGCAAAGTAATTAAAACCAGACAGCGTAGCGAAGCGTCCCGATATGTCGAGCACAAATTTTAACGCTATTTTTTCTTATGGTTACTGTTCTGTCTTCATTATCGTCATCATTATTCTCATTACATGCTCTTTTCACGCTCTCAACGCAGAAATAAGCTGAATGCAAACTACACCCTCTACGGTCATCGTCAAGTCACACCTTTCACGGAATGTCCAGGCGAGGCGCTCTTCAAGGAGATCCAGTCGTGGCCACATTGGGTATGTTCAGTATTAAGAAGGACAAGTAACAATCACAACACGATGACATAAAGAAAATATAAAAAAATTTCCATAAAATGCGATTTGTTTTATGAAAAGCACACATTCTCTTTGCTTGTGACTGACACATGTTTATAAAATAGGGTAATTTGTTGTTTTTCCCCCTACTTTCTGCTAGAGGTAAGTCAAGTATAAGTCATCTGCTATCTAGAATAATGTTACCTTATGTTGATTCTGTATACATTCTGTATGGTTAATATACATTCTTTATCGTGTAGTATGTAAGAGACACAAGCTGTTGAAGTCTTCTAATCCAGCGATTGGGGGCACTGAAACCTAAAAAAAAAAGGTCACACCTTTTTAACGGATGGTCCGATTTTCTTCAAACATTCATTGATGTGCTCTGTTGCTGCAGTTACTCAATTCACAGATATATTTGGGTGAATCTGTCCTTCAAAGTTTACCCTCGTCTCAAGTTAACTGTAAGGAATAAGGGAATCTCACACCAACATAGCATTGGTGATTCGTTTAACGCGGATATAAATTTAGGGGGGGGGGGAAACGCCTCGTAAGCCGAATTTACATTCTTTAGGGGAAAGATTGTTTCAGGCTCGACGGTCTTATCAACATTATTCCAGAGGGGCCCGTTGCATAAAAGTTACAATTATGGTAACTTTACCATCCAGTGGTAACTACCATGGCAACAATACTCAACAGCCAATCAAAATCAAGAATTCCATGAAAGTTACCACTGGATGGCAAAGTTACCATAATTGTAACTTTTATGCAACGGGCCCCTGGTTAGTAACCAATAGAATATTGGAGTGGAACCCCGCCCTTACACAATCATGTACATTAGTAAATACAGCAGATTGGATCAAATTGCAAAATAGTACAAATTTGTCAAACATTGATAATTTCAGTAAAGGTGGCATTTCCAAACCCAAAATAGTAAATTTATTTCTAAAATCGGTTGGAATCTGCTGGCGTAAAAATAATGTTCTTTTTCATACACTGTAGTAAATGAAACTCGACGCTGTTGCGGACAACTTAACATGTTTTAACCAAATATTTTTCATCAATCTTTCTCACAGAAAGCCAGTGATCACTTTCCGCCGAAGAAGACAGAAAACGAACCCGATGATGTCTTCTTTGAAGAAAAGGAGGACAAGCCTTGATTGACTCCCCGTACATACACATCGCGGAAGAGGAGAGTTTGCAAAGACACGAAGAATCAGTTTTAAATTAAACTTTATGATTTCTTTTTCACAGTCTACCCGTGGTAAAAAAAAAAAAAAAAAAATCTGTCTTCAGGAATGAACAGGCACTAATCACTCATATCATAAATGATTATACCATCTGTATAAAAGGAAATAGAGTATATAAACGTTTGTAATAAATAAACTCAGAAGATCACTTGCTCTCGCAGAGGTCGCTTAAAGGGACATTCCAGACGATTTTCATACTTTCACATCATATAGTACATAAATCGACAACTCCATGTACAGATGTGTGGAATTTATTGTGGTTCTTGAGCAGAGAAATAATACTTTGAAAAACCTTAAACAAATTAAACTGAACAAGGATGATGACATAGGAGGTTCACATATTTCAGAAATGTAGCACTGTAATTCCATTACAATACTGCTTGCTTGCGAGTTCACCTGTGTATAATCTATGCATGCCTTCTTCTTTTGCTCTGCTTCCTTGAGCCCCAACTCATGCATTCTTATGGTGACTCTGCCATGTCATCATCCTTGTTCATTGCAGTTTGTTCTAAATTTTTTAATTCTTCATCCCAATTATCACAAATTCTGAAACTCTGTCCTCTGTATAACTAATTTATAGTTGTTCAAATGTTGTTTATCTGAAAATCATCTGGAGGTCTCCTATAATAGATACACAAATGCTCAGTATCATATTTCTAGCACAATAGTCTCCTTGAGGTACATGTAAATATTATAATATTTCTAAAATAATATTGTTGAAATAATAATATGGCGCCACGAAAGCGCCTTACAATCACAAATACAAGGCGCCACGAAGGCGCCATTGCACATTGATTGATTGCACGGATTCAGAGGCAATCATGGCAATGGACAGATTTCTGTATGAAGGCGAGTCACGTTGCTAGTTGACGCACGGCAGGTAAAAATCTGTCACATGATCGCCCTAACACAATAGTAACAATCGATATACAAGCAATTAGTCCCATGTATGACCATTGGGCAAACATCGCGGTTTTGTATAGCGAGCTGCAATGCCATCGACGGCTGATATAGTCATGTGGTTCCATCAGAATTGATTTGAGTCCAGTACTCAGTGTATACTTGAAAGAAATTATCAGAGTAAAACAAACTAGGCTGAACGTTTCCATGGAAACCTTTGTGCAAGCTTGTCCAATCGTTAAGCGGTCAGCTGTGAACAAACATTCCATTAAGGAAGAGCATGAGTTATGTGTAAATGTATTATATACAGTACTAATAACGGAGTCTACAATGCTTGATATGCACGGTTTATATACGCATATACAAACAACTTTCAGATTCAATAATCGTTGTTCTTTTGGAACAAGAAATCTCAACATCCAACCATGTTTTCTTTTCGTGTTTAGTTCATTGTCAGTTTAAGTTCTTATCCACTCCCCTACTCTCGCAATCTATCAGACTGTCTTTCTCTTTGCATACTGTACACTGTAATATACGTCTGCACTTTCGATTGAATTATGAACCATTTTTCGTGCAAGGTATAAGAAATGTAATTTTACCGCAAAACTTTATCAGCTGTGATGAGTGATAATCAAAATAAAGCATAAACAGCAACAATTTGATATAAAATTGATAGTCAAAATTGATAGCTAATTCCAAACTGTAGGAATAAAGAAGTAAAGGTTGACTATAAAAAGACATGGAATATGAATGAATGGGAAAAGAGAGAGAGAGAGAGATGGTCGAGAGAGAAGGTTATAGCCAGAGAAGAGGAGAACTAATTTGATGTAAGGAGACCGTTCTCATATAAGATATTATTTAGATGATATGTTAAGTGTACATGTTTTCTTATGCCTATGTATTTCATATAATGCGACACGTTGTTGAATTGTTTTACTTCTGGTATGTGCATAGAGTGCAGAAATAAATCTGAACTGAATTGAACTGAAAAACCCGAGTATTTTGACTGGTGTGAATTTTACAATAGTATTGCAAATATACTGATGTAAACTATTTTCCATCATCTTTCACTTCACGTTGAAGCTTGTATGATTATATAGCCCGTTTGTGTTCCAAGGATTTATAGGACGGTATGTACAACACTATGGGGGTTTCTATGCCAATTAGCACTCGAAGCACATAAGGGTAAAGTAAAACAAACTTGTCAGTTGCATTCATACTAGACACGAAAAGGAGAGTTATGAAGTTGTAGAATCTTTATATTCCATGTTTCATGATAACATGACGCCAGTCGTAATCACGGTTTTTAGGGACAGTTCGTTATTCAAAGGTTTGTTGCTCCAAAAATGAAATAAGATTCGTTCATCCAAAAATGAGGGGGGGGGGGGGGAGAAAAAAAGTTTGTTATTCCGAAAGTTCAGTAACCCGAAAACGAAATAAGGTTATAATTCCTATGGTTCGTTAGTTCTCACCTTCTTTTCGCTTTCGGAACAATGATCCTTCGGAATGACTAACCTTTTTTTCTTTTTCTTCATCTGCGGAGAAATGAACCTTCGGAAGGACGGACATCAATCGCAACCACATATGCCGATAACCGAGGTGATGATGATGATTGCCTCGTCAATCTCCCACATGCCTATGATATATCAGATGCCTATAATTAGATAATTGAAGTTGAGTGCAAAGCAAATAAAAAAAAAACCACACAGCTTACCCTTTTCTTCCTCGCTGTCAAATCATACACGTATTTTTCTTCCGAATTTATATCAATTCAAACTTTCCACGCACCCTCGGCGAACCTGTACTTAAGAATAACAATGTCGATTTTGTGTGCGTGTGTGTGTGTGTGTGTGTGTGTGTGTGTGTGTGTTTGTGTGCTGATTGAACGTGACTAAAGGGTGTTTTTTCTGATAATTTTTTTCTTAAAATGTGATAAATACAGACAGGTAATACTAACTGACAACTTGTTCAGAGTACTCAATCTAATGTTTAAGTGCGTTTATGCATGAATTTTCGATTTGTTCAGTTCGGTAGTTCCGTCATATTTTTGACATCCGATGTTCACTTTGTTGAGAAAACAGAACGAGGCGTTATTTACACTTGAAAAGTTACATCATAAGTTCACACCAGCTTTTAGCTCCCTTTCCCAAAATTCTCTCGACAGGAATTTGATAGATAATGTTATGCTCTCATTAAAGAAAAACAACAAAATCACACCTCATGTGATAAGACTGTATAAAGGATAGAGATATACAATTATTATTGGCTGAGTGATGTCTTTAATGATTACAAGTTTATATTGAGATTTATCAAGTTTGAATGATGGGCCCTATAATATTTTGAATATCCATATCCCCTGACAGAGAAGTATGCATTTTTAAATAGATGTGATACTATACTCAACAGATCTATTGGTTTTCGTCCAAAATGTTATTGAATGATGTATAATGTTACCCGTTCAAATGAAACCTGGTTTGCTTCTTTGTCATCATTGCAAAGTGTACATTGCTTTTCTCATTTATATTCATTCGCACATATCATTTTGTATTATACTTTATGATTTTTTTTACACTTTACAAATATATAGATTGTCTAATGTATACTTCCTAGTATGCAAACGTTTTTGTTGGATAGACATAGAGTATAACCGAAGTGAATTAGATAAAATCAAATTTAACCAAATTGAATTAAATTGAATTAAATTGTTTATTTACTCAGGTTATATGGCAGAAAACGAGAGAATATGACTGAGTACAAAAAGAACGATACTCCTTCAACTTTGAACTTTGAACTTTATTTCTTTCACCCCTTCCGGAGTATGAGAAATGTAACATATTTACAATATTGTACAGCATTAAACAATCACAAAATGGCAGTTTTATAAAACGCAAAAGATGAGATACTACAAACAACAAGGATATTACAAACATTAAATAATATAAATATACATCGAGGTTAAAAAGGTATAAACTTTTTACAAGAATTAAGAGCTAAATTTCTGTAATACTACTGTAACAAACTTGGCAAGTTTAAACAGATAGTTCGGCTTGGATGAAGAATATTGTCTCACAAGGCATGTAAGCACCTCAAACCGTATCTCCCTTTTGATATAAAAAAGAAAAGAAAAGAAAACTCGTACGTCTTATTCTCACCAAGTAACACTTCTACTGCTGTGAAAGTGATGTGTTGTTTGAAAGTTCGCGTGATGATGTAACTGAGGAAGTTTACGTTAGCACCATCAAGAGTATGTCTATGAGTTCTTTATGATGTCTGGATCCAACACCTTGAGCATGGAGTCTTTAATGGCTTGAGGAACAGCAACAATCAAGTCAACGCATCAAGGTTTGTGGATGTGGCAGAGAAAATTAAAAACTTCCTTCAGAATGGCGTACAGCAACTTTTGTTCTTGTTTTTCGGGATTGGCTAATTGTTTTCTCCGTGGGTGGCTCGTCGCAAGCAGCGTAAGCCACGCCCCTTTCAAACACGCGGTTATTTGCACTCGACAGAGGAAAATGCGGGCATCATAATACACACACGATCATGAACGAAGATCATAGGTATTTCGAGGACTGTATACTGGACTTCACACACGTGGTATGGATCGTCGGTGACGAACCTAGCAACAAACACTCGCTGGCCATCTATGGTGTAGTCTATGGATTTCTTGAGTGGATACCTCTATTCCTTGAATATCGTTCTGAAGCACAAGTTTGACTGTAAGTATCAACAGTCTTGTTGAGGAGGGATAAGTTACGAACTCTTAGCCAATGTATAAAGCAGTTACAATAAACTGAAGGATAGTTTTGGGATTAGAGGTCAGATTTCACGGATAACTGTGTAACAGTGCAACGCTTGACTTACCTTCATACACAACAGTATCTCAGGCAGGATTACGGATCCTTTTGTAATCACATTGTTTTGACGAATAGAGCATCGTAATTTGTTGCGTATTATCTCCACCGTCTCATGAAATCCGTTATCGACACACCCACTGTACAAATAGGAGAAATTCGTTGAATGAACTAAGATTGCAACATGCAAGGCAAGGATTAGCTTGCCTTTTTAACCCTGGGGCGCTCCTTGTACAAAGTTATGCAACGCTTCGCGTTGGGGCTGGTCGCAGTTATCCTTTTATAGATTTACAAGTAGCAATGATTTTGATCGTGGCATTTCAAAAAGTAAAGAAATAATGATACACGACTTCCTAGCTCTATACACTCACGCAAGAGCATTTTTTTCGCCACTTTCTTGAGGCAGTAAATTAGTCCTTGCAGTGCTATTGTAGACAGATTCTTTTGAATGATAGTTAGGAAACTCTTCCTTTATTGAGTTTTAATACCAAGTCATCCATTTATCGAGCACGGTTTGAAAAGTGAGGGATATTGTGTTTGACCTTTGTCAATACAAGTGAATGGGACTGAGGTCTTAGCTTGGTGAGGCCAATTAAGAAACAGGAGTTGTTGTTGAACTTTATGTGACCCAGATTCAAGGAATGGTCATTTGGACATTGGGGGAAAAGGGCGGGGGGTAGGAGAAGAAACAAAGGTTTATGTTGGGCTGTGGGTCTCAGGGGCAGATCCAGGAATTGTTTTTTCTCATTTTTTTTCTTTTTATTTTCTTTGTTTTTAACGAAAATTAAAGGGGGGGGGGGCGTGCGCCGGTTGCGCCCCCCTCTGGATCCGCCACTGGGTCTAAAGAATTCCTGACTACGTAGGCCCTAGGTACCGTCTTGTCTGCCTGGTTTTCATCAAGTTGCAATTGTCCATTAGGGACTTTCGAAGCAGTGTGGGTCAACACATCACGTACGACGTAGTGTGTAGTGGAAATAGAGAGATGAGAAAGAAAGAGCCAATTAGGTATGCTGTGCTAATAATGCAATAAGTATTCGACCACATGGTGTTAGACTCTCCATTCAAGCTGAGATCAGTGAGAGGGGTCAGTACAGTCCACTGGTGGTGCATGACGTTTCACAGATCAAGGAACAGAGACTGTCTTACGTAGCTTTGAAAATGCTTGAATTTTCATCAAGATTTTCTCATGTAATTCCATTCAGATGGGTAGGGAAGAGGGAAAAACAGGACACATCTATTGCAGATCCGCATGCTTTGTAATATTTTTGGTGAGAAGATGGCAACATTTGTTTCAGACAAGTTGAGTAAACATAATTTATCAAAGCAGAACAAAAGCTTGAAAACAGATTTCGTCTTCCACTTGTGTTCATCTGACAAAATATTACACAATGCAACATACAATTGTAGGGAAATGACCAGAAAGATAATAATCAGTATAAAAATAAGCAAAGAAAATATGATTCCATCCCTATGGAATCCCATTGTCTTTGCCCATGTTTCATTTATGAAATATTTTGATGTTAAAATCCTTTGAATTGCACCCTTTGCTCTTCGTTGAAATTAGAAAAAAATGAAGAAAAACTTTGTAAGTATTAAGAGGTAGTCATGATCTATATGATTCTAATCTAAAGAACACAAATAAAATTCATGTGCAGCTGTTAAACTAGAAATTGTTTCTCCCACTCTTATTCTTATCTTTCCATTATGTTTTTATTCTTCTTTTTACTTTTCAGGTAAACCTTGAGCATTAGAGAGGATGTTGTGTGTTCTGCATCTTTCTGAAGGATTTCAGCAATCTGTATGATCAACATTGTTGCAGAGTTGATGATCCAGGGAATTTCTGGAAAACAAGGCATTTGAGTTTACATTGACACATTTCTCCAGCCATTGGATACCACTGAAATATCAACACCTCCCAAGGGTGCAAAGGGATGCTTCTATGGAACAATTGAGGAATATTTGATTGATTAAAAACTATTGTCTGTCTTGGATTTTTATAATGTGGAATTATACATCACTCAGCCGAGCTAGCTTTGTGACCGACTAAGAGAAAAGAGCCGGGAGGACACAAATTACATCATGGACCCCAGATCCAGCAATAGGAGACGCTACTCCAGCTATGAGGCACGCAGTTACCATGGAAACGTGAGTAATGTCCATACACATTCACAGTGGTAAAAACCATTATGAAGAGCTCACAATGCATTCTTCTTGTGCAACAAATACATCAGGGGTAATGTGTTCCATTCTATGGTAGACATTAGATAGTGAATATGAACAGAGCATTATCTTGCAGTACTGCATAATTTGGTGTGTATTTAATAAAGTACATTTTGTGTGTAGTTGGCTTTTGGATAGAAACTTCATAAAATCCCACCATAGAATGTCAAGCTTATAAAGTTCAAATCCTCTGGGATATTCATGAACTTTACAAAGTGTGCATGAAAAATATATTTGCTGTTTACAGGAGTCAGCGAGTATTTTGTGGTATGATGAACAAAAGATCAAATTTAGTCTTTTTTACAGACTGTGCTGTGATTTCGGTTTTTATGTAGTCTAGACAGAAACATTTTCCCCCCTCCATGTTGTTAGGGTTTGTAATTCCAGCATATTACACAGCAGTGACTTTCAAATACCGAGATCACACTTTGAAGCTCATTAGAAATACTGTGTGATAAGATTTAGAATGGTCAGTTAAAATGAAAAAAAAAAGAAGAAATACCTCTGTTGTTACTTTGCATCACATGTTGGTAGAACTCCATAACTCGTGTGCAATAATCCATTTCAGACTAACACAAATCAATATTCTGTCATTGTCCTAACTGTTAGTAAGTTGAGATAAAAACCAATTCAAATAGGAACAAAGCAAACAGACCTGAATGAGTACTTTGACCCCTGCAAGGGAGAACTCCGAGGCACTGTGAACCATTTGTCTGGTATCATGGCTCAAGTCTGTATGAAGTGGTAGGCCTATGTTGATATCATGTACAGCACTTAGGATAATTAACAGATGCTCATGGAGCCAAAAAGGAAAGACGGAGGGGGGGGGGGGTGGAATAGGCAAGGAAGGAGGCTAAAGAAGAAGAAAAAGAAGAGAAAATAGAAGGAGGGATGGAAAATAAGAGAAATGAAAAGAAAGGGGCTAGAGATAGAGAGGGAGCGAGAGACAATAAGGAATATAAGCAACCACTACGTGGCATATCTTTATCACTATCATCATGTGAGTAGCATCATTATAATGATTGTCAAATCAACATGTTGACATTACTTAAGGCAATATTGACCAATGCTAACTCTTTTCTTTGACCTGACAAGAACAGCAAGGCAAGTTAAAGGGGATGGCTAGTAACTGATCAGTGGGAATCAGTGAGAATGCTGGGGGATGATTGTTCCAATCCACGTGGGATTCATTTAAGAGTACATATCTATTGTTGTGTGAAAATTATTTGCTTCAGAATGGTCTCATATTCAAGTAATGTGCAGTTCAATGTTTCCAGGTTAGCATGCCTGTACAGTGTCGGGGCGATAGTTTATAATCAGGGAGGTGTTTTGTCTCACCTCCCTGTTATAATGTACTCCCACAAGGATTGGAACAATCCCCTGCAGCATTCCCACTGATTCCCACTAGCCATCCCCTTTAAAGGTAGGGGATACCTTTTACAAACCTCCCAAAATGCAGCAAAATATTAAATATGAACCTCGGGGGACTTGTTTAGGCCACTGCTGAGAAATTTGGAAGTCAACAGATCTACAATTTGAATAATACACAAAACTCAACTACTCAGTAGTTCTGTGTGTCAGCCACACTTAAACCTTTTTGTTGCAGTCTTCTGTATTTTTTATCTATAAACACAAATCTAAAAGTATAAGAGCTGATGTAATAACATATAGAGTGTGTGGCAAGAATGTATATAGAAATGTTTGTAAGTTTTGATGAACTTTCTTCACAAAATATACATAATGGACACACATGCAGTGTATGGGTCTGCAAAGGTAGCCTAGTAATGTACTGGAATTTACGGTGAGCCCCGAAAAAAATTCAATTCAAAATCTAACGGTCAATAAAAATGTACTAATTGTTACCTTCCACTTTCAATACTTTATGGGAGTTTCTAAAATGATACTCTCTTCAACATACCACTGTATTCATACAACTATTCATTTAAGGCCTGCAAATGGGATTCCCTACCTTTAAGACCCCAAGAGCTGTGTTAGTTTGCTGCTTAGCTGTCTGACAATTGGTAGACCTGTTTTGCAGAGACATAATGATGTTATCTTTGTGAAGTAATCCCAAATTTTTAATACAAATAGCTGCACAATGGCATTGGAGCACACAATTGTGTACTTCTTTTCAGTGGACACAGTTCATTTGACTGCTTTGTGCTCGATGAAGAAAACAGGAAATGAATGAATTCGCAAATATTTTCGAGTGGTATTATTCCAGAAGAGTGCTAGTGTGTGCATTGGTATGCAGGTATAATTTTAAAAACAATGCACTTGGTGGGTATGCAATATGATTGATGTTATTGTTAGTATTGCCCCCACAATCCAATGTTTGTGAAGCACTACAGTTTTGTGTGTGTGTGTGTGTGTGTGTGTGTGTGTGTTGCCCTTTGATTTCTGTTCTTAAATGCACCTTGTAGACATTAGATCTGCAAGTTTATCAATCTTGCCTGTTACTTTTTTTGTTATAAGAATATCTTCACCAATGAACTGGCACGTTAGGCATAATTATCATTTCTTACTCAATTCAGATATTTGTAAAGGCGTCATCAATCTGTGCATAGAAAAAGACTGCATGGGACGATTCTATTATATTAGCTTATACACAATAAAACCATTTGCATACTGAATGCAGAGTACAACCCATACTTCCGCAGACTATTGACTGGGTGCCCAGCTGGTCAATCAAACAAGAATGAGCTGGCTTCACAATCATTATATCACCGCCGTAAATCAATACCTCAGACTCTGCCTGTGATTACTAATCAAAGCGTTCAGGCGAGGCGGCGGTATGAAATGGACGGAGGACGAAGGTCAAAATTATAGACGATGGCTTGTGATCTCAAGAGTGCGTGGTATGTGGCGCGGCCACATTGAATGATGGTGACCTATGTTGTGGCTTTGTCTGAAATAAGATTATGAGAGTGATGATTAAATCAGTAAGAAAACATGTCTGGTTACCCTTTTAGTGAAATTAGTTCCCTAGATAGCAAAGTCCTCATTCACACACAAAGAATACATTTGAGTCAAATCAACAGCCTTCATCAAGTCTGGTGGAAGTTTTTGCTGCATGTTGTCACGTGGTATAATGTTGCCAGCTCTGAATTTCATGGCACACCTTGTAAATAGTCTATGAAGATTAGGTGGAACTGGTTTAAGCCATTAAACCATTGCAGAATCTGAAAGAATTTACAGAATGTTGCCAAGTTAACGGAAACAGGAACTTTTATTATTCAAAAAAATAAGTTCCTAATCTAGCTGGTACAGTTGTTTTAAAGAGGTTTTTTAAACTTCTGTATTTTGAACAGAAATGGGCTCAAATGAAAAAGAATACTATGTTCTGCCTCCTGAAAGTCTTAGCAGTGAAAAGAAGAAATAATGACTAAAAGATATAATACTAAACCACAAAACAAAATTGCTCGGTAAAGATTAAGATAAAAAGATTGATTTGCAACCTAGAACTAATCTTTTATGGTTAAGCTAGTTGTCATGGCATTCTCATGTTATTGTTTAGTGAAACTTCACTCCAGGTAAATTGCTCATACTGAACTTAATTCATATATCTGGAGAAAAGTCTAAGAGAATGGTGAAGGTTTATTCTTGAAATGGGATGTTTTAAAAGCAAGATGATTACTCAAGTTTCAAGTTAATTAGGGAAACTTGCATTCTCCATTGCTGTTGGGAACTGTTTTCAAATATACCTTTCTGTTTTTGCCTTTGCACCTGGATATTGATCAATATTACCGAAGAGCAGATTTTACCGTCCCATATTTCAAAATTGGTATGATGACTATGAGATGTGTGAAGATTTGCAAGACAAAAGTAACAAGCTGAGGAACCATCAGTACTTGATATAGTCAGCTCTCGAAACGTGGTAGTGATATCTTTTTACCCCTTCAATAAGAATAGAATCTTCCAAAGTCTCATTTTCTGGTCAATTGCAGATTTATTTTTTTTTTCAATTTGTCTCGCTTGCACCAAGGGAGTACATTCCCATGCCTGAGGCCAATTGGCCAGAGCACGTGTAGATTCACGCAATTAATTTCAGGCAATTAAACAGGCTCCTGTGCCAAAGAGCCCATCTCTTTATCAGAGTTGCAGCTAGAGTAATTTAGTTGCAAACCTGATCTCATCAGTCTGCTAATGGCTGCCCTATGTCTTCAGACATGTTACCAGTCACCATAGTGACCAGGGCCGAGTAGAGTAGGGTTTTAAGTTCCTGGCTTTCAACCTGCTTTAATAGTGAGCTGCTTCCAAAAAGTTGCACCAAGTATCTGTGTTGTATCCCCCGTGGCATGATGGGTTCCAGTAGAGATGGAGTTACAGCACTGGCCAGCATAGGAGCAATTAAAGGACAAGTTCACCTTCATAAACATAAGGATTGAGAGAATGTAGCAATATTAGTAGAACACATCATTGAAAGTTTGAGGAAAATCAGACAATCCGTTCAAAAGTTATGAATTTTTGAAGTTTTTGTGCAGTACCCGCTGGATGAGAAGACTACTGCAGTGTATGAATAACTTAGATGTCACATGCGTACAACAATATAAGGAAAATATAAAGAGAATTTCACAAAATTCCATCTTTTGAAAAAAGTACACATTCCCCTGACTCGTTACCGATAAATGTTATGGGTAATATTATTCCCCCTGCCTTTAGAAAGAGGCAAGTCAATTGCTCTTTTATTATGCGAAAAAAGTGAAAATATGTTGAATTTTCTTTTGTATTTTCTTTATACTACATTGTACGCATATGACTCACAAGCTGTAGTAGTCTCCTTATCCAGCGGTTCCAACACAAAAATTTTAAAAATTCATAACTTTTGAACGGATTGTCTGATTTTCCTCAAACTTTCACTGTTGTGTTCTACTAACATTGTTGCATTTTCTCGATCCTTATGTTTATGAAGGTGAACTTGTCCTTTAATAACTTCAATGTATGCTGTACATCATACCATATGCTGTGCATTTCATGATTATAATACAATGTATAGTGTTGCAAATTTGGGACTTGAAAGACAATTTCACAGATGGTTGCTCTCACAGCTAACAATTGCCTTGACGGAATGAAGAAGAGGTATTCTCACTTTTTGAGGCAAAACAAGGTTAGCGACTTCCTACCTTGGAAGCCAAGCATTTGTGTCATGAGAGGCAACATTGAGTGGTTAATTTTGCAATTATCAGCCAACTTTACAACATTGGCAAAAAATAAAGCACCAGTAACATAGACCATGTTAACAGTATTCTGTTTGCAATTCTTCTAGTGGACATTACAGGAAATACAATGTATTAAGAAACATAAAGTTTTAGAATGTAGATTTGATTACCTTAATGTTCCAACTAGAAGAATTGTATGTTATGAATCACTCACATCAACCTGTTATCACTCTAATTTCATCAACACTTGTGCGAAGCAGCCATTACTGTACACGCCATAGTAGTGGGTCTAATTTTTCATGCATTGGGACTGCCTGACAATATTTATCATTGTGGAGTACAGTACTGAACAGAGAGATGTATGCACGCTCGTCACTTTTTATGTTTGGATCAGACTTGATATTTCATTGCATTTTTAAATTTTGAAATATCACCAGACTCATGAAATTTGCAAAAAAAACCAAAAACCTTGCAAAGTATTCAGCTTATAATACAGTATCTTCTTGTGGTTGAACCTTGCCCATTAGTGTACAAAATTGATTGCATAGCAATGTTTGAAATGGAAGATTACACTTTGAGAAGGGAGTTGCAGAATATTTGCACACAGGATCATAGTCTGGAGCCATGTTAAAAGTAGAATTTTTGTTTTGCAAAGGATGTAAAAAAAAAATTATGTTTGATTTCTAGAGAGGTCTATCTTTCACACAGTGCATATATTGACAATTATTTCACTTTCATTACCTCAGCACCCATTGCAGTGTATCGTTATTGTAAGTTTTCAATTATTGTTTTCTCTGTGCAAATTTACATGCATTATTTCTGTCACTTAAGAAAGCGAGACTTACGCTTATGAATATATCATTTTATTGTGGAAAAGCACCTGTTTATATTATTCTATTGTGGAATGATTGAATAGATTTGAACTTGAACTTGAAGTCTTCACTGTCGCGTACTGTATGTTACTCGGGGAATTGTTACCACCTCGATACATGATGTCAAGCACAAAGATGTGTGTACTTGATGCGGTGCGCAATGTCAGAATTGCTTTGTGATGTCACATTAATTTTGTCAGAAATTGTTACATTCCACAGAGTGATGATACAAAGCAGCGCGCGATGTCAGAATTGCTTGGTGACATCATTTCACAAATAGTATTTTACTATTTTGAAAGTGTCATGAAAGTGACACCATTTTGCAAATAGTAGGCCATGGAGTGTCATAGTTGAAATTATCTGTAAATAGTAATGACCTATTTCAACCAATCACTAGTGGATAAATTTTTGATCCAAAATGTAATGCATTTAATTTGAAGGAGCATTTTTACGACTGAATTCATTGCATCATAAATTTTCACAATCGACAGATGTATAGTCTTGCATGTGATTCATTGCCTTGCTACAGCAAAAAACAACCCCCCCCAAAAAAAAAAAAAAAATTCCCCCATATTTTTACTTGTGAGGGAAATGGTTTGAAAATGATGCATCACTTGTTATTGATGAAATCAAACAAGTTTGTTATCAGATGAAGAAAGCATAGTTCAGCTGTCACTAAATTTCAACACAGTTGTGTTTTCTGCTTGCACTTCCCCGAGTTGAGCAGTTTTATATGAAGGAGACCTTTAGTTTGATTACATATTTCACATTTTGATATTGCAACAGGGAACAGAAACATAATTCCTTTCTGATGAAGAACTGTCAATGAAGGTCTTGATTGAAATTTGTGAACATCAGAAATTTGGTGCTGTTTTGCAGCTATTTTCATTTCTCTTTCCCCAGAAGGGTTCCACTAGCTGTGTGAGTTGTACAATTTGTAGTAACTGCATTATAACTGTATCATTTACAGCAGACAGATTATTTCATCAAATCTGTGATACATAATGATGATCCTATTAAAGTTTTGATAGAACGAAGAAACCAGTAGGCTGTCAAAAAATGGTGTGTGCATCACTCAATTTATTCATTTTGATAGGCTAATAGAGGTACATCTTGGGTGTTGTAGTTCTTTAGTAAACCATATTTAACAACAGTCTTTGATACATGGAAAGGAATTCATGTTTAACATGTGTGAGTGGAATAATTTTTGCTCTTTCTTGAATAGGCATATATGGACCATAAAATAGGTGCTAGTGAAAATATAGATCTCTACAAGAATTGTCAAGTTGGATGTGTTGCATTAATAGCACTGAGTAGTAGTACACTGTAAATGCACACTATGAAAGTGTCTACTACATGTACATGTCTCATCTACTGCAGATGTTGACATGGCTACATTTTAATTCAGAATGTATGTAGCAATGTGTGAAGAAAAAAGAGAATTAATCATATGAATTGTGTTTTCACCATCTTGCGACTTTTCATACCTGTCCTAGGGGTCTGGGGTCTTAGTAATCACATTGACAGAGATCTTGGAGCGTGTCAAGTTAAAGACTTTGTCACAAGTTATGACCTCATGGATTCTCCAGAGACCGTTATGGTTTTTGTAAGAAGGGTGAAGGCTACATGCTTGCTTGTCTTGTTTGAAATGAACAAATTCTCCTTTATATTGCCAGTGGCACATCACCTTGAAGTACAGTGTGTCCTAGTTCAAATGCAAACCTTCAGAATACTTCCTGTGGTTATTCAATGCTACCAACAACATTTATCATACGGAGCAGGTAGATGGTCGTAATCAGAGAGAAACACGTGGGGAAATTGCGCACGTAGACACAGAGGACTGACTTTTGTTCAGCACACAGTCTCGTCAGTGCTTTTGCCAGCAGGTGCCGCTGTTTTTCAGGCAGGGTGTCGGGTTACATACAACGAATGAATGATTCTTTCATCTAAAAAAAAAAAATTCTTACTCCTTTTGCCATTGAATTGAAAGTATTAATATTTCCAGAGGGCATAGAGGTATCAGGTTCTACTTTGGTTTTGATATATCAGTATGCAGTTGTATAGGGTGTCCTACAGTTTGTAGAGTAAATGTATGATCCATACGAAAAGCAAAAGGAATTTCAGAGAGAGAGAGGGAGATCAGTGACTGAACAGGGGTACAAAAATAATGTATATTATATGTGACCGTGTATCACAAAACGAACAAAAAGTCGTGCGCAGTGATTTTGTGTGAGGACTGAAAATAGGTGAAATGGGTCAACCTAACCAATGTCTAGTTTTTCATACTTTCTGAAAGAGCAAGTCTTTTTCTTTATTGTATTAAAGTTTGTAATCATGAAACAAACAGGAGCTTGTGTTTTCAGCAGTTTTTCTTGAACACTTTTTAGTGGAATAGTGTGATTAGGTGTTTCTCTTAGAACCCTCTTCTCATTTCTTAAAAACCTTGTCCATACTCTTCACTTTCAACTCCAATAACTTTAAAAAGAATAATGCTACTGCATTGAAAGTTGGCATTAATCATCTGCAGAATGTGTTAATGAAGCATGCTTAATTTCAGCTTAATCTGATCATCTCTTCATTGTTGTTGCTCTGGTGGTCAACATCCTGTTATTTGTTCCAATCATTCCACAGCTAGCAGGTCTTGGTATAAAGATTAAGCGCTTGAATACACCCTGTACTTCAGAGCCTGTTTTCTCAGTTCTAACTTTCTAGAGTGTGTCCCTTCTTTCCAATATTTAGATAGGTTAGGAGATTTCATTTGAAATGAGTTATACATCATTTTAAAGCTTAGAGTCTGCTCTTTCAGAATCTGCTCTTAACTAAAAATCCATGTCTGGCGACTTTTTGTTGGTTTTGTGATGCCGGGTCACATGTGGAAATATACAGGTGACTGAACAGGGGTACAAATATAAGGTATATTATATTGAAATATACAGGTGACTGAACAGGGGGATAAATATAATGTATACATATTACATATGGAAATATCCAGAGATGACAGCTCTTCTTCTTTTTTTTCGCAGTATTTTGTACTTTTTTGCTATGAAGAAAAAGCAGACACTCCATATCTCATGGAAGATACTTTTTTCCCCAAATTGAACTACTACACACGTCTTATACAGGAAGTGTAAAAATACTGTTTTTATACCAAAAATACACCCTTTCAGCCCTCGGAATAGTGCAATGCTGTTCTACAAGGTTGACATCCCTGGATTTTATATAGGCAGAAAGGTAGATGAAAAAGAGAGGAAATAGATTAAATATGGGAAAAAAAGTTTATCAGAACTGCCGATGGATAGATATAGATATACATACAATGTAGTTAGGTAGATAGATAGATAGATGGGTAGGTAGATAGGTAGATAGGTAGATAGATAGATCTAGGTAGATAGATAGATAGGTGGATAGATAGATAGATGAGTAGATAGGTAGATGGGCAGATAAATAGATAGATAGATAGATAGATAGATAGGTAGATAGATAGATACATAGGTAGATAGATGGGTAGATAGATAGATAGGTAGATAGATAGGTAGGTGGATAGATAGATAGATGAGTAGATAGGTAGATGGGCAGATAAATAGATAGATAGATAGGTAGATAGATGGGTAGATAGATAGATGTAGATGTTGGTTTAAGAGGGCAGAAAGGGGGAGAGAAAGAGAAATAGAGTTTAATGTTAGTAGATAGAAAAGAGGGAGAGAGATAGAACAAAAGAGACTGCAGAAGAGATGATGGAACTGGTAAGAACAGGTGATACCTTGACTTTTAGATGACCGTTAATGTGAGATCAACCTGAAATTGAACCTTAATCCTCGGTGCACTAGGAAGGGGGCTTAGCGTGCCCTCCCCAATACCTCTTACAGGAGCATTGCAGTCATGCAGAATTTTTCGTTCTCCTTCAACAACTTTCTCCTTTAAAGGGAAATTCTGCCATGATGAGTTGAATGTGCAGATGTGGCATTTACCTTTTTTATTGATAACTTAGAAATCTGGACCTTTCATATCTCCCTCAAAATTCCCCCCCCCCAAAAAAAAAAAAGAAAAAGAAAAAAAGAATGTCTTGATGATGTACTCGTATTATCTAAATCACCGCAATTCTGTAATTGATAAGGTAATGTGAAGAGACAATATTTCTTCTGGAATTCATGTTTAACAAAATATTATTTATGGTAGAGATTACTGTGTGTGTAGATGAGAGACCTGTTTTAATAGGCAATGGCATCGTCATTTCAGCTAAGTGTCTATGTTTGATTGTAGCCCACATTACTATATGTACTTTGAGGTTGATGTCCTAAAGGGTTTAAAACATAATAACTTTAGATTTTGGGACAATACAAAGGCAGTTTTACTCTAGATGTTACATGTATCTTGCCCACATTTCCATACTAAAGTTATGTAGTAATCAACCATACCATAAGTATGGGATAAGTACTGTGAATTTTATGATATATTTATGTATGAGAAACAAATGGAATTTGGTCTGCCACCATGTGGTGACTACTTTCAAGGGAAACGTGGTCTTCACATTTTTTCCAAATCACTTTGGTGACATCTCATCCTTGTTTCTCACTCCAAATTCAGCCATAGTCTCAGGAGTTTGGATTTGTGATCGTGATATCTCGGCGAAATGGCATCACTGAAGAAAAACAGCAGAAATCTGTATCCTAGCAAGGTACTTTCGATGCATTGAAACCATCATATTGATATTGGGAAAACCTAAAGGCCCACTCTATCTACAGTGGATATGAAAGTCTTGGAAAACGGTGTTTACATCCTTTGATCTCCATTGGCAATAACTACATTCACAATGGTATTCAAAGAATGTATGTTATGCAAGTGAGTGTGAATGTTGCCATTGTTTGGCAGTGACTATAGACAAGCATGTAGAGATCTGTCCAGAATCCCCATCCCGGCCGCAACATTCTCCAGTCAGCCATACAACACAGGTCACATAGCAGAATGGGGGTGTTAAATCCTCCCCACATAAGACCAGCTAGAGAAGCTGAATATGGGCTATCCAGCCATCTTGTCTGATGTAAAATCAAACAAACAGACACCCACCCATATCAAAAGCATCATGTTACATTGCCTCCAGTTTGAAATTGTACAACCTGCAGTGTCTTACGTATATTCCCTCCGTCTCCTACATTAGAGGAAACGAAAAAACCCTAAAAGATTTATGATTGAATGATTCAAAGAATTAAAAATCTGAGATTTATGGGATTTACTGAGTTTGATTTTGCCCTTTTACAGAAGTGTTGAAATAGAGTACTGTATACGCCATATATTTCGTGTGTCTGAATTTTTGCGAATCGGGAATTCCCGACGATTTTGCGAGTGGTTAAATTCGCGATTGTGGAGTCCTGTACTGAACGGAGAAGTGTACACACGTACGTCACATTCACATCGGGATCAGAGTCAATATTTTCGCGTGTCTTTAATGTCGCGAATAGCACCTGACTCACGAAATTCGAGAAAATAAAAACCTCGCGAAATATTTGGCGTATACAATATTCAGACCATGTCAAAATAGTTCACAAGCAGGGCTATGTTTGTTCATAGATATCTTGATTGTGACATTGTGACATTCAAAACTTGTATCATTACTATACCCCCTATTAAAGAAACACTTAATTGTAATTAAAGCTTATAAAGTGCTCTTAATCAACCCAAAGAACAGTAATGTGATTGTAGGAATCTAAGAAGGTGCAGAGATTGAAAATGAAAGCACTCTAAGAATCACATCGTAAGAATTTATTGTCCATTCTCTTGTAGTCTTTTCACATTGCTTTACGCTGATGTACAGAAACTGATATGTGACTGCAATGAAGCTGTAGTAAGGTTAACTTTAAATCGATTTCCAGATCACAGTATACTGTAGGTCCATTTGACAGATTAAAAATTCACAATTACTCTCTGTTTGACTGCATTTTTGATTTTAGAACACTAAAGGTACCACAAACTTAGTTCTCTTCCGGGTTTATTTAAAAATGTAGATGACACGATGAAATTTCATGGATCAACACTTCTTGACTATTTGCCTGGTCTTACAATTAATTATAGTTTTGTTTTATTTTTTTTTCATCAATAATGTAGTCTTGGTAACTATGCATTCTTGGAACACATGGTATATTTCAAGACGTTTTCACTATTTGTCTGATCTTGCAATTTATCATAGTTTTTATTTTTTCATCATAATGTTGTCTTGGTAACTATGCCTTCTTCGACCATATGGTAGATTTCTTCATTTGGAGGCTTCCCCTTCTATGAAAAAGTTTACCCCAGCACAGCGTGATTTCACTATCTAATAATTAATTGGTTACGCAGGGATTGTCTCTCCTTACCCGGTCAGCCACATTACGGATTTAATCACGATGACCCAACACCTCTAGGCTTACGGTGGTGAGGGCAATTACAGTTAAATCAAGGGGAAGACAACAACTGTCACGCATAAGTGAACTTAATTCGCGACTGGTGCAAGGGGGCAGAGATGGTGAAAAGCGGGGATGAGCGGGGAACGCCGAGAAATCTGATCCTGGTGGAGATTTGCTCTGGGCTGGGAGAGGCGAGGCGAGGCGAGGAAGTTAGGAGGAAAACTGTTTGAGTTTAGTCTCTCTCATTCACTGGGTGTTGACAGAATAACTCATTGTGTTTCTGTGTATCACTTAAATTGCATTCTGTTCCATTTTACAAAGTATGCCATACAAAGGAGAGCCATACATTAACTTGAACCTGCAAAGCAAATAAAATAGATCAGAGAATATGAGATACAGCAAGTTGTGACACTTAACATAAAAAAAAGATGCTATTTGAAATTGTGGTGGCTCAATTTCAGGAATTGTCAAACTTTGCTGACTGACTATATTAAAAAATGCATGGAGGAAAACAGACATACGGACTGCTGTCACAGATATCAAGAGAGCTACAGTATAAGAAACATTCCATGCAGCATAAACTGTTTATTACTTTATGGCTCTAATATAAATGAACACTGAATATTTGAAATGCAGCCTCTATAACTGATTTTCACATCTTTGAAGCATCTAACATTAAGTTTAAATCCTATTTTTCACATACAGTCTGTAGTTTTCATATTTTGACAATATCAGAGACTCATGTCTTATGTATAACCATGCTGTTCTGAGTTTTCACACCAGAAACATTTATAAACAGTGCCTTTAATGGTATGTGGTTGAGTATGCTGATGACATCATGTCATGTTGCCCTGAATGATGACATCATTTTATGTTGCTCTGAATGACGACATCATTTCACATTGCTCTGAATAATGACATCATTCCATGTTGCTCTAAATGATGACATCATTTCATATTGCTCTGAATGATGACATCATTTCACATTGCTCTGAATAATATATCACTTTGTTAATAACCAGAATGGTGATAAATGACACATTCTGAAAATGAGTAGGCCTAATTTTGATAAGTGTTGAACTTTGTTTCGACTTAGCCAAATGACAATGCTCAAATGGCTATAGAATGGCAATTCAAGCTTTCAAATGAATATTGGTGAAGAGAATTTAATGTGCTCTAAACATCATGTCCACACATTTTTTTTTTATGGGGGCGGGGGGTTGTGTTATTAATCCTATAGGTCTCTTTCAAAGAGATGGCTCTGTCCTCAGAAACTATGTGCTGTACATTATAGACATGACAACTTTATCAGATTTCCGAGTAGAAAGAAATTAGAGAAATGACAGCTTGATTGGTACTTGGAGTAATGATTTAAAGATTAGGGGTATTGGGGAGGATGTAAATGAGAAAATGCAATAATTTCATCATGAGGATATAAGGTGTACCTGAAAGCAATTTTACAGGGGCCTGTTGAAGGGGCAGTGCATGATTTCACAGTCCTCCTGACCAATTATGGCATGTGCCTCCCTCATTCTGAGGCATGATCAATTAATTGATTCATGATTCATCTCTCAATTCCAAGAATGCATGTATACAGCTTTCATTTATGATAAATGGAAGATGTGGAGAATTCCTCCCTCCCCCACAAAATAAAAAGCATTACTCCTCTTCATATCATGTGGAGTTTTCAAATTGTTGATGAATTGGTGAAACTGTTAACATGATTTTTCAGTAGCAAAAAATAAGCAAGAGCATTGCAGTTCCTTGAAATCTTGCGATAATGAGAGTACAGCAAAGCCAAATTGCAACTCATTTTATTCAACTCTTTTTACACTGTTTTGTATGTGAAATGTCTATTTTCCCCCACTTTAATTGTGATTGTAATGGTATGACTCTTTTTCTGGATTCATGATGTGGAAGGCAGGAATGTATTGTAGTTGATAAAGTACGAAGTTTGACAATGAAAATTAGTAAATCATGGGAACATAAGACCCCTAGGGTTTTTCATTATGAGAGGAGGAATATGTTGAGTGTGATCATCTTCCCAAAAGCCCAATGAAAAGATTCTTACTCTTTTCACAACTTTGATGCCAGGTTTGGAGGCACTCCCTGGCCACAATTTGAAAGCAAAAAAGTCCCAGAATGCTCCCTGCAAAGTGGAGGCAAAGTGGGAGAAAAAAGCGTGTGCTCCTAGTATACAATTATTCCCCTGTACGATTATCCACAGTCCTGAGGATAAACAATACTCCTTTTGGCCTCTCCGAAGGAAATTGCCTCTCACCGTGGGCATATACTGAAGTAGTGAGTCCTCATCTTTCAACACTTACAGCCTCAGAGGTCGGAGGGAGTCCTCTGTTGAATTTCAGCAAATGAAAGTTGTATGATCTACTTTTTTAGATGTAAAGCTCTTGCTCTTTATACCAGGGATGATGCGGATACTCTTTGTCCAATAGGACAATGAGGCCTTGCTTACATCAAACTTTAACTGGGGAGGGTTGTAATTTTGATTTGAGCACCAAAATTGAGAACTCCCATCCCAACTTTGTCATTAATCTCTTTTTAGAATTGTAATTTAATTGTAAAACACAATATTTTTGCGGCATGAAATTTTTGTGAATTGGCGCCGACAGCCATTTTTGCGTCATGAAATTTTCACGAGTTGCTTCTAATATTCAATGCACATAGTGTAGACAAGAACTTTTGCATGCATTTTAATTTCATGAATCTTGGCTCTCGTGAAATTCTCAAAATTAAAATGCACGCAGACATTCCTCGTTTTGCAGTAGGAAGTGGGGGGGGGGGTAGGAGGTTTTCACACAAAGACCAGTGTAAAAGAGTTTGTAGAATTTATATTGTTCTGTATATCAATGTTGATATGTGATATGATGTTAGGAAGTAATGAAGTAGGGAGTAATGCTTCGTCTGGCTACAGACAAGCCCGATGATACAATGCAGGTTAGAGTCAGGCCGTCATTAGAAGAGGATGTTCGCTTTTATTGACTCGGCTAAAGATGAAGATCACCTCTTTCTTATATTCAGTGATGGATGAGTGGGTGAATATGAATAGCACGTTTTAAAGTGAGTTCCCTTAACTGTGAATTATATTCAACATCCTTTACTACATGTATAAGCTGACCAGTGGACTGCATTGAAGGGGAATTTCAAGTGATATGTGAAGCATGCTTACACACACACACACACACTTTCTTTTCTCTCTCTCACACACACACACGTATGTGTGTGTGTTTACCTTTCTGACTGTTTGTCCGTCATTGAACTTAGAAGTAATAAGCATATGAAAATATAAAAGAGTGCCAAAAAAAATGTTCATGCTCATGATAGTCAATAAATTTCCATATCAAAGAGAATGTGTGTAGTCTCTTTAAAGGACAAGTTCACCTTCATAAACATAAGGATTGAGAGAATGCAACAATATTAGTAGAACACATCCGTGAAAGTTTGAGGAAAATTGGACAATCGATGCAAAAGTTATGAATTTTTAAAATTTTTGTGTTGGAACCGCTGGATGAGGAGACTACTACAGCTTGTGAGTCATATGCGTACAACAGTATAAAGAAAATATAAAGAAAATTCAACATATTTTCACTTTTTTCGCATAATAAAAGAGCACTTGACTTGCCTCTTTCTAAAGGCAGGGGGAATAATATTACCCATAACATTTGTCGGTAACGAGTCGGGGGAATGTGTACTTTTTTCATAAGATGAAATTTTGTGAAATTCTCTTTATATTTTCCTTATATTGTTGTACGCATGTGACATCTAAGTTTTTCACACACTGCAGTAGTCTTCTCATCCAGCGGTTACTGCACAAAAACTTCAAAAATTCATAACTTTTGAACGGATTGTCCGATTTTCCTCAAACTTTCAATGATGTGTTCTACTAGAATTGCTACATTCTCTCAATCCTTATGTTTATGAAGGTGAACTTGTCCTTTAATCATTTTTTAACCCCTGGTGTACTTTGAATCACGACTGGCACAGAAAGCCTCATTACCATTTTACAATGTCCTAAGTCCGTAGCACAGCAGAAGTGAATGGCTTATTTTGTAATCAAAATCATTTTTCTTATCCCCCCCCCCCCACCCTCTCTTTTTGGCAACGATCATGATAAGATGTTCTTCACATTTTCACCAATTTAAACTGAATGCTCATTTATTAAAATTGTCTATTGCCATTACACCTTTTTGATTCTAGGGACAGAAGATGGTGAACAAGATGTACAGTTGTAATCAGCAAAACTTTGGTTTGTGTTGGATCAAGATTGTCGGATTAACAATGGATCTGAATTGATTACAAATCATATTTTGATTTTGATACATCTTGATTTGATTGCAAAGTTCCTTGCTACTGAGCAGTTTACATTAGTCTTATGTCAGTTCAAATTTAATAATTTCCTCATCTCCCGAGTTAAGCAAACTGAAAAAGTGACAACAAATTGATAAGATGTATTAAGACGAGATGCATAGCCAAAATGAAAAAAACAACAACCAAAAACTAGCCTGCCATAAATCTTCACATACTATAATGAAACTTTTATTCATAAAATATCATGAATTCCCATGCACTGTGAAAGTTTGCTGCAAATTTTAGATGACCTATGGGCAATTCCATGGGAATGTGGACATGGCACTGAAATTTCAACTTTATCATATTGCAAAAGAATTACTCATTATGTATTACCCATATATTGAAGTTAAAGAAACTCAAAGAATTATATCAATCGGTCAAATATTTCCCGAGAAACAGCTACAAATGTTGAAGACAATTTTTCAGTCATCCGAATTGCTAAAATGCATGCTTAACTTGATATAATTTTTTTTATTAGAAAAATTCTACTAGCACTTCAATTAATTTATTTTAAAGAAGCAAATTGGTTCTACTTCAGTCTCCCATGAGGAAATTTTTATGCCACCTTCAGAAAATTCTAATCACCACATGTGAAAGTTCAGCCCTTGAGCCATGTAACGCGAGTTACCGAAACAAGAAATATTTTTCATTCTGAAGGAAGCAGTGGAGGTAATTTGTTGGGAATCATAATTTTCTAAATTCATCACACCCTGATACTGTACACAGGATGTTGACTTGAATAAACACTGTTATCACATTAAAAAATGTCAATGAAAAGTGTAACGCGAGTTACCATGTAACGCGAGTTACCGGCATGTAACGCGAGTTACCAACTATAAACACAAGTTTCCCCCAACATAAGCAAATTTTAGCACTTAATTGAGCTAGATTGTGGTGAAAACAATCAAATGCAGTGCTATACACACTATGCTGGACTGAAACAAAGGAGGGCAGCCTAATAAACTGTGATTAGCATCAAGGCCACTGATCACATGCCACATTGAAGAGTCTAGCCTGGCTTTCACTGCATACTGTACATGTATCCAGCAGTGAATGAGACCATTAGATTTATCTTTTGAATTGCCTGCATCAGTATTACAGAATTTTTATTACAGAATGCTATAAAGCACAGCAAGTGTTGGTTCTAATCCTTGTTCGGTGGTCTACTGAAGATGACACCTGTCCGGAGATCAGGAGGTTGTGGGTTCGAATCCTGCTCAAGTATGTATGCCCATGATTTTTTATCATGGCTACTAATAAAACACTGATCAATTCAGTGAGCTTATTAACGTTGATGTAGGGCAATTTGTCAATCAGTTGCAATGAAAACATCTCAACGGAAGAATTTCATGAATTTGAATAATTACGCAGTACCCACTGCATGTTATAAGGATTAGAACCAGCACTTGCTGTCGGGCGAAAGCACGGTGGTCTAGTGGAGATGACACCTGTCCGGTGATCAGGAGGTCGTAAGTTTGAATACTGCTTGAGTATGTATGTACGCCCATGACTTTTTTATCATGGCTACTACTAAAACACTGATCAATTCAGTGCTTATTTACGTCGATGTAGGGTAATAAGCCAGTTCGTATACACTGTAGCTCATGTACACATTGGTACAAATGACCTTTCTTTTTTCTCAGTTGGTTCGGCACTTCACTTGTTTTCAAAGCAGCATAATGCATAAGCTTGCATGACATAACAATTCATGGAACTTCTGTTCAAAAAAAGAATGAACTTGCATTTTGTAGATCAGGGGATCAGAATACTCCCATCAGTTTATAATTTAGCAGGCATCCATTTCATTGTTTTGTATTGAATGCAGTAACAGCTTATTTCCGTTTATATTGCAAAATACCATTCTTGCTGTCAGGTGGATGTGCTGGCAAGCATCATTTAGATAAGGATCGCATGAATAATCATCGCATCACAGATGCTTATGTCAGTGAATTTACAAACCAAAATGCCTGTTCGTACAAATGATCTTTTTTTGTTCATGCACAAAGTGGAATTACGAACTGGTCTTTTTGTCAATCAGTTGCAAAGAAATGTACTAGTTTTCACTCCTCACAAAGATAGGATTTGAATTTTTGAAAGATTGTAAGCTGTTTCGTAAACTTGTATATAGGGTTTGATACTTTTATGTTTTGTTTTAAAAAGACTTTCAACATTTTTCATCTTTACACTCTGAAACTTACAATGTGATAATACACCTATATCATCTAGTATATATTCAAACATATTCAAGGTCTCTATGAGGAGTGAAGCTCTTATTAGTCTTAAACACACTCTTCTATTGGGTTTATTAGTAAAACATTTGTTTAACATTTATTCGTTTTACTATCTACACAAATAAGCATCTCTCAGATTATTCAACACAAGATTCAGTGCCATCAGAACAATTGTATGTCATCAATTTGTGTCACCCTGTGTTAGTGGACATAATGTAACGCGAGTTACCGTAATGCGAGTTACCGACATAAAGGCTCCCTACATTTTTCCAGGTCATTGTTACTCAACTTTGATATTGTTAATTTATGAGTCCTAACCCACTATCAATTCAAGGTAGGAAAACTTTTATCAAGATTGTCTAGTATGAGGAGACTTTCCAAAAAGAGGTCTTCATAGAATTGACCATGTCCTTTTTGTGTAACGCGAGTTACCGAAATTAAATGATTCAAGAATCCCAACATGTTTGTCCTTTATTTTTCTTTATGGATTCATTTAGTTGGTGTATGTCTACTTAACCCATGATGAAAAAAGTAACTTGTAGATCCTACCAATTACAAAGATATCGGCACATTATCCCCAAAATGTACCCATTATTTGTAACGCGAGTTACCGTGGAATTGCCCCTATGACCTACAATGTATTACTGATAGTTCTTTTTTTTTATTTATCTCCCCCCCCCCCCCCCAAAGATAATTTGCAGGCCATACCAATTACCTGACTTCAAAGTCTTTTTAACAGAAATGAAAGTTGATGCCATCTTTTTTTTTAAGGTGAAAAAAAATCTGCTTTTCCAGAATGTGTACTGTATGTTCACCTGCTTCTGTGAAATGCGAGTTCACCTGCTCAGAAGAAAATAACCTTTTCACATCGTTCATGCCACAGAGCTTCTCGGCTCAATTTCAGCCCACGGTTTGCCCAGCGGAGCACTTTCATGCAGGGCTTGAATGCACACCATGCTCCATTTAGTATCATACCTGGTATAGCTTCCGGCAGTGGCATCATCCAAGGACAATCTTTCTCCTACCCTCATCCCTATCCTTCCTCCACGAAGTCGAAATTTCCTGAAAGGGGGTAGTCTTTGTGGATAATGTGCAAATATTTGTAGATGGGCATCTGTTTTCAGGTGGTGTGTAAAATTGATCTAAATTAAAACATGGGCAAGGAAGATTGATTTGAATTAGGACATGATTTAAGTTGTAGGTTTCGACAAGGTATAAGGATTTCATTGTCATCTTTATCCATTGCAGTTGAATCTTTCTCCGTACTCCTCCAAAGACAAAGAAGAACACAAAAGAATTATGGATGAAGATGCCATCATCTCTTCACTCTTTGTACTAAAAGATTCCCTTCTAGGCCAAGTTTCACAGAGAAAATTGCAAAGTTACAACATTTATCAAAGCTGCAACCAGATAGATAATTTGAATATTGCTGTTAAAAAAGTTAAACTTTATGATTCCATAGCTTTCTTTTTTAGCATCCAGTTTTGAAAACGTTGAGCATTTTGTTTGCTTGATTTCATGTCTGTTTTTGCTTTGAAAATACATGCAACTGAGTTATCTATAGCATTTTGAAGAGTAAAAACCAAGAAGTAATCATGGGCATTTATGGAATTTATGGTGTATACATATGAATTCTGTGCCTCACTTTTATCTGTTTGTGCAGTGTAATGATGCACATACATTCAGCACTTACTGCGTCCAACTTACCGAGGTTTATAATATTGATGACAGTAACATGTTGGCTACAGACATACCATATAACACACTCAGTAGGTATAGAATGGCTAGAGATACATTATATTATCACGCATGTATCCAAAGTGGTTGCAAGTAAATGCATGGGCCAGCTAAAAATATCGCTGTACAATACTACATCCATGGCATGGTTGTAAGACAATTACCCCCTGGACAATAACCCCAGACCCTTCCCCTGACTCCAACCCTAATCCTAATCCTAAAACTAATCCTAACCCTAATCCAAATTCAAACCCTAATCAGTTTGGTTAAAGGACTGTCCTTTTTTTAAGAGGGCTCAAAATTGTTGAGGTGAAAATATTTTGGATAAATTGTTTATGAGTGGTGTATGTGTATATGGCAAAAACATATCCATACAAAAATATGGCAATAATATCTAAAGTTCTTGCTTGACAGTACCCTTTAATTTTGGGATGATGTATTATACATCAGAAGGAGAAATGTCTCTTTAAACTGTCACAATTTATATTTCATCAGGCATAATGCAGGGTGGATGAGCACTGGCCAACAGAAAATGGTAGTAAAACAAGACTGTACAACAGAGTCCCTGATGTCAAATTCACTTTTGGAAATGCACGGAAGCCTTGCGCCCACAGGCTGAATTCTTGGGTTTGGAAGAAAATTGTCATTAAGTTGCTCTGCCCTTGAAGCGATGCCATTAAAGTAACTACAGCTTCTAGGAGGAAAAAGCTTAGCATGAATGTCAAAAGATAAGTATTGATTGACAGGTTACAATAGTACTTACAATAGTTACTTCTCTTTCCAGGTCAGTGCCATCTTACAATCAATCTACCTACATCTCTGGAACGTCCATTCGAATTTGTAGTGACTTGCATTATTTTTGCGACATCTTTTCTTCTTTACCATCAATTTGAATTTGGGAATCAAAGATCAAAGTCCAGCTTTACTTTGACTTATATTCTCAAAGTACTGGAGTCAGATAAGAGTATTATTCCAAGATTCAGGCTAGAAACCAAGAAGGGATTCATAATCCTGCTTTGGTTGTTATGAAAATGCATTTCAACTCCATTCCAGGATGAAATTATTTACCCTTTGTTGAGCAAGGTGTTACGACCAAAATCACTCTGAGAATGATCGCACAAAAGAAACAATCAACTAATGTTCAGGCGGTTTATTAACGGTGATATTCTGGGTACAGACTCGTAATCGGTTTTCACATCAGTACAATAATGATCAATAAAACAATTATAAAACAGTAGTGGAATCACTTACACGTATTGCAGCTAACTGTTAAATCATGAGGTCCTTATAATTCCCTGGTAGTGTCCAGATACGATGTTCGGTGCACAGATGAATGATCCGTGATGCACCGATGAATGACACCTCCGACATAAATCCAGAGGCACAGGTTACAATAGTCCGCGTTATAAATCCAGGGTATATGTCCACAATAGATCCACGGTATAATGTTCACAGTGAAATGTGCAGAATCCAACGTTATGACGACCACGTCCAGTCGATGCGTTGAATGATGATTCACTTTATATTGTCCAGCTAGGAATCCAGCCCATCACAGCTTTTCCGTAGCAATGTCCATTGACACAAAAATGGAGTCTATCTCCAATGTAGGCAAATTAATTATCTGCAGGCAAAATGTCTCCCAGGCCTTATCTCCACAAACATAACAGGTCAGCAGGTAACACAGGACTGACTATAACAAGTCGCTTCAGAGCCAGAAGTGACGTAACTCTCAGAGCAGAGGTGTTGGGTACTCTGCCTACTGCAGAATTTCTCTGGCTTATATACTATCCATTCACCCCCTTCTAGCACATTCTGTAACTCTCTCCAACCTGGGGCCACACATATGAACATTCTAGCTAGTCCAAGTTCCAGGAATCCTGGATGATTCACCGCCTATCTATGTACAAAACATCATTGCCAAGAATAACTACCAATCACATTGGGCTACAGGGACAGTGCCTCACTCAGCCAAACATGTAAGCACTTCCCAGAAAATTCTGGAATGGGTGAAATCATTCTAGATTGAGTGAGCTATAATGTTTTTCCTGTTACATGCATGTACTGTATAGCTATATTGTATACCACCTAGAAAATTCTCCACTGATCTGGTCAGCCTGTATGTACTATATCTATACCACATAGAATGTTCTCCATTAATCTGGTCAACCTGTGTACATACACATTAAAACAGCCATGCATACAGTACATCATACATGTACATAATTACTAGTGTGTACATTTGTGACAAAGGACACACCCAAAATTCCAAGAGTTGTGTGACAGAAGACAACGAAATGAGAGAAACGCAATCTGGGTAAAACCAGTTAATTTGACAATGCAGTCATTGTCTATACAACTGGTCCTTTAACATTGTGTACAAGAAGGGGCAATGTCATGATTAATGCTAGAGGTAAATTCAAGCAAGAGGCTACAGGTTATATCTAGTGACAAGAAAAAGACCCTACTCCCTCGGTGAAAAAGACCCTACTCCCTTGGTGAAGATTCTTTTGATATATAGCAAGAATGTGCCTCTTTGCAGACCTACATTTACTGCAAGCAAATGTAGTCAAACAAGTAAGATAGCACAGTTTCACTGCATGCAGCTTCCATTGACGAGGAAATGTGTTAACTGCTGTAATTCCCTGGAGGGGTAGAAGTGGATGTGAACTCCCCTACTTCCCCCTTGTGACTCACTTAAGGAAATGTGCCTTTTCAGGTGTGAAATGTTTGTGAGGCAAGGGTGCCTTGACACACTAATGTATTGGAGCAGGTCGGGGTCTTGTAGCTCTATCAGCTCTGTGTCATTGCAAAGGGGTGATAAGATTGTACTTAAAAGCAGACTGTACACAGGGCTGAACATTTTCTTTTTTCTTTTAGCTGAAGAAAATCCACAATTTCATTCTTGCTCATTGATACTGGTATTCAATATTGCAATGATGGGTGGCCTGACAATGTTTAAAGCAAAGTTACCACTACTACAGAAAAATGATCTTTTTTACAACTTTTAGTTCCTCGTAGGGTGGACAGTGAGTTGAAGACCCTTAACAAGACTTGAGGGTAGATGTGAGGGCGGGGCCCCTTTGGGAGCTGACAGGAGTGGTGATCCTTTATTGCTGCTCCCCCATGCCAATCATAAGGCTGTTAAAATCCTAATCGCCCTGTTGCCAGGAGCTACTAGAACTCACTGTTCGGCAAGTAGAAATAAAAGCCACATGCCTGTGTGATGTATTGGGCTCTCGCCTCTATATTCGTTCTTGCAAGCAGAAAAAGTTATTGTATTTGTATTATTCATTCAGATGTATGATTGTAGTGAGCATGGTTTGCCATGTTCTGCATAACAAGGTTATCACTGTTGTTTTAGGTTTTGGTTGATTATATATGGAGAAACCCTGTTGTAATGAGCCAACTAATAAGATTCTGATGAAATTGGCCATCATGGTGGCAAACCTCTGGAAATTTTACTCTATTACCATGGAGATTCATGAAAATGGGTTTACAAATTTTCCCTGCTGAGCAAATTGTATTATGACTCCACATCTACTGAAGATGTCACATTCAAGGTGGCCTTCCTGTACACATGAACCTTAATAGCAGAGTTTGCATGGTACTCAGTAATCAAAACTGTTCATGTTCCACATATTTTGTGAACAAATGATTTACAAATATGTGATTTGAAAGGCAGTCCTGCAAGTGGTAAAATTCCTACTTGAGAGCCAGGTGATAAAATGAGTATCATCCATATAGTCATCATCTCTTTGAAAAAAGATGGCAATTTCACCTTTTATTTATTTATTTATTCATTTATTTATCTATTCATCTATTTATTCATCCATCTATTATTATTATCATTATTATTATTGTTATTATCATTATTATTATTATCATTATTATTATTGTTATTATCATTATTATTATTATCATTATGGGTATTATTGTTATTATTTTGCATTTCATCTTTTCTCTTCTTTGCTGTAGTTTGACTCAGGAAATTAGTAAGAATAAGAACATCCCATAAGGCATAAAATGCAGTTTAAAGCAATCCATTGATAAACTACAAGAGATATGAATATCCCTTTAATGCTAATGCCCCATATTTTCAGATCACCTTTTCAGATTTACATCAGTGCAAGGGACTAAAAAAAAAATCATCTACCTCTATCGATCACTATGCAGATCAGTTAACTTGTGGTCCATGAATACTCCATTTTTCCACTGATCTCCACAAAAATGCAATTCAGGAACACAGAACGTTGTGATACTAAGCAGTCAGCCGCGATGCAGGGCGGCTTTTTGCATCTCCTGAAAACTCCAACTCGCATTGTCAAGTCCAGATGGCATTTAAAGCTTTCTCGGTGAGCTATCTAATCCCCTGGATGCCAAGTTATATAGGTCGTATGTCAAAGGAATATAATGAATAATATTTTTCAAAGTGTGATTTAACCTAAGTACAGGTCCTGTTCTACATGTTTGTTCTTGATTGATTGCCATCAGTTAATGCCTACTTTTATTTTGCTCTGTTTTATCGTCCATAACATATCCCAGATGACTTTTCCATTAAGTTGAGTTTCCCGTTTATATCATTCGTACTGAATGCATTTGAAGTATTTGATTTTGAGGTATATGGTACCTGTGTATAGTACAGGAACCTGAAAAACTATCATTAAGAAACTGATGTATTTTTTGATGAACTGATGTAATTATCAAATTATAAGAATGTCAAGGAGGGTCATGTACAATCAAGTGTTTCCTTTTGCAGTATACATGTGGTGATAATTGCATCCAGTGTAACTGCACCATGCTTTAATGAGACCAACAAACAAGATTGTACAGTCTGCAAGTTTGGTGGTTGTTTGCTGTTGTTTTTTGTTTGTCTGTGTGTGGATGTCAGTTCTTTTTAAAGAGGAGTTCCAGTCCAGTTATGAATTATTTAGTCTGATAAGAAAGAGTTAGATCTTTAAAAAAAATTGATCAGAATAGGATGAAAATTTTGGATGTTATGAAATTGTTAAGTTTGGCTAATTTCTGCCCCTAACAGTTCTTGTACAGTTGATATAAATGTGAAAATGAGTGAGGTGATGATGTCATCACTTCTCAAATTTCCATTGATCAAGTGAAAAAAAAATGACAAAAATTCAATGTTTCTGTTAAATTGAAGTGGAAAACATGATGTTATTCCTCGATGAATAGCTTTAGAAAAATGATCAGTTAGATATATCAGGATTTGAGACTGGGCATAATTGTGTTTGAATGAAAAACCGGAAATAAGACAATTTTTTGTAAAATAGATCTGTGGCAAGTTGTGAGGGGAATACATCATTTCTTCACTATTTGCATATTCATATCGACTATTTAAGAAAAATTCCTGAAAAATTAGCAAAACCTCAAAATGTCATACACATTGTAATTGCCGTATGTTTCATCCGATTTTGATCAAATTTTCATTGTTGTGCTAAGAAGATTTTACTCCTTCTTTTCAGACCAACTTTCAACCGCACTGAAATTCCCTTCTAAGGAAGTGGATATCATAACAGTTCTCCTGCATGCAACTTTATCATCAGTGATTGAAGAAGTAGGATGCACTGACCATCCAACACATTTGATTCTGCGAACAAACACTTTGTGTGCGCAGACGTCAACCTCAGTTTTTGACATCTGCAAATTGATGAGAGGTGTGCAACTTAGCCATGCATCGGTTTTCCCATCTATTCATTTACATCATTATATGTCGTACATTTGGACTGTGGCACTCTCTCCTATTCAAAGTACTTTTGTGTTGTTATTGATACATTGCATCTAAGGAAGGCGGCCATTTTGCTCTGATACTGCTGATTATACTGATTACTTTGTTCTGGCAACATTTCTTTGTATTGTGAACGTCTGCATCTAGCAGCGGCTGGCCCTTGGGTAAATTAATCAGCCATGTCTGTTGCTAAGTTGTGTTTTCAATGTAATTATCATCATTGGAAACAAGGTTTGCAGCTGCAGTGCACCTCACTTTCTTATTAACCCTTTAGCAACTGAAAATTTCGTACAAGTGGCCCATTGTTCCCGGGACGGTACAACAATTTTACTGTCATTTCGACAACTTTCTAGATTATGCAAAATAGATCACTGTATGTTTATTTTTGTCTGTTATTGGTTATACTTACTTGAAAGCCTACATTGTATGAAGACTTTACCAAGAGACTTGTGTGTCACAGTAATAGTTCTGACATACTTTTGTTTACCTTTGTATGCTACCCATGACTGCACTGCAAGAAAACTGACGGTTTGAAGTTAATTGTAATAGCTGACTTTGAGAGTGTTCTAACAGTCTCCCCCCCCCCCCCCCCTTTCAAAGGTCTTGGTCTCCCTTGGGGAGCTACTATGCATGTATCATCAGAGTTAGCTACCTTCAAAGGAGCTAACTTTTAGTTAACTCGGAAATTATACCAGCTCATTGTGAACCAAGCTTGTATGTCACCCATGCTAAGAGAGGGTCCATTCACCAATATGAGGCTTGAAAAATTATAAAAGACAATGATGCAATCAACCTAAAGTGTGTGCATTATCTTTATAAACAAATCCAGAGACTTGAAAGTTGGTCCTATTGATATCATGCCATTTGCAGAAAAATTAAAAGTATAATGTATTGCTGATTTTGTTTTACCCAAAGTGTGAGAAGTTGAATTATACCACTTTATTTTAATCTACCACAAGCTAGGTAAGTTTCTTGTTCCATTGCCTTTAGAATTTGCCCTGGAATTATGGACATTGACTTGAATTAATTTGATTTGATTTGGTTTGTGTTAAAGTAACTGCTGAGAAAACATTGAATGCTTAAGGGGAGCTGGCAACCTGGGTACCAACTGCTTACAGCCAGATCTTGAAGTAGGTTTTGTTTTTTGTTTTCTTTTAAATCAAAATTTGCGCATGACTGACATGCATCATGTTCAAATTAGATGACCATGTGTATGTAAGTGCCCCGAGAACAGATTAGCATTTTGACTTCGTCGCCTAGAGGGAATCCATCATTAGGATATAGCTTGTACATTTGTAAGACATCTGCAAGCTCCTCAGAGTCTACTTGAGTTGCATTTCCCCGATAATCCATCAAAGTGCACGTCCATCATCAGTAAAGTGCTTCAAAAAACCTCAAATCTTTATCCGTAGATGACAGATACCATCATAAAGGCTCAAGAAAGGGAGCGGTAGTATTTCTCTGTGTAATGCATGTCATCAAGGCCATAGCTTAGATCGGGGCTGATTGCACAAAATGAACATGAACCACGAGCGACATTCCAAAACCTGCCGTATGTGCAGCGGCTGATGTAGAAAGGTGTCGGTCTAACAAAGTGATGAGGTTCGCAGATGCCGTGTTGGTAGACTTCTTTGAGGGTAAAGGAAGAGTAAAGACTGAGGTACACGGTAGAGATTGACTTATTGACGTCATGAGGTTTATAGAGTAAGTCTGAAGCTCAGCCATGTGGCCTGTTGAAGTCTTCAAAATCTGTGTTCTAGAAAACTTTAGAACCCTGACTTTGTGTTTGCTTTGCTACTTTCTACATATGGACGGTTTGGGAATGCAAATTGTGCACTGACAGGTCATATGTCATGAGGCGTCATAATGGGGAAAAAAAGGAAAAAAAAATTAGGAGATTCATCTCTCAAACTTTACAACCACCTAAAGGCTTCAGACATAATGTCGACAGCATTTTGTGTTTTCCACTGATCCAGATTTAGTATGCAACCAAGATGTGTGTAGCATTCAGATACTCTCAGAGGTAAGGAATATTTTAGGTGCCCATGACAGTTACCAGGGTGGTCCTATTGGGCAACTTTATAGGGAGGGGGATAACTGGTAGGGCTAGAGCCCAATTGTCACAACTCACATTATTTCATCTTTACTTCATTATGCATTAATGATCAGGTCTTGATGGAAGTTTGGTCGTTACCATTCTTTTAAGGGCAAGTTGATACAGAGTTGTTCAAATTGTACAACTTGTAGGACACGGCTTACTGAGGAAAATAATACTAAATTACAGTAGTTTATTACTCTTAGTACAAGAGAATGTATTGTGTTTAGTTACCATCAGAGGTAAAGATCTTATTCATGATGTCAGTGAAGAGGTTGTTACCATTTATAAATAGTACAGTTAATAATGCACCGTCAAATGACACCGCAGGGAGATTGTATCAAGAACAAACTCATTTGAAAGCTCAGGTGATTATCAACCACTCCCACCTTTTGCCCTACTAACAGAAGAACGTGTAATCGGTACAAATTATAGAACAGTGTGGGGGAGAGGAAAATTCAGAGAATGCTGAATGTTAAGTTATGCATCTCATGACATCACTCACTGAAATGGAGCTAGGCAAAATCCTGCTGAAATGAACAATTCGTTTCGAGAGCTTTTGGTCATTCGCTCTGCGCATAATCCATTAACTTTTTGTGGAACCATTACTTTTTTTTTCTCCCAATCGCCAGCCCTGTAGGAAAGATGGGGCATGCAGATGTGCAGATGATGGGGATCCGGTGAATCAGATACACACATCAGGCATACTGTAAAACGAGGAATATTCGCGTGCATTTTGATTTCGCGAATTTCGCGAGCGCCAAGATTCGCAAAATAAAATGCACGCGAAAGTTCTTGTCTACACTGTCTGCATTGCACGCCAGTGGCAATTTGCGAAAATTTCATGCCGCAAATGAGGCCGTCGGCATCAATTCGCAAAAATTTTGTGCCACGAATATATTGTTTTACAGTAGTGCATTGCATTGGAATATAACCACAAAGAGATTAAACATAGCACTGATTACAAAAACAAAAGAAAAGATAAATTTCCAGTAATTGTAACTTATCATACTGGTCTACTTTTCATGCTTGCATACAGCTGTATATACACTGAATCCAAGCCCCTCTGTCAGTTAGATTCTATTTTTCTTTCATTTGCTGTTTACCTGTATGAAATGCACTTCCACCAAGCAACTCTCTGCCTTTATGGTTTGTTTCTGTGTACATTAAAACCCAAGCCTGAAATTCGTTGCTCTACCACATTTTTTTTTTAACTCTTAGAAGCTCTCAATTTATTCAAGCTGTCTTTGTTCTACGGATTTCCTCTTAATGACCAGTAATTGCCCAAACTGGCGAGGGTAGAATTTGGCAAAATATACCGCAACAACGAATGAGCAACAATTTGCAGGGACTGTTTTAACAGGCAGGGTTTAAAAAAAAAAAGATTGGCTGGACGTCGTCATGGTAACTCTGGTTTGAAAGGCTCTGTTAAAACAGGGCTAGAGAAGGGAATGGAAAGAGAAGTAGAGAAGGGAGAGGAGAATGGATGGAGAAAACGAGAACCAAGGAAGATAGCAAAGAGGCCACGAAAGATGAAGTAAAAAGAGAATAAAGAAAGAAAGAATTGACAAAATGAGAGAAATACGGTCGTTTTCATTTACCCTGCAGCCATCCAATTAGGAAGCTTTTACACCACCAATCAAGACCAAAACTTTCTGAAGATCTGTTTTGATGAAACTTGACAAGACGTTTTCTTATCACAGATTCCAAATGAGTTGAACGCATCTGCACTCATCCAGACTAATCAATTGTGGTTGAAAAAGATAGTTAAAGTAAAGGTCACTTTTTGTGATACTCACCAGAGCTGGAACAACGCTGGAGGTATCAGACAGAGTTAAGGATGTTGATACTTGGAGTTTGCCATCGTCCACTTCCCTTTCATCACATCTAATGATGTCTGCATGAATTACCAATTATCAAAATACTGTTTACACCGAACATTTTGTGAGGTTTTTATTTTTTGTGAATTTCTTAAGTCAGGTGCTATTCGCAAAATTAAAGACACGCGAAAATATTGACTCTGATGACGCTGTGAATGTGATGTATGCCTAGATACATTTCTCCGTTCGGTACAGGAATCCACGGTTGCGAATTTAATCACTCACGAAATCGTCGGGAAGTTCTGACTCACAGTAAATGTACTGTACTGTAGAACTGAAACCACTGGCAGCAAGAAACTTTCGCAAATCGGAGATGACTACATTTTTTTGCAGCTTGAAATTCAACTTACTCTAATTGATACTGGTATTCAATGTATTGTGTAGAAGAAAACAAAAAATTTCATGTGCAATTTACTTTTACAAATCTTTGTTCCTTGCAAAATTTGCAAGAGTTTCATGCACACAGAATTTATGGTTTTACAGTATGCATCACTCCTATTTATTAAAGCCATCTGATTGCAAAGAGTCACAGGAAAACAGCACTGCTAACTAGTACAATTGTAGGTTTCAAGAATTCCCTTGTAAACTACAGTAGGACAATTTTTAAAACAGTTCAAACCCTTGCACATGTACATGAAATCTTTTGAATTTCTCAGATTTCTTCAAAAGAGACTTGTGGTCCGTCAAATTTGTGATACTTTTCACGAAAAAAAAAATTTGACTCACTAACGTATGGCGTATACAGTAGTTTAGGCCTAACGAAATGATGTGACATCACACTGTATACGCCATATATTTCGCGAGTCTAAATTTTCGCGAATCGGGAATTCCCGACAATTTCGCGAGTGTTTGAATTCATGATCATGGAGTCCTGTACTGAACGGAGAAGTGTACACGCGTATGTCACATTCACATTGGGAAAAGAGTCAATATTTTCACATGTCTTTAATTTCGCGAATAGCACCTGATTCACAAAATTCGTGAAAATAAAAACATCACAAAATATTTGGCATACACAGTATAGGGTATTTAACCATTCTTGCCTTACATCTTGTGAGAAAGACAAATAATGTGAATAGAGTTTGTCTGCTTCTTTTAAAGGAAGAGTCAACGCACTATTTTAGGCAAGTGGTACATTATGACATTTCTAAATGTCAAACGCTCATGAGAGGAAATGAAATTAAGCCCCTCAAGCCCTCAAACCGGAAGATGCATGTTACTACCTCTTCTTCTTCTTCATTGTCTTCTTTTTTCTCTTCTTTTTCCTGTTCATGATTGACAGTCTGTTCTGCCAAGATGAAAAGGCATTGTTATTCGGAATGTGATACAGCTCTGATAGAATTCCTAGGTATAAGCCAGTTCAGAGTTCCAGCCTGCGCATGTGTAGAAAAAGGTCATTCCTACTGAGAGACAGGTTGGTTTTTAAATTCACTGAGATAAGGATCTGTGATGCAATGGTTGTTCATGTTCTGTAAACACAGAAATTTTCGCAGTACATTAATTTTCACATATTTCGCACAGCTTCTGGCTTGTTTAATGCATTCAATACACCGCAATGAAATGGATTCTTCCAAAGTTAAGAATTTTAATGTTTCAGTGCCATCATCACTTGATCAAGAGACTACTTTACTTTTTAACATCATTATTGACAACTACAGTCAAAGTGGCCACTATAGACAGGTGGCTGCTATAGACAGGTTATCCAACTTTATGTGCATTGCCTACGATCATTGTATACATCTGTAAGTACTGATACATGTACATGTATGTGTGTACGTATGCGCACATGTGTTTCATGCATTGAACAATGCTGGTGTTTATGAAATTGTTGACAGTAGCATGTGTACAGTCGTGAAAAAAGCTTAACACTAGTGCATTGTTATGACTGAATGAGTGATGAATGCAATGGTGGTGATCACTGAATGCTGCCCATGAATGACTGGCACTGCTAAAAAGCAGAAAAACGCTCTGAATTATCGGCTCTTTGGCCGCTGTAGACAGGTTAAAATCTACCGCGGGAAACAAAATTTGTGGCCGCTGGCTGCTTTAGACAGGTGGCCGCTATACACATAGGGTCTTTAACAGGGTTTTCCTCTCGGGGTGATTTTTTCAGTGGCCGCAATAGACAGGTGGCTGCTAAGGCAGGTTTGACTACATAAAAGATAACATATATGGAGAATTCCAAAAAATTTTGTTCTTCGCAAAAAGTACTCATTCCATTGACATGTTATCGACATAAGTTATGAGTATTTGTTCCCCCAGCTTTTTGAAAGGGGTTAGTCGAGTGCACTTTCATTATGCTAGAAAAGACAATGAATATGTTTCATTTTATTTAAATATTGTGTCCTTTATAACATCATTAAGCATAGCGCAGTCTCCATATCCTGCAATGACGGCACAGAAATTCTTAAATATTTCTAACTTTGCAATCAATTGTCCAATTTGCCTCACAAACTTTCACTGATGTGCTTTGCTACAATTGCTGCTTTCACTCAATCCACATGCATTTATGTTTGGTTTTGGTTTCTTTTAAGCAGTGTACTTCTCTTTTTTTTTTGGGGGGGGGTTCAAATTTCATGAGTTGACTAATGTGTGTAGAAATATTGCATTTGGTGATATTAATGCATTGCACATCATACCTGAGGTGAGAAATGGCTATGTTTTTGTATTTAAAGATGGCCATACCTTTTTTTTTCAATTCCTTTAACGCTATGTGGTTCATGATCAAGAATTCTACCACATGTGAACTTCTCTGACAAGTAAACCCAGTCCCAACTTGGAAAATATGATGTACAGTATGCCTACAGATAAAGCAGAACACAGAAAAATTAGGATAGCTCCTAAATTACAATATCAAACTTGTAATTGACACTGTTTCTCCCAATCAGTGTATCTTATTTGATTGTTGTTTTTTATTGTGCATTCACTACAAAAAAAAGAACCTTAACTAAAATTCTCATTGCCTTTTCATAGCTATATGTAATACAATTAAGATACCAGTCCTGTTTATTCTTTTAACTGGCATCTGTTTAATCGACATCTGTCAAGGTGAATGAGAAATATTTAATGTAACTTCCTCTTCGTCATGGATGTACTAGTAGTTTAACAAATTGTCTATAGAGTTGTAGCCATTACAAATGCAAGGTCATGTTACTATTGAAGGGAGTCAATGTATAGAGTTACAAGTATAAATAGCCTCATGTGCAACTCCAAATAGAATTGCTGAAAAATAGCCAACTATGGAGAAGCATGTATCCAGCGGCAACACCATCCTTTATCGATCCATGTCAAACTCTTGTGTAAGCTGTCCTGTGAATCTGTTTGTTAGACATAAAATTTTCAGAGGCAGGTGGTTTTACATACGTCTACTGTCTGTTTTCTGCTGAGATGGCTTACAGGGTGCAGGTGTTTTGCAAACACTGTTGATGAACACATATTGTTCTCAGATTTGGTTGGCTTGTCAGCTGAACAAGTCAATCAATGAGCAGGCATATTTTATCCCTTAATAAAAATTCAATGTCAGCAGGGCCTTTGATGTTGCCATTGAAAAACTGTGACATCAGAAAAATCATGAAATTTTGGTGAACATTCCTGTTGTGCAACTGTACCAAAAACCACTTGATGATACATCAGTAGAAAAGACAAAAGCAAAAACAAAACAAAACATGGATTTCAAACCACCAAGAAAATCACTGTGAACATTCCCCCCCCCCCCCCAAATAAGCCTAGATATTATATTCATTATGGATCAGAATGCATTATTTGTATAAACTCTAAAATGCTTGAAGCTTCTTGAGGTTGTACCCCCCCCCACCCCTTCACTTCATTCCCACGGGCGGCCCTGACGCCCCAAAGAATCATATGCCTAGCAGCTCTTTAACCTTGGAATCTCTGGTGGTAGTAGTAGAAGTATCTGTAGCGTAGCAGTCATCTTTTCATAATGTATATTGTGTCTTTAATAATCAAATATAGGATGAAATGGTATCAATGATTAGAAAAAAATGAATGAAATTACCAGGTTATTAATTAGTGTTCAACCAAAGACACCTTTTAAAAATCTTTATTCACATCTTTCTCCATCCCAGTGCATTGTGACTGGCAAGATTTTCAAAGCCTTGATCAGGCAACAATCCACCCTCTGAAAATTTATCTAATTCCATATTTTTTTTTCACAGACTTGTTTTCACAAACTGTTGCATTCCACTTACTCAAATCAGCATTTCCAGCAAGAGATTGATATTCCAAATGATGTACATCTGTACCACCTGTACATAAACCACCGATCTTTCATGGACTGTCCCTTATATAAAAAAGTTGATCTTGAAAGAAAAACAGAATTCTGTACTCATCCCGCAAGACTGAAGAGTCAATATCCTTGCTCAAGTTCTGTGAAAGACGACAAATGTTGTGTACTGTGCGAATGATATAATGAGTGCTATGGATGATTGCCACAAGTATCACTCTCCTGCCATTCTTGATGGAGAATCGATCATCTGACAATTTGATATGATTTTGATGGGCTCGCTGTGATATAGGAATTGCTTTTACTCGTTTCCATCTAGCATGTGCAGGTATACAATGTACCTATACCGTATGTCAAAAAAAAAATTACAACGGGACCCTCTGCAATGATGACTTTAAAAATTGTGTATCAATCTGCACACAATTTCAGGGTAAGAAACTATAACTTATTACTCACTTTTACAGAAAACCCTATCCGATTTGCTTCAGTGGTCAAAGAAAAATGAGGATTTTTGTAGAGCATGTCAGGAATCCCTTCCCTCCAAGTTCTGTCCATTGTGTTCACACATTACTGTAAAACGCAATGTTTACGCGGCATGAAATTTTCGCAAATTGGAGCCGACAGCCTTTCTTTGCAGCATGAAATTTTCGCGAGTTGCCTCTAACATTCAATGCATATAGTGTAGACAAGAACTTTAGTGTGCATTTTAAATTTGCGAGTGTTGGCTCTCTTGAAATTCGCGAAATCAAAATGCACGTGAACATTCCTCATTTTACAGTATGCGGTTCCAAGAGCATTCAAGTGCTAAACTTGGAAGAATCAGATCCATCGCTTTACAACGATCCACATTTCTCTGTGACCACTTAACCAAAGTGAATGGGGTTTTCTGCAAAATAGAGCTAAGATGTTACATTTTAAGACCCAGAAATACATGTAGCATTCAGACGGTTTAATCAATAAAAAAATTTTGTATATATACTGTATATGACGAATATTTTTTTAGGTTTTTATTTTTGCGAATTTCATGAGTCAGGTGCTATCCTTGAATTTAAAGACACATTGAAATATTAACTCTGATCCGGACATAAATGTGACGTGCACACATACATTTCTCCATTCAGTACTGTACTCCGTGATCGCAAATTCAACCCCTCTCAAAATCGTCGTGAAGTCCCTACAGTGTATTTGCGAAAAACAGACTCACTATATATATATATATTTATATATATATATATATTTTTTTTTTTATTCTGAGCAAAAAAGAAAGGGGTAATTTTCAAACCAATTTTGAGAGAGATAATCTATAATCTTCACTCAATTCCCTCTCAGTTAGCCTATAATTCAATGACCCAGTTATATCCTTGCTAATTATGTCTGCTCTGCATGTGCGATGCAGCGGTGTGCAGCGAGGGTGTTTGTCCACAGCTTTCTTCTCCTTCTCTGCGCCTCTTGCCAAGAGTTGTTCTAACCCCATAACTCATCGAGAAACCGGCCTCAGCGGTTAATGAAACAGCCTCAGCTGTGATCCCCAAGTGGCTCTCTTTCACTCTATCCAGGAGACGGCACAACTCCCGAAAATGTGGATCATTCGTATCAACGTTTTGAGAAAACTGGGTTCCGTCAATCCCCCGGCCATTTGAGATGCTGATTAAATCTACAAAGCTAAGTGAGAGGAAATGTATAATATCAATATGTATTTGTTCCTCTGCGCTTTAGTCGTGGCCGCTCGCCATGAGTTGAAGGTGAATTGATGGCGATGCGGTCTTTCTGGTTGCATGTTCATCGTTTTATCATCACATGATGCCTCCAGGCTTTGTGATCTGAAGTTAATAGAGCAGGATATAGCTTTGCGATCGCCACAGGGGAGAGTGCTTCATTTTGTTGTGATAAAGGTCGCATTTTCTCCCTTGCCTTGATGAGTACACGAGTGAATTCATGTTTAGGTAAGCCTGCCATCTTGTGGCACCAGTTCAAACATTTATGAACATCACAGCACAATTTACATATTGATTGCTTGAAATAATTGTTTGTTTGGGGTTTTTTTTTTTGGAAAAAGCTTTGCTTCCAAATCAGGATCAGGAAACTCCACTTCATTATCAAAAAGTCCATAATTAAGAAAGTTAGGTCAAACAAACAGAGAAGTAACAGATTATAAGATGACACAACAATCAGACAGGAAATAAGATGATCGTGGGATCTCGAAGTAGAAGTTCCCCCCAAACAAACTGGATTTAATGAATGCTGAAAAAAGTAGTAGAACACTCAGTGAAGGTTTGAAAAAAAAAAAAGTGGACAAGCTATAGGTTCTGAATTTCTGCGAGATTTTTTTCAAGTCTTTTTGAATTCCATTGACTGCCCTCCTGGGATTGAAACTCCACAAGAAATAAATATATAGACAAATACAATAGAATGAAATAAAATATGGTAACAGAATAAAATTGTAGTTCCATGATTTCATGAAATCACCCCCAATAAAATCAGAAATTTTTACTTTATGAATATTATGCATTTCCTCTACTTATTAGAGAGATATGTTTACAAGTGTAAATATGGCAGATGTTATTCCTCATACTTTGGTGCTCTCTCATTATCCTAAAAAGATATCATTTTTTCTTCATTTTGTTGATAAGGTTGTAATACAGTTTATTTTCAAAGAAATGGAAATAAAAATATTTATTTAGCACTGCTTCATATCAGCTTTAAAAGAATGCCGATTGTTCATTTTGTAGCCTTGAACCTTTTTTACACCAGTTTGTTTAAGTTCTTCAAATTCATAGGTTGCGGCGTGCATGCAGTTTTCTCCCTATTGAGAGTCTGTGTACCAAATCAGAGTAAATCAAACTGTCTCAGCTGAATTGTTTGATTAAAAAGACAAAGATATCAAAACATCCCCTGCATTTCCTACTTTATGTTGTCATGTGTGTTCTCTGCAAAGCTATGAATAGCAATATAACAAGAGACTGATGTTTGTCATTCAACTGAAGCTCATACAGACTCTCTTCAATTTAATTTTGTGCGCTGAGTTCTGTCTGCAATCTCTTTTTCTTTCATTTCAAGCACACTTGCCTATTCTTAGATATATTTTCACAAAATTTCACTTGCATTTGGTGGTTATTTTTTTGTACAATAAAACAAGAATATTTGTTTGTGTTTTGTTTCATACATTTCTGAGATATCTCAAGTAAAAATACCACATAAGTTATTGGCTTGCGCATAATAACGGATCGGCATTCTTGGAACATGTGATTTTATTTAGCAATCAGAGATGTGCATGTTATGGTACTGCAAACGCAAACAGTGGAATGCAGGTATGTAAGTGTTTCATAAATCACCCAGACTTAAAATGAATATGGGAGACATGCATAATGTCAATTACTTTTTACCTGTTTATGGAGACTGTACCAACATAACCACCAGCACAGACAAAGACTATTTGAAACAGTGGTTATGATTCTTTTAAAGTTACTGCTTTTCTTTTATGATATATACCAGCATACCAGCACATGATTTACTATTCATAATTGTCAGACAGAAATTCTCTCCTCCCCTCAGCATGGTTTGCAGAAGGAATGCAAAATCAAGTGTTTGATTAAAGTGTGGAAGGACAAACAATAAGGCAGCCAGAGCCAGTAATATGTTTATTGGATTCATATGTCTGTGTATGCAGTCATATTTGTTGTCTGTCTTTATAAGGATTGTTTCTGCTTTATTGTATTGAGCACTCCTTGAAAAGAATATCCTGTTGCTGATGATTCAGCTTTCTTCAAATGTCATAGAACGGTTTGAATACAGTCATTTGTGAATGGATATTGTGTGGGATTTCAGTACATGGCAGAAATAAGATAGAAGGGGTTTCATTTACATACTTATTAAATGTCATCTATACAATGAATTGAAGTCATTTCCAACTAAGATATTTTTCGGTGCATTGTTTTGGATATGAGACAGACAATTTTTGTTGTTGTTATTATTCTGTAATCAAGAAGAAGAAAAGTAATGATTCTTGCACTGAATTACAATGACTTTTAAAAGTCTAATCTGTCCATATACTCGAGTGCACGTTATTTGCGGCCTTGATTTGATAGGATGCAGAGAAAAAGAGTTCTCCGGCCACGAAGTGGCTCAGTCAAGTGCAAAAACAAATAGACTGAAAACAAAACGAAAAATGGATGAAATGGTATTTCTTCCGAGCTCTCTGTAAAATGTGTGTTAATTACTTGCAGTAATACTCCATGTTCCATTCTATGCTCAAGGTGTAGAGCATTATACCGTATGTCAAAAAAAAAATTACGGTACCCTCAGCAATGATATCTTTAAAAATAGTGAATCAATCCAAATACAAATTCAGGGTATTAAACCGTAACTCATTGCCCACACCTTACAGAAAACCCCATTCAATTTTCTTCGGTGGTCAAAGAGAAATGAGGAATTTTGTAGAGGATGTCAAGAATCTCTTCCCTCCAAGTTCTGTCTATTATATTCACACACAAAAGCATTAAAGTGCTAAACTTGGAAGAATCAGACTCATGACATGCTTTACAATATTCCACATTTCTCTGTGACTGCTTAACCAAATTGAATGGAGTTTTCTGCAAGTTAGTGTTAAGATGTTATATTTTAAGACCCTGAAGTAGCATTTAGACAGTTTAATCATATTGGGTGTTATCAATGCAAAAATTTGATTGTAATTTTTTTTTTTGGACATACTGTACAACAAATAGAACTGGATTTTTTTTTTAATCAGAAATGGACCCCCCATCCCTCCCCCCCCCCCAAAAAAAAGTCACAGAAATAAGAAATGTTCCTGTTTTATATAAAATCAACAAACAGATGATATGGATCAGCCTTAAAGGTCCTGTTTACCTTCAGGAGCAGTGATTTTAAAAGTGTTCAAGATATCACATTTCATGCATATGCATAATTTTGTTGTACCTCATAACATCCTACCACATAAAACTTTCGCAATAAGGCATAAAAGATCAGACAATATCAGTATTTTTCTCAATAAACCTTAACTGTAGACGATTTAGTCTGGAAGCATTTTTATTATAACTATTCACATTTTGTTTATATTTAACAATACTTAACATCAATTTTACTGATTCAAATTTTTACAGTAGTTGTTTCTATCCCTAACTCATATTTTAAAACTATTTTGAAGCACTAATGCTGGGTTTTTGTTTCATCTGCAAATGGTAAATTATGCCTTTAATCGCATGGTTGTGCATTTTAATCAGAAAAGGCAATAACATAATGGCTGAGAATGTCCCTTAGTTTGTGCATTATAAACTTACTCTCATTTTAAAGTCAGCTCTAAAATTTGAACATCAGAGTAATGCATCAGATGTTCAAAAATGATAAATATGCAATTTTTAAAAATCTGTATGTTGAGAATACACATTGTATCAGTTTGTTTCTGAGATATATAACGAGTCCAATTCTTAATAGGTAAAGGTTGACTTGAGTAAAGAGAATAAAATCAGACGAACAGAATGATGTGAAAGTATAATCAAAATTAGTCATAAATGATGAAAGTTACGGAGATCCAGAGAGGCTGCTCTCCTTTATATTACAACCTTGCAGCCTTCTTCTACATCCCTTATCCTTTAACCCATTTTAGGGTGGACTGATTTTGCTACAACATGTATTTCCCATAGACACCAGCCTGAGTATACTCGGGACTCGTCCTCAATTGGTTAAAGGCTTTATTTACCATTTGAAGGTGAAGCAAAAACCTAGCTTTAGTGCTTCGAAATAGTTCTAAAATGTGAGTTAGGAATAGAAAAAAAAATGAAAAAATATTAATCAGTATATTCAGTGCTAAGTATTATTAAATAATATATAAAAAATGTGAACGATAGTTACAATAATGTTGTTCCTAGAATAAAACATCTACAGTTATTGTCTATTGAGAAAAATAGTGATATCTCCATATGTCTTAGGCTTTATTATGAAATCTGTATGTGGTAGGATGTTTTGTTATACAGCTGACTTTTAATACACATATGCATCAAATATGATTACTCAAATACTTTTACTTATTACACTTGTATGCCACAAACTTCTGTGAGCAGTGCTTGAAAATGACATTGATTAAAGTGGCCAGTGCTTAAAGGACAAGTTCACCTTCATAAACATAAGGATTGAGAGAATGTAGCAATATTAGTAGAACACATCATTGAAAGTTTGAGGAAAATCAGACAATCCGTACAAAAGTTATGAATTTTTGAAGTTTTTGTGCAGTACCCGCTGGATGAGAAGACTACTGCAGTGTATGATTAACTTAGATGTCACATGCGTACAACAATATCAGGAAAATATAAAGAGAATTTCACAAAATTCCATCTTTTGAAAAAAGTACACATTCCCCTGACTCGTTACCGATAAATGTTATGGGTAATATTATTCCCCCTGCCTTTAGAAAGAGGCAAGTCAATTGCTCTTTTATTATGCGAAAATAGTGAAAATATGTTGAATTTTCTTTTATATTTTCTTTATACTGTTGTACGCATATGACTCACAAGCTGTAGTAGTCTCCTCATCCAGCGGTTCCAACACAAAAATGTAAAAAATTCATAACTTTTGCATCGATTGTCCAATTTTCCTCAAACTTTCACTGATGTGTTCTACTAATATTGTTGCATTTTCTCAATCCTTATGTTTATGAAGGTGAACTTGTCCTTTAAAAAGGAAAAAAAAACAACTTTAGAAATAAAGAATCCAAGCCTAAGTGGGTCACTATTGATACCCATGCCTCTGCCAAACAGCGCCATCCACCCAATCGACCGAATCGCGAGGTAAAGTTCTTTCAGGATTAAAACAACAATGCACAGTTTGCATGGTCCCGCTATTGATCGATTTGCGTGATCTCTGATTATAGCAGCGGTGCACAAAGACGTTTGAGAAGTTGAGAAGTCGGGGTGGGTTAATGGCATTGGGAGGAGGTGCGTTCAACCCCCCTGGGACCTGCTCAAAGGGGCGAAACTGAGAGCTTGGGGTGTGCTATTGCATAACTCAGCTAGGCTCAGCATACAGACCCCATGCAGTGGGATAAATCCTGCATAGCACACACAGTATGTGACTGGTTGGTTTGACTCCTATGTTCACATACAAATTTTGTAATATTAGCAATAAACAATATCCAAACTTTCATTTCTTTGCGATATATCAGTCTCAGCCTTTTACATGAGTTTATTCTGTGAATATAAACTGTGAAAAAGTTTGAAGAGGAATGAAGTGCTTGAACAATAACAAGTATCGTAGGGTTTAATTATTGGACAAAGCAACAAATGAAAATAAAAAAATTATTGAATATTACAAATGAAAAATGAGTAGACATTTAAGTAGGAAACAGGCAAATTGTAAACATGTGTCTTTGCTAGCAAGCTTGTGTGTATTGGTAGCAATCACTGCTGAGTTATGTCATCATTGCTTGGATGCACACCATTGATTTCTAACAATTGATTCCAGGGTCTGGTTGCTGAGAATAGTCCCCCTTGTTTTTCCCCTTTTGTGGAGTGCGATGCATGAATAGTGAGTGGGATGAAGCTAGCTTTGAGCACATAGCAGTTAACAGTAACGTTGCACTCTAAACAACGCCTCTAACAAACTTGAGCACGGGAGAGAACTGGTGGCTGCTGTAGTTGTGCAATACAGACAGGTGTTCTTCAAATGCATCGGATCGCCTTAACCAGGATATCGTTGAATTAAGCCGAACATGACTGAACATGACGTGCGGTGGCTGTCTGAAGTGTGAGGATTAGTGTGGGGGAAAAAATACAATGCAGTCAGCATTTCCGTCTGTTTTTGTTGTATGTAACAAAGGAAGAGGCTGTCATTAGCTTTTTAACAAAAGCTTCCATGTATGTCTAAAGGCTGTCGCAGCAGCTAAGTTTGGCTGTGAATGTAAAAATGTGGTATTTCTGCTAGAGGACTTGAAAAACATAACTTGCGCCGCTCGGAGAACATAGAGAATTTGCAACCAATGTGTAATTTCGCTGGAAGCAATTTATACAAGTGGATCAGTCAGCCCGGAATACACAGATACTTCAATCCCAGTGTGCGAGACTGTTGAATGGGGTTGAAGACTTATTGTGTGTCTCTTCTCTCTTGAATACAGACATTACCTCAATTAGTACCACACACAGTGTATAGCACAATCTTCCCGTGGACAGTTTGATTGCCATTTGGGAGGGTAGCGTCTTCAGCTAAACTTGTGTTGAGGTGATGCAGTTGATACGTGTGCCCCCAGAGGATGTGGTTTGAATGAGTATATCAACTTGTCAGGGAGAAAGTTGGAGCGCCTCAAGGATGTTGATGAGTATGTGTCACAAAATCGTCATGAGGGATTTGTGCATTTTCTTTTCTTGGTAAATGTTTGAATGGAAGAGCTGTTGAAGAAGTAGTCACTATAGACACAAAGTGTATCGTGTGATGGACTAGAAATCTCTAAGCTTTGTTTCCAGGATATAAAGTAGGCCTATAGGTGGAAGAGACCATTTCGGGAAACGCCGTTCTGTAATGAGATTCCATGAATCTTAACCATCATGGGTTGATACCAGGACTTTAAACAAGTCTGCAAATACTGAGAGAAGTTGGATGAGATCTGCTTTGAACTGTTACCGGTACAGCCAGGAGATTCAACATCAGTTGTGGTGGTGCATGGTATTGCTGAAGAGAACATTTTTTTTTTTTCTAGTGCCAGGATTATTTTTTGAGAGGAAAACATGAGTTCTGGCAACACTTCAGAGCAGGTAAGACAAAAGGGTGTCCTTTTCATGCCACCCGCCCTGACAATGTACAATCTAATTTTCCGAGACGAGCAGGAAATGAAAAGAAACTCATTGTTGGATGCCAATAATGAATCATAGTCTGTGACCAGCACCCCTATAAGTTGTAGCTACAAATGTACCCTGTACATTTAAAGAAAAAGCCAGCTCAGGATTCCATGTTGCACATGAGCAGAAAAAGGTCATTTGTAACGACAGGGAGTGTTATTCTTTTAAATTTACTGAGGATAGCATCTGTGATGTAATGATTATTCAAGTAATCCCTATAAATGATTCTTAATAGCACATCCACATGACAGAAAAAGTAGTATGTGGCAATATCAACTAAAAAACAAACAAACAAACAAACAAACAAACAAACAAACAAACAAACAAACATGTGTTGATACAGTTGATTCATACTAATGAAATGGATGCTCTCCCAACTGTTCATTGACAGACCATTCTGGTCACCTGGTTTATGCAAGTTAATCGTCCTTTGTTTTGAATGTGATTGATAAAACTGTAAACGTTAGCCAACGTTGTAAATACATTATGTCACTTTGAAATCTATTGAAGTGCCTAACTAACTAAGAAAAAAAAAAAGGGTCATGTGCACCCATGTGCAAATGATCTAACTCCAAAATGGCTTTTAAAGGGACTGTACAGTACTGGTTGAGGTGAGGATTCACGTTTATAACATTCCTAAGTGAGATAATGAGAAACCTCTTACGAAATATGAAAGAGTATGATATTTTAAGAAGGATTCAACGTTTATTTAATGAAAATCGGTTTCCAAATGGGTGAGATATCCAAAAAAAAGTGATGATAATAATAAAATGCGACAGGCCATGCCTTTTATTAGGATATCCTTGATTTACCTTGTTTTTGGATATCTCAGCCATTTCAAAACCGATTGTCGTCATATAAACTTATGATTCCCCTTAGAATTGTACTCTCTGTAACATTTCATAGAGTGGTTTCTGAATATCTCGCAAAATGTTAAAAGCTAAATCCTCACCTCAACAAGAACTGTACAGTCCCTTTAAGTCTTCTCGTTTCTTTCTTGAGCAGACATTTGTGCTGCTAATTTGATATACTGATTTGCCGTTCAGAATCCCTTTCTGTGACGAGGAAGAGAAAAATAAAATCTCCTTTGACATAAGAAATGGAGGTAGCCCAGGACAAAAGTGCTATAAGAAATGCTGGCATGGTTATATCTACACCTCGACAGTCTTGATAAAGGAAATTGTATACCAGTATAATGAATCTGAGCCCTATGTACACGTAACTCTCACAAATGCTGTCCAGGTTTATATCTGACACCTTGTCAAACTCCCAGCACTGGCATTTGAAGTCAATCAGTATCCTTACATGTGGTCAGGAGTCATGTCCCACACCTTAACTCAAAACATCCTCTGCAAAGATTGAACAAAAGTATTAAGCCTTCACCTGTCAAATTTTAAGACTAAATCCTTCACCAGGTGGCAGTAAGCACTAAAATTGAACCGTTGATAAGTACATTTACTCACTCTTTTAACGCGACAAAGCCCTCACCCCAACACAGAACCTAGACAATAGAATTCAGCTTCACATGCAACATTTCCCCAATGAATTTCAAACAAAATGTGTCACGTATTGGAGGGATGGTTGTTTGACTCCAGCCATAACGGTAACTAAAATTGTTTATAGAGGAAATGAAAGAAAAAAAAAGAAGAATCCCTTAGACTTTAAGATGCTCTTCAAATGAGCTGGGACTGTCGCTGTACAGGTAATCCTAAGATGAAAAAAAAAATAGATATTTTTCATGTGTTTTTATAGTGCACAACTCAATTGTGGTTGAATAGCCACAAATGGTCTGCATGATTTTACATTACACATAGGGCCGATAGGTGGAAAATCTTCACCAAGACTGAGTAATTTGAGCTTCTCTGGCTTGCCAAATTTAGAGAGCATAGCAAGAAGTGCCATGTAATCCTCTGCCCAATAAGTTTTGATAAATACATCACCTGAATTCCGTCCATCCCTTCTCCACTGTCATATGATGCTCCAGAAATACAGTTCTTATGCAAGTGATATTACAACATTTTGCAATTTACAAGCATTAAAGTACTTAACATGAGGTCAATGTCGAAACAGTGATGCTTCTAAAAAAAAAAAAAAATGTTTTTGTTTTGTTTGGTTGAATGATTGATTGGGAAGCATCTGTCATTCATCAAAGGACTTCACCCTAAGCCCCCCTCTCCCCCTCCCCCCCCCCCAAAAAAAAAAAAAATATTGTTGCTGGTAAATATTCCCAACCATTTCCTGTATTCATTCATTATTACGCTCTGTTTAACTCTGATGGTAGCCACAGTTCATTGCCAAAGTCATTGTCATTGTCAGAGTTCAATTCGTATAACTGTACCCTTGAATTCATATAACTATTCCCTTGAAGGAAAATTGAAGGACACTTTTGATACAAATATGCAGGTATTACAACCTGTATCTTTCATATGAATGCAACATTGTGAAAGTACATTGTGAAAATGTTAAACAACAGTACAACAGTGTCATTTGTCACCCAGGTGTTAAAAGGGATGGTATAGGTAGTATTGGCATAGATGAGAATTGGTATTCTAACTTATTTGCGAGATACCAAGACACCACTAATGAAATGATACAGAGTATACCATTCTACAACTGTATGAGGAATCCAATGCTTAATCAGATGAAAATAGGTTTTGGAGTGGCTGAAACATCAAAAAAACAAACAAACAAACAAAGGAAAACAGCAATCCCTATAAAAGGTGGGCCCAACCTTTTATTAGGATTGCTCTGTTTTGGATATCTCTGCCATTACAAAACCAATTTTCATCAAATAAACATTGAATCCCTCTTGGAATTACATGCTCTTTCATATTTCATAAGAGGTTTCTCATTGTCTCATCAAAAATGTTTAATATAAACCTGAAGTTGACGAAACCATCCGAGGGAGTAGAGTTTACCCTCTCTGTGCTTTGCTCAATTGGTAGGAGTGCTTCCTTTGCCCATTTGGCACAGATGTATTAGAAACTTTTTGTCAATGAATATAGAGATTATATAATCCCCTTATCCCTCCCTGTTTGACCAATGCACATTGCTAAGATAGAAATGATAGAAACTTTACAACTATATCAAGTTTACGGAGATTACAGAATGCTGATTTTAAAAAAAAAAGCTGAGCAAATTAGAGCTGTGTGCCTTGGCACAAAGAATATAACTTTATAAAGACACTCAATTTAGATAGGAGCACATTGTTTTCTTAATTGTGAGCATTACATCTGCTTTATATATGTTTACCACAATTATTATTTCCATCATCTATGAAATTTTGTTCAGACCCAGTAGATATGTTTGATTTATGTTTCATGATATGCATTTTCATATGTACATTGTGAGAAGAAAGAAGATGTAGTGTGGTATAAACAAGAATTGTTGTTATTATGATATTTATGCCTGAAACAAACATTCCATAACATTTGCTCCTTCGACAATTGCTCCCATGAAATATCTCCACACTAAGCCAAATGTAAATTCTATCCACAAACATCTTATCCTAATCCTAATCCTGATGTCAAACTAAACCTTAGACCCATCACAACCCTAACCCTTAATTCTAAGTCCTTGAGAAGATAAGAGCGGAGCAACTATCGGAGGAGCAAATGTCATGTCACCAAAACAACCAACACTAATGCCATTGTTACGGACTGAATGTGAAGAGTAGGTTGATTCGCTCTGCTTCACTTATGTAGGTAGCATTCATCACTGTAGACCAAGCTGCTTAGTGCATGGAGCTACTCAAAATTTTCTTCTTCATGTTGTTTGCCAAACAAAACCTTCCCTGATGTCATGATAGATATTGATTTGTTTTGACCACATATTTCTGAGAAATACAGATTTGTGACATGCTACATATATCTGAAACATCCCATCTCATGATTGAACCATGCACAAACTTCAAGAAGTCAATTTGAAATATGATACTTTCATATTTTTTGGGAAGCACGTTTTGAGCTCTGCTTTCAACCTCTCACAGACTTCAAAGCCTCTCTGTGTACTACCCATGATTGGGAAGTATTGCGCCACTTCGTTGAACAGTCGGATATCGAAAATTCAATTAGCGAATGGCTGCTGTCGTCAGGTCAACAGGTGTGGCCACAGCAGAAAAAAACAACAACAAATGTTTGTCTCCATCCCCCTTTCTTTCTGGATGGGATTGGAATTGCTGGATGAATGCCATTAGCAATGAGCATTTAATTTTCTAATAGGATTTTGTCCTTTTATCTGCAATGTGTTTCAATGAAAAACAGAACAGAGCTTTATTTGCTGAAGGGAAACTTTGGAGAATGAAATGTGTAGGAAAACCAATTTGGCTCATGAGTCAAAACTGACAAGATATAATCTATTGTATGCTGAGACATTTTTGTTTAATAATGGTTAAATTTTTGTGTTGATGTTCTGGTTTTACCAAATCCTATGAGCACTTCCTGTTTCTTACTACAATAGAAGGTGTATGAGTGAACTTCTTACGATGGTGAAGCAGAAATAACACTACTTTTTCAACCATTGGTTCAACAGTCCTAGTCAATTACTTTAGAAGCAGAAGTGACACTGATAAAGTTAAGCAGATTTACGTAGTCTTTGTTTAGCATCAGTTTTCTTCATGCCTTTTGATTTTTATTTGTTATGTTTCATACAGTGGCGGATCCAGAGGGGGGCGCACCAGGCACATGCCTCTCTTTATTTTTTTGGTAAAGCAAGAGAAATAAACAGAAAAGTGCAGGGGGAGCGTGCACCCCCCTTTAATTTTAGAAAGACGCCTCCCCTTTACGGAATTCCTGGCTCCGCCCCTGTTTCATACAGTGTATCATAGTGTGTGAGAGCATTGCCTTGCAATTAAAAGTGACATCCAGTTTGCAGTTTTAGGTTAAGAAGTATTCCAGAAATGATTAAAACAGGTAAGAACAGATGGGTACATATTCGAAGTCGTCGATAACAATCACCTAATAACCAGCATAAATAACCATGCATCATGGCTACATGCATACAAATGTTCAGATTCAGATTTTCAGATTCAAGTTTATTTCGTTTCTCGACAGTAAAAAAATAACATAACATACATCACTCTTTCTTCAGTGATAAGAATCGTACCAACAAAAAACAAACAAACAAACAAACAAACAAACAATCAAAGTGAGTTTAACAGAGTAAAACAGTACTTGTATGCTTGCAGTAAAGATACATTTCAATGCCTGAAGTAAATCAAAGTAAAGTAAAGTTGAATATCAACGTACACAAGGCGAAAAACGGAGGGACCCACTGAAAAGACGAAGCTTGTAGAGTGTGGGCCCCTCAGGAGAGAAAGAATCATTGAAATTATTGGTAATAATTATCGGCATCAGGACAGCAACGAAAATATCTGAAGCAACAACAGCGAAAATAGTTGTAACAGCAGAGAAAAAAAAGAGGAAAAAATGTTTAAAAACATTGACAAAATAGAATTAGAAATGGAAGCCCATAAAGAGTCAGACAGAAAAGGAAGAAAATCACAAAATGACAACATTAACATATAAACGAACATAAAACGACACTGGGACATCGACGAGGCTAAAAAACCCGCAAAAGACAGACTACGACAGGAAGTAAGACTAGCACAACGGAGATAACGATACACGAGGGCTGGACGATGGAAAACAAAAACAAGACAGAGACAAGACCGGACGGAAAAAAAAATAACAATCCCTCATTGTATAAGCGTATAGAGTGCAGATCCCGAAGAAAAATCCATCAACTGCATGACTAACTTAACCCAAAACTTTATTCACGAACTTGGCGGTGGTCAGCTAGTACAAGCGACAATGTGTAAGCAACTATGCGGATTTTATGAAAGGGGTATCAAAATGAATAACGTGTAAAACTAATCCGATTCATGACAAATGTTATTGTAAAATCGCAAAAGATAGGCTTTTAATTTTCTTTGAAATGAATACAAAGAGGGAGCTGTTTTTATATCGTGGTTCAAAGAATTCCAATAGTTTGGACCAGTGTAGATAAATGAATTTTTCCCTAAAATTGTTCGGAAAAAAGGTAAATGAAATTCATTTGAACGTCGGGTGGGATAGGAGTGAAATGATTGGTTTTTAAGGAACATTGAATCAAAAATAGATGGAAGTGATCTGTTATTAAACATGTACATAAATTGACCTAAGTTCAATAAAAACAACTCATTTATTTTTAGTAGCTTATTAGACGCAAACAGTAAATTTGTATGTGAACGTGTAGGAGAATGACAAATAATACGGAGGGCTTTTTTCTGCAGTAACAACACTCTATTCAAGAGGGTCTGATGAGTATTACCCCAAGCCAAAATTCCATAATTCAAATAAGGCAGTATCAAAGTGGAGTATAACATGAGTAATGACTTTTGAGGAATATAAAATTTCAATCTGTTCAAAACACCTATATTACGTGAAATAATTTTACATATATGATCAATATGTGTTTTCCAAGACAGTTTATTGTCAACAATTATACCAAGAAATTTAAAATCTAATACACTTTCTAAATTAATATCATCTAAAACTATGTTAGAATTTAGTGCTTCGACAGTATTACTGAAAAGCATATATTTTGTTTTTTGAACATTCAATGATAATTTATTAGCCCTGACCCAATTAGTAACTTTTAACAGTTCTGTGTTAACTTTTTGGACTAAAATATCAACATCGTTGTGAGCAAAAATAACAGTGGTATCATCTGCAAAATGAATAAAAGAAAGTATTTCAGAAACAGAAGAAAAGTCATTGATATATACTATGAATAGCAACGGTCCTAATAAACTTCCCTGAGGAACACCACACTTAACATCTCTTATAACTGAATTATTATCTTTAATAGTAACAAACTGTTTTCTATTACCTAAGTAACTCTTAAGCCACTCCAAGGCCTTCCCACGTATTCCATAATGCGATAACTTATAAAGTAAAATGTTATGATTGATTGTATCGAAGGCCTTGGAGAAGTCCAAAAAAATACTAATTAAATGAGCATGGTTGTCAATTGCGTTAACCACGTTATCAACGAAATGAAGAATTGCATGAATAGTGCTATGTTTTTCTCGAAATCCAAACTGAGACTTTGTAAAAATTTTATGCAAATTAAGAAATTTAATAATTCTAATATAAATTATTTTTTCTAATACTTTAGACAATGAAGATAATAAAGAAATTGGGCGATAATTACTGATATCCAGTTTGTCACCCTTCTTATATATTGGTATTACTTTCGCCAATTTCATTTTATCAGGAAATATACCATGAGAAATTGATAAATTAAAGATATGAGTCAAAGGGTCTGCAATTGCAGATATGACTCCTTTAAGAATGCAATTATCAATACCATCATAACCGGAACTGCGCTTATTTTTAACAGAAGAAACTATATCAATAATTTCATACCTATTCGTTGGAATAAAAAAAACAGAATTTGGGTTACGTTGGCCTAAAAAGTCAGTAAAGTTTTGTTTAGTGGCCGGGATATCTTGAGCAAGCGATTCACCTATCTGAGAAAAATAAGAATTAAAAACATTGGCAATATCAACAGAATTGTTAATCAAATTATCATCCGATTTAATTTGATCAATCTCTACTTTTTTACTCTGTATATTCATCGCTCGGTTTAAAACTTTCCAGGTATTTTTAATATCAAACTGAAATTTTGACAACTGTCGTGAGTAATAATTTTTCTTCTCAAAACGTAGAATTCTGATTAGTGTATTTTTATAAGATGTGTATTTCCTTTTCGATTGATCAGTATTTTCCATTTTGTATTTATAATATAAACGATTTTTTCTGTTAATTGAGCGAAGAATTGATTTAGTAATCCACGGTAACCTAGGAGTCTTCTTATAATCCATTCTTTTCTTGTGTTTAGGAATTATATCATCCAAAAAACAATTCAAAATATTCATAAAATTGTCAAAAGACAAATTAACATCGTCACTGTCGTATACTCGTGACCAATCTGCATTATCAAGAGCGGCATCAAGACTGGCCAACTTTTCAGGGGACACTCTACGTTTAAATAAAGAAAATGAAGATTTGGAGTCATTAACAAGCGTTCTCAAAGTAAAGGAAGTCATTATTGGAAAATGATCCGTTATATCTGAAAGAATTATAAAAGAGTCAGGGAGGGGTAAAACATTACAAAACATATTATCAATGAGAGTAGCCGAATGATCTGTAACCCGAGTTGGTTTGGAAATGAGGGGCAGAAAGGAAGAAGACAAAAGCGTTTCGAGAAACTCACTTGAAGAATGATCATTTCCTGATTTCAACAAATCAATGTTATAATCGCCAAGTAAGAAACAGTCCTTGTTTCGAATTGCTGGATTTTTTGCCAAATCTGAAATATAAGTTAAAAAATCTACAATATTTGAATTGGGAGGTCTATATATAATTCCAACTACCACATTCTTACATCCTGGAATACTAAGTTCAATGAAAAGAGATTCAACGGTACTATCCATTCTGGAGATATCGCTGTGAACAACACATTTAAACGAACTTGAGACATAAAATGCAACGCCACCTCCACTCCTGTCAGATCTATTATTAACATACATATTATATCCGTCGATAGCAAAAGAGTTTTCAGACGACGCGGTTAGCCAAGTTTCACTCAGACCAATGACAGAGCATGATTGAGTGTGATCAGATTCTAATAAAAACTGTAACTCATCAAAATGCTTATTTAAACTCCTTATGTTTAGATGCAGCAAAGAAAACGTGTCTTTAGAAAAACTATGTTGTCTTTAGAAAAACTATGTTGCCACACTCTGGTGATGATGATGATTTCAAAAACCAACTCCCTCTATAAAAAGTCAAACTGAATCTTTTTTTAACATTATTTTCAAACTCAGGAGGATAATGAGAGTCAAATTCCGCTCTTTGCCGATCACGACTCCATCAGTCAACTCCTGGGCGGAGTTGAAGATGTTGGAGGAGGAGGAGGAGGAGAAGGGGGAGGAAGAAGAGGGGAGCAACCGAAGACCCGGACCCGCTTCATGTCACTGGACATCACGGGGACCAGCAACCCCTTCCTGAGACGGTCGCTTAGCAACCCTCGCAGGTTGAACCAGCAGAGGCCTCTAGGTAAGTGGCTCAACATTTCTCATCACTCCTTCTAGGAGGCATTTCATCTAAGCATTTTGTAAGATATTTTTGTCTGACTAATTTGCTCTCAGCCAATCAGATGCAAGGATTTCAGTAGCTGATAACAGTGTGTCAGAAAACATATCTTACAAAAGACTTCATGAAATACAAATGCTCCCCAGGTCTTGTCAGCCTGTGCTCTTATATTAATCCTCTCACATACACAATCCAAAAATCCCATATGTGCTTGCAATTAAAGGAGACATATGTCCTGATTATTATCTTGCTTTGCATCAAAACAGATAAATCAGAGATGTAAATCAATGAAAATTCAGAGAAAAAATCAGACACAAATAACAATAAAAAAATTAATCATTAAGGTTTACAGCGTAAGACAAATTGCCAACTCTTTGTGATCTAGGTGTGGAGCAGCTCAATTTAATTCAATTCAATTCAGTAGTTTATTTATTTCCATCATCACAAAGCAAAGAAAAGAAAAAGTTGACATAATCCAAAGTGATACATTTTTTTTTTTCATTTCTCTTACACTTGTCTGATAAAGCTCTCCACTTGCTTTGTACACAAATTTTTGCAAATTTTACTCAGGGCACATAAGTGTTCAAAACTTATCCCCTAAGGAGGAGACACAGTTATCACTGTACATATTACTTTGATTATATACCATTACAAAGAACACGTCTGAAGAGAATTATTTCTTGGGAGTATTTCATGTGGCAATCTTGCCTTGGGATCTATGCTCCTACGCAGTACTACCCATTTGAAATAAAAGATATTTGCAAAGACTTCAGAAAGCATTTACGTCCAAGATTTGTCAAACAAGAGTCTGAATTATCACAGCAATACAAAGGCTGGACCAGAGTATCCCAAAATTGATATGTGCACCGGCATTCTATGTGAGTACCGTAAAAGCCACAACTGGGAACTCGAGTCAAATTTCCATAATATCTTTGGAAGAAAACTGAAAAAGAAAAGAATGTCATGTAAGTCAAACATAGGAAGATTCTCTAGGCCATTGATTCCAGTTAGCATTATAATTTTGCAATATTCCACATACTTTTGAGGCAATTTATATACAGTAGTTGAGCTCTCATACCTTGGTTTTTCCATGTGCCGAAATATAAATTCTAAAAGAATTTGGAACGTGATATCTCCATGACCCCGTTTACAGTGCGGGGCTGGGCCGAGCCGCGGCCGAGCCCGGCCTCAATTGCGCGGCCGAGCCCCGCGATTTTGTCCGTTTACACTGCCGGGCTCGGCCCAGGCTTTTAATTCAAACCTTTCAATATTTTGTCGTAGTGTACTAGTGGCACTCTGCTTGTAAACAAACCAGAGCCTTCTATTACAGAAGGCTCTGAAACAAACGCAATTTGGTATAGTCTGGTTTCCAGACCCTTTGCCAACTGACTCAGCGGCGGCAACGAAGTCGCCGCCTTTGCCGAAGGAAAAATCCTTTGCAGGACAAAACCACCTTAAACTATACTAGTTTTCGACGTTGAGGGCGTTAATATCCTGAATAGCGAAATAGTACGGACAGAGGGTCTGGAAGCCAGACTAAATTTGGTACTGCATTTGGCCCAGTTTGCGTTTACACTGAGAAAAGGCCGGGCTCGGCCGCGGCAGAGACCACCTCCAGAGCTTGGCCAACTGCGCGGCCAATTTTGGCCCCGCATTTGGCCTTTTGCGCGTTTACACTGAAATGAAGGCCGGGCTCGGCCGCTTCGCTCACTGTAAACGGGGCCATCTCACAGCAAGACTGAGGCTGTATACAAATCCATAATTATGGAGAATGCGTCATCCTAATTAAGAAAATGTAAGCCAAGGTAAAACTGTTAAGGTCTAGAGCGTAACCTTAGCCTATTGTTTGGTGATTGATAGGCAGTCAGCCAAGTCGAAGGAGCTCGGCAAAACATGGAGGAAGCCTAGCTGTCCTCTTCAATTTCTGCCAGGAAAGTTCCATAAATCACCAGCCATGATGATTTCCTCAGTTCATCTCCACACTCCATCTTCCTTTAGAAATTCCCCATTGGACTATATTGAAAAAAAAGTGTATCAGGGCAATTACCCCCTCCATCCCCACCTTGACAATTGCCTTCGTCGCCCCCCCCCCCCCCCCCCCCCTCCCTCCCCAGTACTGGTTAGTGATAAGGTTAGGTTTAGGGTTAGAGTTTGGGTTAGAGTTAGGATTGGGTTCATGATTATATAGGATTACTTAGGGTTAGGGTCAGAGGAAGTGTCAGGGGGTAATTGCCCTAGAACCTGAAAAAAACGATGCCATGTGTGCACCAATTAGCAATACTGCAAAACATGATATATATCAGTGACATGAAATATTCGCGTATTGGAGCCGGCAGCCTTTTTGGCAGCATGAAATTTTCCCAAATTGCCACTGGCATCCATGCTTATAGTGTAGACAAGAACTTTCACGTGCATTTTAATTTTGCAAATCTTGGCGATCGCGAAATTCGCAAAATTAAAATGCATGCGAACATTCCTCGTTTTACAGTAGTCATTATCTTACCTAGTCTCTTTCTCTCCCCGTCTCTTTGGTTCTCTTCCATTGCTTTCATTTCTTACACTTTCAGTCCTGTCTGTCTGTTCTTTCATCGTTCTCCCTCTTACCATCTTTCAGAACCACCTGTTAGAGCATTCTCTTTTATAACAGTCTTTATTTCTGACTCCTTGTATATTTTTCCATCTGGATTCTCTATTGGAGTTCATTCGCTCCCTCCCCCCTCCTCCTTCTCTCTCCCTCTCTTGCTCTCTCTTGTACATATTGCTGAAAACTAGCATGATATATTTATCTGTTTTATAACCATCTATCAATCTCATTCTTTGAAATCATTGCACCTTAGGGACTACTGTTTGTGATGGATACACTCTATCTCTTTTTCAGATTTTTTTTTTTCAAAAATTGGAACATATAAAAGATTCATGTGTAAACCAGTAGGAGAGTTGTGAGGTTGTGACATTTATACTTTGTCTAACGTAAAACAAGAAATATTCGCAGCGTGAAATTTTCGCAAATTGGAGCCAGTGACCTTTTTCGTGGCATGAAATTATTGCGAACCGCCAGTGGCATTCAATTTATATCATAGTGTAGACAAGAACTTTCATGCATATTTTAATTGATTTCATGAATCGTGGCTCCTCTTAAAATTTGCATAAATTGTTAATGCACGCTAAAATTTTTGGTTTTACATGAACTTGCATATCAAGTATATAGTAATGTCGTTGTGATCATCATCAACATTTAGTGAACACACTGAAAACAAGAAAATCCACAGCTTTATTTGGCATACTTTATATCCACTTCCAAGCAGATATATTTCTGTAGTTTGGTTTTGATCATTTCCTAACAGTCTACTTTAACAGAACACAGAGTTGGCATTATTTCAAAGACTTTTTAAAAGAGGTCATTCCCCCGCCCGCCCCCCTCCCCCCCTCCCCCCCCCCCAAAAAAAAACAGTCTCTACTAGTATTTGGAATCTTTCAGATGAATGGACACATGCCAACACTGTCCAGCCATCCAAGATGTATTCATGCACTGCCCACGGTGAGCATAGCAGGATTAGAAGTTACAAGCCATGCGGAGAATACTATATTATACTCTGGTGTACACTCATGAAATGGTTAGATCCCCGTGAAATATCTTCCTTTCGCCCTCACTGATGGATCTTTTGTGACAGAGAATCGAGATATTGATCGTCTCTATTACACGCATGCTAATTCCAACGGTCCGTCTATTGAGGTCTAGGCAGATCCAAAGAATGAAGCCGAGGTTATACAACAATACGATAGATCAGGGACGGGTACAAGTTTTACAAAGAGACAGACCTGAGCTCCAATGGCTAGATACGTCCAGGGCCATTTCATTTGTTTGCTCTTGTTTTTTCGGCACCTGCCCACTGACGCTGTTTGCATGCATTGGACAGTGACTACATTATGTTCTTTTATGTTCTTTTATCTTGTCTGTGTGTGTGTGTGTGTGCGCGCACTTGATATGTCCAAGACTCATTTCGTTTCACTTTTTTAGGTGCCTGCACATTGATGATGTTTGCCTATGTTGGACAGTGACTTCATTATGTTGTTATCTTTGTTTGTATTTGTGTGTGCATATGTGTGTGTGTGTGTGTGTGTGTGTGTGTGTGTGTGTGTGTGTGTGTGTGTGTGTGTGTGTGTGTGTGTGTGTGTGTGTGTGTGTGTGTGTGTGTTGCTTGATACATCCAGGGCCCGTTTCCTTTGTTTGTTTTTGTCTTTTTTTTTCAGCACCTGCACGTAGATGCTCTTACCTCTGTTGGACAATGACCACATTATGTTCTTTTTATGTTGCTGTATCTCACCTTGGTCCAGGGCAAACCAGAATGGCTAATGTCATCAGCATCGTGATTATCTCTTAATGTTCCAAGGCACTTTGCTTAGAATTATCAAGCTTTTTCATAAGCACCCAATTATCGCTTTGAGTTTAAAGGGATGGTACAGTATTGGTGGAGATGAGAATTGGGCTTTTAACTTTTTGTGAGATATCAAGAAAACACATGAAATAGTACAGAGCATACCATTTTGAGAGGAATTCAAAGTTTATTTGATGAAAATCGGGTTTGGAATGACTGAAACATCCAAAAACAAAGTAAAACAAAGTGATCGTAATAAAGTGTGCGTCCCACACTTTATTAGAATCGCTCTTTTTTGGATATCTCAGCTATTTCAAAACAAATTTTCATCAAATAAACGTTGAATTCCTCATAGAAATACATGCTCTTTCATATTTCATACAAGGTTTCTCATTATCTTACCAGAAAATGTTAGAAACCTGAAAGTAGGTCTCAACCAAAACTATATGATCCCTTTAATATACTTGTAAGTAATAGCAAGCCCACTCAGGTAGCAATAATAATGTGCCCCAGTCCAGAAGTGAGGCCTTGGTGATGGAACGGGGATTAGAGGGATTAGGTAATCTCTTTTCATTGATAATTCATTTTCAGATATATGTGTCATTTGGTGAAGAAAGAACAGTGTATGGGCTATATGAGACTACTGTTGGCTCGAGATTAAATACAGATTAAGGGGAAGGTGGCATTGTGTGATAAGTGAGTAAGGGGTCATAAGGTAAGGGTTTGTGAGATATGAGTACCTCTTCAAATGGATTTGCAAGTTCTTTGAAGTCAAATTCAGCTGATAATCTGTGAAAGGAACTTGTACAAACATCTGAAAGAGATGCTAAGGGCTAGTGTGGTCAACCAGGGGCAGATTTAAAGTTGTTTTTACTTCTGATAGGGTCCTGTTTGAGATTGAATAATTTAATTGGCAGACCTGTGCTATTCTTCTTCCTCTTTTTTGATATGTAAATCAAAGTAGGTGCCATCCAGATATATCCCTTACTAGCCCATTATGATTTGCCTGTGCATTTTTCTCTTTGCAATAAAGTGAACACATCACTGTGAATGAAAATAATTGTTTTTATTCACCGTCCCCGGTTGATGTGCTCCTTTTGCTCATATTTTGTGACAAGTTAGTGTAAAAGGTATGAAAAATGTATAAATGCACAATTTTGCAACTGAGTTTCCAATTCAGTTCAATTCAGCTTTATTTCATATTTGATTTTGCAACAGAATATGAAAGGAAAGTATGAAATTCACACAACAGCAGTGTTGCAGACAACACAATCCAAAGAATATGAATCTAGTCTATTCAAGTCTTCACCGTCCCCAGTTGATATGCTCCTTTTGCTAATACTGTGTGACATATTAGTGTATATACATTTAAAAGGTATGAAAAATGTAAAAATGCACAATTTTGCAATTGAGTTTTTAAGTCATTTCAATTCAGCTTTATTTCATATTTGATATTGCAACAGAATATGAAAGGAAAGTATGAAGTTCACACAACAGCAGTGTTGCAGACAACACAATCCAAAGAATATGAATCTAGTCTATTCAAGTCTTCACCGTCCCCAGTTGATATGCTCCTTTTGCTAATATTTTGTGACATATTAGTGTATATACATTTAAAAGGTATGAAAGATATAAAAATGCACAATTTTGCAACTGAGTTTCCAATTCAGTTCAATTCAGCTTTATTTCATATTTGATTTTGCAACAGAATATGAAAGGAAAGTATGAATGTTGCAGACAACACAATCCAAAGAATATAAATCAGTCTATTCAAGTCTTACGTTCATCCAGATGAAATGATGACATGGCTGCCTAGTGACCGTTAGTGACCTAAACTGAGTATTCTCGCAAGCACATAATATTGAAAGTGTGATGTTTTCTTTGGTTCCCTAAATCAGATACCAACATGGAAAACTTGCAGAATGAGCTACTACAGATTTCACTTCATATTTAGAAAAACAAAACAAGACAAAACAAAACAAAGCAAAACAAAGAATTTCTTGAGATAATTTTCTTCAATTTGTTTCCCTCTACAAAAACTTCCTTATGCAGTTTTGCAGTTATGGACTACTGAATATCAGTTTTAATTCTCCTGTGTGCGACATTTCGTGCTCCTAAAACTTGATATTCATGTTTACAAGCTGGCACAAAAAAAGAAGGTGAATTAAAACCTCGGTCGTCTGGCATGGGTCATGTACACCCTGACATGAATCACCTTTTAGCTCTGTCAGATAATTGATAGCTGGAATGCTGACAATTTTAATTTAACAGTTGGCATTGACTTCATTATTATTGCTTGTCCACTCTTCCATTGCCAAGCAGTGGAGTGGAGAATACATGGTGTATCTTCCAATTTTTTTTTTTTTTTTGGGGGGGGGGGGGGTGGGGGAGTGGGGTTGAGGGAGGAATAAACTTATAGGACAAGTTCACCTTCATAGACATGTGGGTTGAGTGAATGCAGCAATATCAGTAGAACACATCAGTGAGAGTTTGAGCAAAATTGGACAATCTGTTCAAAAGTTATGAATTTGTGAAGTTTCTGCTCAGTCATGGCTGGATGAAAAGACTACTATAGCTTGTGATGTCACATTCATGAGTACAACGATATAAAGAAAGAATTGAGAAAATTCAACACATTTTCATTTTTCTCGCATAACAAAAGAACATTAGACTTCTCTCTTTCAGAAGGCAGGGGGAATAATATTACCCTCAACATACAGCAGTAGCAAGTCGAAGAAATGTGCAGTTTAATTTAAAAAGTAAAGTTTTGTGAAATTCTCTTTTTATTTTCCTTATATAGTCATACGCATGTGATATCATACACTGTAGTAGTCTTCTCTTCCAGGAGTGACTGCACAGATACTTGAAATATTCGTAACTTTTGAACGGATTGTCCAATTTTCCTCAAAGTTTCACTGATGTGTTCTACTAATATTGCTGCATTCTCTCAATCCTTATGTATATGAAGGTGGACTTGTCCTGTAAAAGAGATAGCTGTTCATGCAAAACGGATCCTCATATCAATGGAAACAAATGGTCTTTCTGTAAAGTTGCAGTGACTTACCTCTGACAGTGCGCATCCTGGTATCTGGTCATATTTTTGTTAGTAAGTACTAGGAGTAAAAAGATACCGAGTGATTCGATTTACCATTTGTTATGCTTCTAGATTTTCTTTCCAAATATGTACCCCCCCCCCCCAAAAAAAAAAAAAAAAAAAAAATTGTTGGGGACATTAGAATTTGCCAATGTGCAATAGCTGAAATGAATTGCCTTCATTATCATCATAGTGATGATAATCATTACTCACATTCTGGGGATGAATTTGGTCTGCCTCTTTTACTTTCTGTGGGGTGTGCACTACCTGATGCATTGCAAAGAGGTACATGTGGTGTGAGGGTGGGAAGAAAATATTTGGAATGCTGACTAGCTCATTTCACAAATTCTCATGAATTTCCAAGTGGACTGTTCTGTGAAATCCATGGAAGATCGTCAGCGTGCAATCACAAATGCGTTCTACCAAGATGCAGAAGCCATGCAATAAAAGACTCTTGCATACTAATCTTACAGCTGTGATCCCCATGGCACCTAATCCTCTTCAAATCGGACATTGGCTCACGAAGAAACTATCTGGGAGCTAATAGCAAAAATCCAAGCAAAATATTCATCGACGAAAATGTCCCTATGTTGCCTTTGATTTGTCTCTGATTTCTTTCTTTCTCTGAATGGGTCTGTTTTTGTTTATGAGTGTGAATATTTTGTTTTTGGGAAGACTGGTGGAGGCTGATTTGATTTAGACAAAGACTTTATCTTGAGGTTGATAGTCATGATGAGGTAATGATACCAAGTACTTGTATATTAAGCTTTCCATATATGCACTTGCTATTGTCACTGTATATTTCTTCTTCCTTAGAGTATTGATATCCTGGAAAGAGTACAAAAAAAAAAGATGAACATAATCACACAGTAATTTCACATACGGATTATAAGATTATGACCCATTATGTGGGCTTTTCGAGTGTCTGCAACTAACTTATTTTTCATGTATACACGCAGGTTTCATGGAAATGTTTGTTATGACACTCTTGTAGAGTTATTGTGTATATTAGTTTCCATCATAACCTGTGTCTCTTGTGATTGAGAGAGAAAATTACCTTTGCTGTTGAAGCTTGTAAGGAAATGAAGATGCAAAGTTTGCTTTACCTGGCAGACATATATGGGCAGCAAATGATACATTTGAAGAGTAGGGCCTATTTGGTATTCAATGCTTGGCAGATGACTATCCCTACTATAGGCTTTCCAGTAAGTCATAAGTATGCCATGTTTACAATTTTGATCTTGAATCATCAATTTGATAATTGCGTGGTGATGGTTAGACTTAGAAGATGTATATGCGTCGTGCAGACACATATGTGATGCATGCAATCACCCAAGTGACCTGTCACAGCTACATGTATGTCCAATGAAACAAAGTTTTAGAAACAAATCTCAAAGTCATTTTTTGAGGTGCATAAAGTTATAGACTTCTAAAATCAACAAAAATGCACTTCTGAGGCTACCCCCTCCCCAGCAGTTAGTTGGGGTAGAAAGGGTAGAATTGAAGATGATCATAATTAATTTAAAGGTGAGGAAGCCCCCCCCCCCCCCCTCCCACATGTACACAAAACTCGATCTATCCTTTTTGCAAACATCACAAGATTTTGCATGGTTGAAGAACAATGTCTCCCATCATTGTGCATGACATTTTTAAAAATACATATTGAGTTTAAAGAAAAAACAAATAAAAGACCACATACTCAAGAATATTATCACCTTTTGTACCAAGAATGACAGATGGAATTTTGGTAATGGTCTGAATAAATTCACTGGAGATCTTTAGTATTGTTTCCCCCTCTATCATAAAGAAATGTCCTGTTTTAATTTTCTTAGGAAAGATCTGAATTACTTACTTAGAAATACAATATACCAGCTCATGAAAGGAATTCTATTTTCTGGGTTGCAAAAGGAACACAAGAACTATGGATAGAGCTTTTATACATAGGACATCAATTTGCTTTGCACCAGTTATATCACCGGCTGTTTCTCAAGTCAGCAAGTGTATAATGCAAAAATACACTTTACATTATTGCCATGGTGCCCTTGAATATTAAGGTGTACAGGCAGCAGCTGGTTTTTCATTGATTGGAACGAGGTAGTCATTGAGCTCATTCTGGTCATCACTGGCAACTTGCTTGCTGCGAGTGCCTGGTCAAACTAGTTGATTAGACCTACCTTGGCCCTTATTGGTTGGAATTCAGAAAGGTACCAGGGTAGTTTAAATGTAGTCCATGGATTATGCAACTCGTGACTTGCTGAAATGCACGTAATGCATTGCTTGCGTCAGCAAACATGCAGTGATAAACATGTGCTGACACACGCATATAATAAACCAGGTAAGCGTATTTCATTCTTGGCTGAATAGTCCATGGTCACAATCTTAAACATGATTCTGTCTCATTATGGAAAAGCCATCATGTTTCAGTGTACCTGTACCTCAACTGGCTAATCTAACCCAGACAGAGGTTTTTATGTTTGATTGGTTCTGTTTTTCACCTGCCAGGGACTTTTTTTTTAATGCTGTTCCTGTATGCCAGTCCACAAAAGAACACATCTTAAAACTAGAAAAGGACTCTGAGAACGCAGACCTCCGCCAAGCATGCAGCTCATTTCCACCACTGATCTTGTTTTTCCATAGAGATCAGTGATTTGCACCCATAGCATTGTGTGCTGAAAGTCGCCCGATTTCCAAATATAGAAACCTTCTGTTACATCATAAACTTCCAGCTGCGTGGCGCGCCTCACCTTGGCAGAAACTATAGCACGCCCTTAAATGCGCGCATGCAAACCTCAAATACGTGCAGCCTGATCGCACTCCCAAGTTCATTGACCCTACCTGTAAAAATATCAAAAATCCTCCATAAATTCCCCCAAAATTATCAGATCACTACCAAAATTTAATCGTTTGTTACTTGTGTAATTTTCCACCTTTCCTAAAAGTTTCATCCAAATCCGTTGAGTACTTTTTGAGTTGTATTTTTTCACACGGACAAACTAACTAACTAACTAACAAACTGTAACGAAAACATAACCTCCTCCCTTGGTGAAGGTAACAAGTGCAGAGAGGGTACCAGGTATTTCTGTGCATGAATACTGCCTCAAGAAGGTACATTTTCCACTAGCAAATCCCAGACGTTAAATGAATATTTTAGTTAAGATGTATGCATATCTTTTTCTCTATTTGTTGGTGTAGGTGTATCCATTTAGGGATATATTTGTAACTAGCAGGGTATGCCGTCTTCATCAGATCTGATCATCAGTTTATCATGATCCATATGATCTGAGTGATAATAATCATCACAGTGCCGATTATTCTTGTGACTTATGCCAAATCCACTCTGACAAATGCTCAAGGCTCATGAAAGTTATGATGCCTCCCCTCGCCTCCCCCTCCCACAAAAGGAAAAAGGAAATTATAATTATGATGATGATGATGGTGATGATGATAATGATGATAATGATAATAATAATAATAATAATAATAATAATAATAATAATAATAATAATAATAATAATAATAATGATAATAATAATAATAGCAATAATAGAAAAATAATAATAGTAATAATAGAAAAATAATAACAGCAATTTTTTTCAAAACTTGTTGTGTTCACCTGGACTTTTCTATTTCATCAAAGGTTGTTCTGCTGCTTTGATAGGTAAAATTATAATATTTTGATCACACAGTTATTACTGCAAGTTTACCAAAAGAAAGTGAAAAGAAAAAAGTTTGTGTTTCAGCCTGGGTGGGAGTGGGTAATTCATCGTACTCGTGATTATGTACTGTACGTAGGTTGAATTTTCTGCCCTCACTGTAGGACAAGGAGGGCACTTTGAATGTTGACAAGGTGCAGTTGTAAATCTTTTTTTACAGCAGACAAAGGTTGTAGCATAAAAGTATGTCATAAATGCTGAAATATGAAAATAGTATATAGCTGCCCTCCACTTGTGGAGACAGTCAATAGTTCCAACGTGTGTAGACAAGGTCTAGAATTACTAGTAGTGCATGATTGCCTTGATAGCGTGAGTTTTAAGTAAAGGTTTACAGTGTCAAGTAATTATGTGTTTGAAGAGAGAGACTGTGCTATAAATTGCTAAATTTACACATCTTGCCATAGCCACATTATAACCTTGTGTCAGAATGTTGAACTATGCTTTTATATCACCCAAGACCCATTTTTATACCAAAGCTATTGGGGCCAGAGGTTCTTGAATTATATTTGAAAGGAAATGATACGTGTAAGGAGCATGTCATGTATGCCATAACTGGGTCTATAAAGGGATGGCATAGTTTTGGTTGAGATGGGGTATTCAAATTTTAACTTTTGGCAAGGTAAGTAGAAACCACTTATAAAACATTAAAGAGCATACAATTCCAAGAGGAATTCAAAGTTTATTTGACAAAAAACCGGTTTTGAAATGGCTGAGATACCTCGAAACAAAGTAAAACAAAGTGGTCCTAATGAAAGGTGGGGCCCTCCTTTTCTTAGGACCTTTGTTTTTGGATATCTCTGCCATTTCAAAACCAATTTTCATCAAATGAATTTTGAATTCCTCTTAGAACTGTATGTTCTTTCACATTTCATAACAGGTTTCTCATCTCACACACACACAAAAAAAAGTTGGAAACCTGAAGCCCCATCTCAAGTAAAACCATACCATTCCTTTAAGGGCTGCCATAGAAGCTGGTAATTATCAGTATGTTCGCGGTACTGCATCAAGTTGATTTTGCTCTTCACGCCTTTTCAGTAATCAAACTTTAGCACAGCTACATCACAGGTGCTTGAGTGGGGTATATTAAATGTTTTACATGTAGGCATTGCACTCCAGGCCATTAAATAGTGACTCCTGAGCGTACAATGTATTATCAGTCTTGACTGCATACATAAACTTACTTCGGTTTTAAGATGAGCTGATGCTTTGAGCTCATTAAGTGCATCTTAACCCGTTGAGGATGAGCTTATTTTGCTACAACACGCATTTCCCATAGATCCTTACCGAGTACACTCGGGACTCGTCCTCAACAGGTTAAAGGTGGCAACACTCAATTGCAAAATGCCAGAGGAATGGTACATTATGAGAGAAAAAAATCATGATCGCAATTTTAAGCACTTATTCATGGGCTTCTAAACACACATATCATACATTGAGTTCTATGCAGTTACAAATTTCATGTGAACATGGATGCTTTTTGCCTGAGTGATACTGTGATCATGCAGAGATAAGATGCATTCAAAACTGTTTGGTTTAAGGTTTCTTTTCAAAAGGTGAAGCTGGTCATGCATTTTCATTTCCGTTGTGTTACCACTCACTGTTCTCATACAGTATCATACTCTCACTGGACCTCCGATTAATATCATATTCCAGGGAGAGTGTTTTTCAATACGTCGTACTAGAAGAGACAGCATGTTAACACGCAACATTGCTCAGCAAGTTATGACCTCAGGGATGTGTTTCCATGGTGCATGCCACATCCAAATAAATGTGAAGCTGGTCAGAGGATTAAAAATGAACAATACTAAAAATTATGCAAAATTACACTTAATTGTTAGCTTAGTCTGAAAATCTGTGTATGATGCTTTGCTGTACCATAGCAATTAAATGCCATTTTCAAACCAAGTGGGTTGGTAAGTAGGTTCCTTTAGTATTAATATGCCATTCCTTCGTATACTTGCCATTTAGGAGAGGTCATTGCTTGCAAATTGCATGATTGATCTCAATATAGCTGGATGTGGGCAAACAAATACACAACGAAAAGAACTTTTCAGGAATTAGGGTAATTAGAATTGCATATTTCTGATGAGGAATGCACAGTCTGTCCACTATCAGAAGCAAGTTATTTTTAGAATTTTGGATCCTATGGGTCACCCAAACTTTTAAGTTGGTCTTCTTTGGAAATCTATCCAAAAATAAAAACAAATTAAAGCAGAAATAATACAAATGGAAGCTAAAAACAAAGAACAGCGAACAAGTTGTGACTTCTAACTTGTTGCCTTCCAATTAATGGTAACTTCTCCACAGTTCACAACTCAGTTTAAAAAAAAAACAGTTTCCATTTGACTTCAAAGACTGTCAATTTTTACTCTAAAATTGAGATATGTGTAAAAAACATGTTGGATAATTCTGTAGTAACACAATTTTTATTCAGGTACACCGACTTTTACTATTTCACACTTTTGATCTCAAAACACTCCAAAAGATTCAGAATCCTGGCAAAATCTTGTCAGCCAGAAAAGTTTCTTCAAATTCATGAAATTCTTCCGTCGAGGTGTTTTTATTGCAACTGATTGACAAATTGCCCCACATCGACGGAAATAAGCACTGAATTGATCAGTGTTTTAGTAGTAACCATGATTTTATTCATCATGGCTACAACTAAAACACTGATCAATTCAGTGCTTATTTACATCGATGTAGGGCAATTTGTCAATCAGTTGCAAGAAAAGTTTGTTTTTTAAGCCTTTTTATACAGCGAGCAAATTCCAAGTGGTGGATGATGAATTTTGAGCTCTTCTGAGGACAGTGATTTAGCTTTGATGGTTAGGTTTCTGTATGTGATGGGTTAATTGTAGCCACTTCAGGCCTCACTTTACAATGCAGCATTTTGAAGATTACCATGGCCTCTTCAAAGAGTAGCTTGAAGATTTACAAGCCGTCGACTCGGTTTAATTACAGCCAGTGGAGTACAAGTGGGCTGTTTGAAATGCATCCCCCAATGTTTGCCATAGTATTTATGACAGGGATGGGATGACACAACTCTTATATTGCCTTTGGTCTATTAGTTGACCTTTTACCGGTACACCAAGCTACTGTTTACTTGTCGGTTTGCCATGTCCGTGATGATGAATTGCATGTTGTGTTCTCAACAGATCTGTATACATGTATGTATTTGAGTCTGTGTCTGTGTGTGTGCTTGCAATATGAGAAAAGCTCCGATCAAGCTGTACCTACTGGTAATAAAACCGTGATGTGCTGCCGATGTCTTTATTTCAAAAGTCGTGCATGGATCGAGAAAGCTGTTGGTCGGAGAGGAGTCTGGCAACCATTGTGGATACAGAGTGCTCACGGAGCAGCGAGATCTCAGTGAGATGTATCAGTGTTATTATCCATGATTAAAAAGTCTTCAGTTTGACATTTCTTCTGTTGGACAAGCTGCTCCTCACTACTGCAGTAGGATGTCTCCATAAAATTGACAGTGGTTGAATTATGATTTTGTGAGGAGAAAAGTTTGGAGCTCACCGCCCTTCTTGTGCCGAGTTTGTGGCTTTTGACAGGGCTAGTTCTTACCATGGAACGTTCCTATGGAAAATACCTGGGTAAGAAAGCAACTGACCCCATCCGCAGGATGTTTGTGAATCGTCTGCTATGTCTAGAATCTATCAATTGATACAAGGCTTTATTCATTGCTTTTGAATAATTTTTGTCTTCATATACTGTATGTTAAATGTTGTATAGTTTACTACAAAATTTCATGGCTTTACTGACATTCATGAAAGTTTTATCATGCCAAGATATGTTTATGTATTCACATTTTACACCATATTACAAAGTTTTTGCTGTCTTTTCTGATGGAGCATAAGCTCCCTTTTATAATGCTTTGTTTTATTTTGTTTTTAATGAGTGATTCATTGCATTTTTGCATGTGACACTTATCTGCGAGTGGTAAATTTACCTCGAGAAAGAGTTATGAATCTAGGCTAAGATCTAAGACCCCGTTTACAGTGCGAGGCTCAGCCGCGGCTCGGCCGCGGTTTGGCCCAGCCCCGCTTCAGTGTAAACGCGCAAAAGGCCAAATGCGAGGCCAAAATTGGCCTCGCATTTGGCCTCGCTCTGGAGCCCGGCCTTTTCTCAGTGTAAACGTAAACTGGGCCAAATGCGCGGCCAATTTTAGTCTGGCTTCCAAACCCTCTGCCTGTACTATTTCGCTGTTCAGGATATTAGCCCCCTCAACGTCAAAAATGGTATAGTTTAAGGTGGTTTTGTCCTGCAAAGGAGTTTTTCCTTCAGCAAAGGCCTTTGCCCGAACGGCGACTTTGTCGCCACGGAATTCATTTGGCAAAGAGTCTGAAAACCAGACAATACCAAATTGCATTTGTTTACAAGCAGAGCGCCACTACGACAACATATTGAAAGGTTTGAATCAAAAGCGCGGCCGAGCCCGGCAGTGTAAGCGGACAAAATTGCGGGGCCCAGCCTCACAATTGAGGCCGGGCTCGACCGCGGCTCGGCCCAGCCCCGCACTGTAAACGGGGTCTAAATTAAAGATAGGCAAATACTGTAAAGACAGAATGCTTGAGAATGGTTCAAAGTGTCCTCTAATGGGCACTTCATATTTGTTCTTGTACTGATAAATTCACATTTTATCATAAATAACACGTCCCGCTGTTACTGTTTATTTACTTTCTTTTAAGAAGAAAAACTGTACTTTTGTGAAACAAACATAAATTACAATACAGGAGACATTAGTGTAAGTGGTCAATAGGGCTGTTAGCAGGTGCCATTTTGAAGCTTTTAAAAGGGATTTACTAACATTTACTGTCATAAAGGAGGCCACTTCTGTTTTCATTCGTACAATTTTGGTCAATTACTTTCAATTGCATTTTTTTTTCTTTTGTAATGGGGCCAATCTCTTTCATGTCTGACACAGCTTTTACCCTATAAACAACTTTCTCTGTTGGGATGTGTTCTCATTCTTTTTTTTTTCAAGAAAAATGATACCTAACAATGGAGTCTGTGTGAAAAGTATTTGAAAGGTGTTCTTCGATGATCTATCTCAATATGCCTGCAGCAATACTGATACAAACTGCAGAAAAAGAAAGAAAGAAATGGTGTTTCCATTCTGAATGAAAAGCGTCTTTCAAAGTTCATTTCTATTGATTTCCCCTCTTGCCCCGAAGCAAGTGTTTTAGATTTACAATCAGTAGACAAATAGTTGGAGAATTGGGACAGGTGCACCCTCTTCGGCTATCAACAGCTTAATTAATCATCCCCCGGTCTGCAACTGTCCAGTGACATCATTGGCTGGTCTAGTGAAAGGAGTAGAAAATTAAAGGGAAACTTCACACTTATTGTACATGTATGTGTTCGAGTTGACTTTAGTTAAGAGTCAAAGTCAGGTGAACAGCACAGAGAAGTTTCATTGAAGTATTATAAGAAATTTTTTTTTAAAGACAAAATTTCAAGCTGAACTTATGTTTGCAAAACAGTATTATCGGTCACTAGTATTTATGCAAATTACACATAATGCAAGATGATAATGTCATCACCTCACAAAGCTCCCATTGGTTTAAAGATATGACTTTACAAAAATGCTTGTCGCCAAAAAATTTTTGTCATCAATAAAAAAGGTACGTCAACCTTCTTTTCTTCACTGGGTATCAATGTAGCGCTCAATCTTTGCAACTCAAGAACTGCAATGCATGAGCAATGGCATATATGGTACAGAACATGCCAACATGAGTGCTCCAGGTAGCATGGTGACTGTAGTTATTGCATACTTTCTGATTCAAGATTAAAGTGGTTAAAAATGTTGGCACTTTTTTGGGGCTACTCTGTCACATCTTCTGTGAGAATGATGAAACTAGAATAAAAGTTTTGTTACAGTTTAGGGAAACAGGATCTTTTAAAGGCATTATTTACCATTTGCAGATGAAACAAAAACCCAGTTTTAGTGCTTCAAAATAGTTCTAAGATATGAGTTAGGGATAGCAACAACCAATGAAAAAATGTCAATCAGTTTAATCAATTTAAGTATTGTGAGATATACAAAATCTGAACAATAGTTCTTAAATGATGAATTTATTTCTAGAATAAACCGTCCACTTTTATGGTTTAATTGAGAAAAATAGCAATATCTTCCTATATTTTTAAGGCTTTATTGCAAATTTTGTGTATATGGTAGGATGTTTTTGTGATACAGCTGACTTAGATATATAATGCATCAAACATGATAACTCATACATTTTTTAAATCGCTGCTCCCAGTGGTAAACAGTACCTTTAATGAGGACTGTATGCACCACACACACATACACAGACACACACACACACACACACACACACACACACACACACACACACACATAGAGAAGTTAGCACTACACAGAAACTTTTCTATTTCATACATCCTAATCACAGCAGGGCAGAAGATGAATGAACGTGAATCTCCATTCCACCTGCATTTTTCGTATTCAAGAAAACATAGTACTGCTCAGCATCTCCGCAGTATTCCTGCATAAGTTGCATCAGACTATCTCGAAGATTTGTGCAGGCTTTCAATGCCTACTATGTTCAACATTATGATCCTCCCGGTCTTGCTCCCTCGATGCTGTGAATAATTTAATAATTTCTTCTTTTTTTCTGCTTATAATAGTGCATTTTGTAACATGCAATCACCTACCTCGCTCTTATGCAGCTGGTATGGTGGGAAAAAAAAACACAGTTCTCCATGATGAATTCCACATCTTCAGATGATGTGGATATATTGTATTCTTAATGTGTCCCTCTTCAATTTGCTCTCGCATCGAACTGCTGCCAGAATATTTTGCATCTTCTATGCAATTTGGATGCAGAACTCCTAATGAAAATGCAACTGCCATAGAGTTTACCATTGAAAAAAAAAAGATGGATTCTCAATGAGTTCTCTTTGTTTTATTCTTTGCCCAAGGCAAAATGCAGCTTCTTCAAAAGTTATCTGAAAAAAATCCCTCTCATATTGATGTTACAATTTGTCCATAGATTGAATTACGTGACAATGAGGAGTTCCCATGAGGAACTGATTATTTTTCTTTCCACCTTCCCCAGGTATGCATAGGAAGGGATCAAACAATATTCAATTTTTTTAGTGTTTTGCCACATTCATCATCACTGCATCGTGTTATGATTTCGTTACAGTTTCGTTAGGCTCCACTGATCCCTTAATCATCGTCATTTGTTGACTCTAAAGAGGAACCTTTTCTTGAAACTATAGGACATTCCATAATTCATGGGTATGTGTCATATAATCTTTCGCATCAGAATGGTCTGATTATGTGCCAGGAATTGTTATTGTAATGTGATCTATCTTCAGATTCTAATTTTCTTTTTTGATAGCCTGATGACAACGAGCATGACAATAATGATAATGATCAGGAGTTACATGTATAGGAAGAGTGGTATTCATAGTTGTCTGAAAACAACTGAAAACATAGTTGAGTGAAAACAAGAAATATCAGCGACTTTTTTATCATGATTATTACCATCTTTGATTTAATAATTGTTAATGTCATTTTATCTCTTATCTTTCATATGATGACTACTGTTACTGTCATCATCAGTGTCATAACCATCATTATCTTTCTTCTTGTCTTTCGGCAGGTATCAGCCCCCTTGCTACCACCTCGCACCCCTCCAACCAGCCCATCCCCTTGGAGCAGGTGTGGGTAATTGATGAGAACAGGACAAAGGTCAAGGAAGAGAAGAGAGAGGTGGAGGAGCAGAAGAAAGAGATGGAGGGGGAGGACCAAACTGGGAGTGGTCCCGAGACGAGCCCAGATTCGGCGGAGCGTCCCACGCACCAGACAATGGCGCAGCATCTGCTCAATCGCAGCAGCAGCTGCCGGCTGCCCGCTGGAGAGCGGGGCCAGACGGGGACCTCGCCGCTCGCGGGAAAGCCGCGCTCCTTTGCCTCCCATGAGGACCTTGCGACCGCCGAGAAGCGCAGCGTTCTAGGAGCGGTGGAGAACGGCAACCGGAGCAGCTCGCTGACGGATGTGCGCGTTCGGAGGCAGCCAGGTCTGGCTATCCCCGTTATTGGGATTGAGGAACCTTCAGACCAAGATGACGATGATGATGAAGATGAAGGCAGTAGTGTTGCCAAGGACAACCAAGATGGGACACCATTGCAGCGGGAGAATAAATTGAGTCAATCACCCACACCTTCTCCGCCCAGTTTCCTCAACCCCGATCTGGTCCAGAGGTTGAGTTCGCACAACCCAGATGGGAGTATGGGCAGTCTCTCAACTAGGACTGGAAGTGATAGTGATGTGACGCTTAGTGGGAGCAATACACCAGACATGAACGAACACCGGCGCAGTGTCGGCGTTGGTGATAAAAGGGTTCGCAAGAGCAGGTAAGACATCCAATATTTTTCTTACATATTGAAATGAAGCCCTATATTGTGGCATTATAAAGGATTTTGCATCATTGATGTTTATCTTTTTCCCTGGTGTTCTGTTCATATCTTAATCCTGCAGAAAGCTGACTGTCCTACTATAATATGATGTAAACTCAGGACCTATAAAAACCTTTTCATAGTTTATCGTAAGGCATAGGGGACATCGGGAATCCCCTTCTGTCCATATGCCAAAAGCCTTTCATAATACTGTAAAACCATGAATTTTTGCATGCATGAAACTTTCGCAAATTTCACGAGAAGTCAAGATCTGCAAAAGTAAGATGCTAATTAAGTAAGTAAAGTAAAAAAAAGTTTTTGTCCAGAAATTGCATTGAATGCCAGTGAAAATTTGCAAAAGTTTCATGCCACAAAAAAGGACATCAGCTCCCATTTACAAAAAGTTTCTGGTTTAACAGTAAAGTCCAATGCAAGTACACAGAACGTATCACGTATCTAAACAATTGGAACACTGTTTCAGTTTGAATCCTGCTCCACCTCCTGGAACTGTGTGTAAGTGACAGCACTGTCTATTCCCTAAGTATAGGGTTCACTTCTGGAGGCTGAAACACATGTGGTGCCGAACAAAAATGCCTTATGATGCATTTACACCGAGCATTTGATGGGCACTGGGCTGGGGTTTTGCTATGGTACACCAAAAAGAGGCATGTGTGGTTCTGTTAAACAGAATCAGTAATTCGGTACAAAATCATCCAAAATGTTAATGTCAAAATCAAGAGCAACAAAAACTCAACAGAAGATTGATTTTGTAGCAAAATTATTAGCAGGGAAGTAATATTGTAACAGAACTAGACATGATTCCTTTTGGCCCACCATAGCAAAAACCCTGTTCCATGACCCATGCTGGATTTGGAGTAAATGCAACTTCAGACCAATTTTCTTAGTTGTTGTTGTTTTTTCAGTCTGTCCTTTTTCTATCTCATTCTCTATCTTTCTATTTGTCTGCCATTTGTTTCCCTGTCATTCATCACCAAAGCTCAATTTTAAAGCACTCTTCCTAAAACATCCTCTAATTAAAGCAGCAATCACATCTTTATCAAACATTGCATGATATCGAAGAATAATGACAGGGCAATTAACTTATCAGATTCGGGGCAATTTTCTCGAGTGGTAGAGTCAAGCTGAAAGCAAGCACTATTCGGTGATTGCATCTAGTTTGTCTCGCGAGTGTCATTTTAACTAAGTTACTCTATGAGCACCCTCTCCACACTGGTGGTAAGAAGCTGGCTAATAACCCGTTGAAGATGAGCTGATATTGCTACAACACGCATTTCCCATAGACCCCAGCCCGAGTATACTCAGGACTCGTCTTCAACGGGTTAAGGGTGTCTGGCTCCCTGATGAAAGCTGGTGGTGAGTGATAGGGGTAGGGCTCTCTGTGCTAAAAAACAAACAAAAAAAAAGTTGTTTGCACAGAAGATGCTACCCTGGGGAAATAAGATGGCATTGTTATTGCTATGATGTGACTGATGTCACGGAAAAAGCTGTAATTGCAGTCAGAACTGTGTGTCATCACATTTTGAAGAGTTTTTTTTTTTCATTTTGTTTGATATGAAACATTCTATTTGATTGGATCCTTCATTTCCTGGCAGAAGTTAGCAGCAGAAATAATCATTTTGCCATCATCAAATTGGCAACTCTGAATTTCACTGCATCTCTTACACTCTATATGCCGTATATTTCACAAGGTTTTATTTTTCATGAATTTCACGTTGGGTGTTATGATATCATCCAAGTATGCCTGTTTTGACATAAAGATCCCACTGAATAGTGCAATCAGCATCGCTGTCCACATCGCAAGAAATCTTTTTTCAGAATTATCACAGTAATTTGAGAAAGAGTGCGATAATTCACACCATGGCATATGTGTGAACGCTGGAGCCAAAAATCTCAAATTTCTGTCCAGTCATTCAAAAATATGAATGACTGAACAACGCACAAAGGACAGTGTCACCACTACGGTAGATAGATATCGGGCATGCACAGCTTGAGCTTGATAGACAGATTATCGTGATTAGCAATTACCATTATATTTCTGTCAGTCTAAACCGGCACCAAAAAAAAAAAAAAAAAATCTCAAGATTTTGATCATGATCGTTATCCTGCAGTTTAGACTGTGTGAATGCGACTGCTGTCCTGCTTTTTAGTGTTTAATAGTACTTTTGGTTTGCAGGGACCTAATTTTCAATGCCATAATTTTGATTGATTGTCAAATTGCAAGTCACAAGGATCCCGATGCTGATAGACCATGGTGCATGAATAGATGTGCCACAGCTCATTAATTCCACCTGCTGATTACAGATCAATCATAATGATAGAGATGTAGCCTTGTCAGGAATGACTACTTATGAAAAAAAGATATACTCAGCATTTTTATTAGCAGTAATTACCAAGTGAGGGATATAAATGTGCTCTAACTCAGATAATCTCCCTCAACCTTTTGCAACGACTACAAGTGCTCCCATTTTACACCAGATTTTGTCTGCAGAAGAAATCACATGCTTCAAAGTTTATTTTAAGCAATAAGTAGCAATTGTACATCTTCAGAAGTAAGAAAAAGATCCATGGAGTGATTTTGTTTTTTTGTTTTTGTTTTTTTAGATAAAATTGTTTTTATCTTTTTATTATAAGAGATGTCATACACTTAAATGCATTAAGGTGGAAGTTCAGGGCAGAAGAGGAAGGGTAATATTATGCTATGACTGTGACCATGAATTGAGCACTCTGAAACATAATGTGATATTTTAAGCTACAGTTGGCCCTAGTTTATGTAGAAGAAGAAAGAAAAATAGAGAAATTATCTCCCCAACCTCCTCAAGAAGAAGAAGAAGAAGAAGAAGAAGAAGAATGATAAATGAATAAACTTGGATACTGACCAACCTGAATACACTCATACTAGATCACAATACAAGCCCCCACCTCATCCTGTATGGACTGCTGACATGTATAGCTCACACTTCATGCGCACACACTAGGAGTTGATATCTTTGTTAGATTTCTCATGAATTTGTCCTCATTGGCTACATAGTGACCAGAAGGCCGAAAGGTTTGGACACAGTAGTCTGGTCACAGTTTAAGTGCATTCTATGATCAGTCATATGCTCAGCACATAGACAAACATACTAGTATATTATTTTACTGAATTACACCAGCTGCATTTCACTAAAGTGTGAGTCTAAGTATTTATGTAAGTAATGTAAGTATTTATCCAATGAGAAAACGCCAAAACAAAGCAAAAACAAATGTTTGTGCTTTGTATTGGCATTTTCGCATTGGAATGTTTTATAACTTTTTTTTCACTTTGTCATTTTATCAAAGTTAACCTGTAGTGGCACTCGATACAAGATAAGTTTGGAATCGCATGTCACTTAAGAAGAAAGGGAATATAGCTCTACTTACAGTTCATTCTTTAGCTTTCATTGATGAATATTCAGAAAAGAAAACTTTATTTGGTGGATTATGTTTTGGCCTTATGTCTCTGAACAAATTTGTACATACATATCTTTCAGTAGGAATCCTAAATTACTTTTTGGTTTTGGTTTTGGTTTTGTGCTATGAGCTAATGCTTCTAAATCAAGATATTGACTCCAACAATACCCGTTTTTAGTTTGTTTTTTTCCCCTTTCTGTCAGTGAAAGTGGGAAGAGGAAAGTATCGAGTGAGTTTTACTCACACCATGCTGAAATTCATGTGACACAGTAGTTTAAGTTCAAACTGCCTGCAGTCTGCATGTGTTCAGTAATAGCAAGAAAGAAAAAACAAATCAATCCAGTGAAGTGACGTAGATTTCTACCGTCCACCGAAAGAAGGGGGAAGGGGCAATAGGGAGGGAATCTGTACTTTACCAGAACTTGCCGGCAGCAAGTTATCATCATGTTGCCATTTGTGGCAGAGATTGTCGTCCGAAAACATGGAGGAAGCCTCGTTGCCATTGGCAGTCAATCGAGGTAATGCTCAAGAGTGCGCACTAATGAGAGGGGTGCTTGATAGCTACATAGAAGTGCAAGCTGAAAGTTGCGTGCTTTTACTTGAACTTTTTGTCATTTCGCCACAATGTAACACCAGAAACTTTAAGAAACATAATGACAAAGGTTGTTAAAATGACTGTCTTCAGAGTGTATGAGCTAGGTAAGAGTATGGCAAATGGAGGCATATGTATATGTGCACATTGGTTATCATTTTTGTTGGTATTCTGTTCTGGTACAAGTATTGTATTCAAGACTGTGATTCCAAATGATATCATACTCCGTCAGATTTATGTAGAAATTTTAGTGAGTCGTGTAGATACAGTGCTTAGCAGAATCATGCCGTAGGACAGACCTTATGAGGTTGTCAAAGGTCAAACATGTACATTATTTTGTAGATGGTATTGAGTGTGATATCACATGACTTACTACTGCAATAGAGGGAAAAAATGTCTAAAAGTGACAAATATAAATTCATATTTAAAGGTTTATCACCATTTTGGGGTTTGAACATGATGTATAGACAAGAATATCTGAGATTTTGAGCCCTGAGAAGTTTTTTTTTTCAATTCTGAAGAAGTTGTTTGTTACAGATGAAGAGGATATCAATCATAGATGTGCATAGAATGCAGATGAAATTGTAAGAATATGGTACTAAAAAGCTAAAAGAGGCACATGCATCATGAATGACCAACAATTTTTGCATATTTATTATTTCCAAATGTCAAACATTAGGCTGTAGTTCACTAACATTCTTAACAGCACCTCTAATAAACTATTTTTTGGAACAGCAAAAAAAGTTTATGTGGTGCAATCAATGGATTCAAAATTGGGGTACGTATTTGTTCCCTGTTACATGTACAACAGGTGGTGACACATTTCTTTTGTAGGTTTCTAGAAAGGAATTTAGATGAAATCTACATTTTTGTTTGTTTGGGATGATCTAAATTTGGCACAAGAGCTCTGAACAAGCACTGGGAATTTTAACTACCTGTAAATTCCTTCTTTGTCATTTTTGTAACAATAGAAACAGGTGGTGAAAAGTTGGCATGCTGCCAAGATTTAGAAGCTGACATTTGCAAGTATACAAGTTGAAGTTTATGGTAATCTTGAAAGACAATTGCCAAAATTCAGAAAAGTAAATTAGTTTAAATCCATGCAGTCCATGCACAACATGTACGCTAGAACAGACATCCCATAATGAACGCATGCTGACATGCACATGATCCAGGTATGCCTGTTTAGGACTTGCTGTAGTCCATATATTTGACTTGATCTTAACTGCCTCTGTGAATTCTGGCCAGTGAATCTACCTGGGGACCGTTTCATGAAACTTTTTGTCAGTGATTTACACTGACAACTGTTAAAAGCTACTGCAATCCTTGCATCTGATTGGCTGATAGCAAATTTGTCAGTGAAAACCTCCGACGAACTCGTTGATGAAACGCCCCCCAGAAGTGGAGCATGCTCTGATAAGGAAATGCAGAGATGGGAAAAGTCTATCACAAAGAAACCATAGGCAGTAAATGCAGGTTGAGGAACATGGTCCATCAAGTAAACTGCATCAGATCTTGAGATTTAAAACCCAAAGTCAGCTGTCGGGTTGATATTGAGATGTCTTTCACACTTTTAAATCAGGACAACTGCTAGGAAAACACCGTACATTCTGCAGAGGTGTGAAGACATTACTTTGCTTGCACCACGGTACGGAAGATTTCTTGTTGGTTTTTGATATCCAAATGGATTTAGAAGTGTTCGAGAGAAATATGCTGACTTGTGACGCATTTCAAATTGATATTGCTGAGCAGGGCTAGAGTGTTTTTTTTTTTCACATGAACTTTAGCTGACATAAAGAGGAAAAGGTTCCCTGGGCCCCGTTTTATCAAAATATAAAATTGATTTTGAATTTCCTTACCACACAGGCTGCCATAGACTTACAGTTGAAATCAACTATATAATCAATTTTAAGTCTTCATAAAACAGGGCCCTGGTCTGTTATCTTAACCCCTTCCATACTAAGAGTCTGAAATACCCATAGATTTTACACAGACCCCACTAGGTTCCCCGTAATTAATGGATTAAGGCTGCTGTCCTATGTTGTGGTCCCTTCAGATCTGTGTAGCCTTTCAATCACCCAGTTGTAGAAGCTTTCGGCAATTGTCGTAACCCGTAAATCATGGTATCCATCAGTTCAATTTATCATAGAATTGGTACACTACTATGTCACAGAGGTACTGTACATGTCAATCCTGTTTCACTTTTCATAAAACTAAAACTTGCTGGGTTACATTTGGCAGTTGTAGAAACCTCTATGCAGCCTTTAGTTATGTTGCTCTAAAGTGGAAGTACTAATTTGAAATCTTGATAGAAAGAAAGAAATCAGGTGACTAGGCCTTCATTCCCATTCAGAGAACCTAGATTAATATCATCTCATATAGTATTTTTTCCTTAAGAATGTAAAAAATGATGGTTAAAATGGATTTGATATCCATCCCTGTTTGATTTGACAGATTACAGAACTTCCCAAGCTGCATACACCAGTGAAAAACAAACACCCAAGAACATCCTAACATTGTAGATACTCAGCTCTCTTTCCAGCAGGTCTTCAGAAGGGGGAGGATCTATAGGGCTGGAGGGAGGGGAGGGGGCATGGTGAAATGCGGTCATGCCCCATTAGGTAATATTGACCCCCCTCTTGTGACTCCTAACTGCTCAGGTGTTTCAAACAATATGCCCAAATCCAGGCGCATATCTTGGGCTTTAGCCCCTCTTTTGTTCAAGACAGTTTGGGTGGAAAGCCGGAATTACATCCTTGAAAAAAGGGCTGATGCTCCTGTGGAGTTGAAGAAAAAGAACATTTATCGTCAATACCTGCTTTTTTCAGTGAAATGAAGGAGGGGTTAGGGAGAACGAGTCTAGTCGATATGATTGACGTGTGGTCATCGCACTGTTCATCGATCTTCATTCCATGAGATGTATTACGGCTGACTAGCTCTTGGAATATTCCTGCCTATTTTTGGCAAAATTCCATGGCTCGGATAAATGTTCCATATATAGAACAAAACCTACTTCTTCTAGATGCTACAATGGGACAAGCTACTCAAAAAACAAGCATTCTGTATGTGCCATATATTTTATAGGGAGTCTACATTTTCGGGGAATGGGGACTTCCGGACAATTTTGTAAGTGGTCAAATTGGCGATTGTTATAAAAACAGTACCGAACAGAGAAATGTCTGCATGCATGGCACATTCATGTCGGGATCAGAGTTAATATTGTTGTGTGTTTTTAAATTCGCAAATAGCACTTGACTCATAAAATTTGTAAAATTAAGAACATCACAAAATATTTGATGCATACAGTATATTTTGTGCTTTTTGTATTCATATAACATATAGGCTAGCTTGTGTATTTTGCACCAAAAATGTTACCTTGATTGCCTGAAAGTTTATTATCTTTCTAATGATGTTGGTGTACATGTGCATCCTTTCATCTGTTTTGCTGCATAATTTCTTCATGGAAATGCTAGAACTTTGTGACATCTCAAATCTTTCTCACAAGTATCTTGAGCATTCTGAAGAGTCCATGAACTCTGCACTTCACTGTGCTATTTAAGAGAAAGTAAAGTTTATGATTCTAGAGTGACACATTTCCCTGATATTCAACATCCTTTCCACTGTCTTTCTTTCTTCTCAGCAATGCTTAAAATTCCACATTATCAGTTGTTTTGTATTGATTTAAATATTTCAATATATACTCATCCTGTCGATGTCTAACTGTGACCCTGAAATAAGTAAGATCTGGAATGAGCAAATTGCTGGTGAGTGGATGTTAGAATGATGTATTGGAAGAGTTTCTGAGTCTTACCAACAGTCTGACAGCCAAATTCCTCCTTGACCTGCCGTTCCAGCGGTCAGCGTTCCGCATCTGACCACGGGATGTTATCCCCAGTAATGTGGACAGATTAAGGAGACAATGTGAGCCTAATGATTTGGAGCTGTGAGGATAAGTTGCCAGTGCGATTCAATCCATATATATTGTTGGATTGTGTGCACCCTTCCAGACGGAGGGATTTAGCAAGATTTACTGCTAATTCTCCAGGTCTGGCCACCGCTCATTTAATGTTCCATCATCCGTGTCGATGGGTCCCATTAACGGTTCATTTCGCAAATGAAGCACATCTGCTCTTGTTCCCGGGGGCCTACACTCACATACTGCGATGAACATGCTGTGGGGTTCCATTCCATGACAATGTTTATGTTTGTTTGTTTGTTGTTTGTGTAATTTCTATTGGGCATGCCTCTCAATTCTTTTTTCAAGAAATCAATATCTGATTGTCGGTCTCTGCATTTTTTCACCAATGAGGACTCTTTTACGTTTTCTCTATAACACATTTTGAAGCTTATGTGTATACTTCTGCTGCTGCTAGTATCTGGAAAGTGTAGAGACCCAGATTTGCTCTGGGGTAACGATTTCAGCTGGAAACGTGATAAGTACGAAGATTATGAAGGTTGGCCAAATTTTGATATCCAAATCACTTTTTCTTGGAAGACACTTGATAAAACAATGGATTTTTTTTTTCTTCAAAGGAGTCCTTTAAAAATCAGCCCTAAGAAAGGGGCTAAAATCAGACCCTTTCTTCTGATAACTGCCTCCTCTTCAAAATTTTTACAGGTTTTAACTTACTTAAAGGGGATGGCTAGTAACTAATCAGTGGGAATGCTGGGGGATAATTGTTCCAATTCATGTGGGATTTATTTAAGAGTACATTATGTATCTATTGTTGTGTGAAAATTATTTGCTTCAGAACGGTCTCATATTCAAGTAATGTGCAGTTTAATGCCCTGTCACTGTACAGGCATGCTAACATGGAAACATTAAACTGCACATTACCTGAATATGAGACCATTCTGAAGCAAATAATTTTCACACAACAATAGATATACATGTATAATGTACTCTTAAATGAATCCCACAAGGATTTGAACAATCATCCCCAGCATTCCCACTGATTCTCACTGATCAGTTACTAGCCATCCCCTTTAAAAGGCCACTATACCATGTTAAAAGTATAGTGTCTGCTAATGTGACTGTCCCCAACCTTGACACATATGTTAACATGAGAGAACAGGTTCTGTGCATTTTACATGCATCCTGCCCCCATTTCTTTTCTTTTTTTTCTCTCTCTTTTTTTCAGTCCAGACATCCATCAGTGAAACAGAAAAGTGTGGCACATGTGGACTTATTACCAAAGGGAAAAAAAAATAGAATGAAATGAAAACGACACTTACAGTGTAGAACATACCACAATGATTGTTTTAATGGATTCTTCTACCAGTGTAAATGATGGATCTAAAACTAGAGCACATGTTATGTCTGTTATTGAATTCTCTTTATATTTTCTTTCAGTTGTTCTGTGCATGTAATATCACAAACTGTAGTAGTCTCGTCATCCAGCAATGGCGTCACTGAAATATTTTAAAAAAAATCATAACTTTTGAGCGGATTGTTCGGTTTTCCTCTCACTTTACTGATGTACGTGTTCTACTAATATCGCTGCATTCACTCAATCCACACGTACAATTTTGTATGTCAAGGTGAAGTTGTCCTTTAAAGGGTGTGTACAGTTCTGGTCGAGGTGAAGATTTAGCTTTTAACGTTTTGCGAGATATTCAGAAACCACTCTATATGATGTCAAAGAGCATGCAGTTCTAGGGGGTATCAAAAGTTTATTCGATGAAAATCGGTTTTGAAATGGCTGAGATATCCAAAAACAAGGTGAAAAAAAGAGATCCTAATAAAGTTGTGGCATGTTGCCTTTTATTATTAGCACTTTTCTGGATATCTCAGCCATTTGAAAACCAATTTTCATCAAATAAACGTTGAATCCTTCTTATAATTACATGCTCTTTCATATTTCATAAGAGGCTTTTCATTATCTCACATAGGAATGTTCAAAACATGAATCCCTACCTCAACCAGTACTGTTCAGTCCCTTTTAAAGAACCCAGACTCCTCCTTCTAAGACAATGCTCTTTGATCTGATCTGAACAATGCATCAGCGCCTCCACTTTAGACCCATGGGAGCATGAATCCTGTCCTACTGAGCATTGATTCGCGAGGACGTCTGTCGAATTGATTTCTCCGCTTCGCAAGCCACTTGTGACCGAGTGTCTTTATCAGGCTCGCTAAGAAAAGCCTTGGGAGGGGTAGATGGTATAATTACCAGGATTACAAAGATTTCATGCTTTTGAACTTTCCGTACAAGTACTACCCAGTCATTAAACACATCAATATCTCTGATATGTCAATTTAACTCTTAAAGGGGGTAAATGATGCTTGGTGTTATCTTCTTTACATCGTCTTGCATTAAGGTGTGACTTGATCCACTCAAATTTCAATTTTATCTTAGTGGTAATAGTCAGGGTTAGAGTTTGTTTTACTCTTTGTGTATCATCATGTAAACCCCCTGTGTGCCATATCATTTTGAGACTGCAACACACGAGCGTATATGGAAAACATTCTATTTCTCAAAGGCATGTACAATTGTACTGT